>NW_012119899.1:66687-81624 GCF_000951035.1 Colobus angolensis palliatus
AAATAAATCCCTCATGCATTAGCTATTTGTCCTTATGCTCTCCCTCTCCTTGCCCCCACCCCCTGACTAACCCTGGTATATGTTGTTCCCCTCCATGTGTCCATGTGGTATCATTGTTCAACTTATGAGTGAGAACATGTGGTGTTTGGTTTTCTGTTCCTGTGTTAGTTTGCTGAGGATGATGGATGAAGGGGGTCAATTTCAATTTCCTGCATATGGTTAGCCAGTTATCCCAGCACCATTTATTGAATAAAGAGTCCTCTTCCTATTGCTTGCTTTTGTCAGGTTTGTAAAAAATCAGATAGTTGTAGGTGTGCAGTCTTATTTCTGGGTTCTCTATTCTGTTTCATTGGTCTATGTGTGTAGAGAGCTGGCAAAGGGATTGTGATCAACTCGACATTCCACTGGAGGCCATATGATCGAACAACAAACCATTTATCATGAATGCAGGGTGTGGGCAAACTGACATCTCCTCCAGCTGCCAGAAGATTTGCTGAAGGCAATCACTCCCTGGCACCGTGCTCCTTGAAATTTTCTACTGGGACATCTAGAGCCTATTGTTCAAAGAATGCAGTCTTGCAAACCTGCTGTGAATCAAACTGCCAACCGACAATCACCCCCACTTCTCACTATCTCTTTTACCTAAAAAATATGGAGGGGCTGATAAAACTCAAGGTCCTTGTTCACTAGAAGCAAGAAGCCCCCTAACCCCTTCTTCCAAATATTCTCTTTTGTCTTAATCTTTATTCTCACATTTGTCATCCTTTGTTCAGTCCAACAAGGATAATGCCCATGGCAAACTGGCACCCCAGAACAGGGATTTCTAGGACGTCAGCAAATGGCGTCCTAACACAGGGACTTCAAGGACATGAACAAAGAAGGTCTGCTGGAGCAGAGCAACTGAAATTGAGAAGACGAACGGGGACTGGATGAGTCTGCCAGCAGCGGATATAAGGTCAGTTCCCTAAAGTGGTACTGATCAGTGCCCTAAAGAGGTACTGGGACTGATATAATGTTAGTACTCTAAAGAAGTACTGGGAATTGGAAGTTTTCTGAATCAGGGTAACATGGGGCAGAATTTGTCTGTTGAAGAAAAACATTATGTGCAGTTGCTTAAAGTTTTGTTGAAACAGTCTGGTGCTCAGGTTAGTTCTCAGACACTAACCCCCTGCAGAAGCCACAAAAGGTTATTATGTATAACCCATGGTTTCCACAGGCAGGCACTCTTGATGTGGAAAGTTGAGATAGAGTAGGAGAAGGGTTAAAACAGCCTCATCAAAAAGGTCTTAAAGTTGATTCTTCTGTTTTCTCCACTTAGAGTCTAATTTGTATGGTACTTCTGCCTTACTACTCTGCTGGACAGCAGGCTATGTCTAAAAATCTGCAATTATCTGTTGTCCCACCCACAGCTTTAATTGAAATTTAAAAAAAAGGAGAGGGAGAATAAAAATTGGCCAACACCGCCTCTCCAGTTGCAGAAACATCTGTACCACCTCCTTCATTAGAAGAAATAGAGACACCAATACAAATAATTTTACGCTCTGCTGCCATAGCTGGAGAGCCCTTAGGACCTTGTGCTTTTTCTGTTTCTGTAAGGCCTGATCCAAATAATACACATTAGTTTATTCATGAACACACCCCACTAGAGTTTAAGTTGTTGAAGGAATTAAAAATTAGTGTAGTTAATAATGGGGTACAGAGTCCATTCACTTTAAGATTGCTAGAATCTGCATTTGGTGCTATGTGCCTTCTACCCTTTGATGTAAAACACTTGGCTAGAACTTGCTTGTCTGCTAGTGCATATCTGACATGGAATTTAAATTGGCAAGAACTGTGTGCAGACCAGGCTAGACAGAATTGTGTTGCTAGACATGGAGACATTACAGAAGATATGCTATTGGGTAAAGGTCCTTATTCAGACTCAGAACGTCAAGCGGCACTCCCAGATGCTGCTTATCAGCAGTGTGCACAGGCCACTAAACGCACCTGGGCCACAATTCCTGAAGAAAGAGTCCTAGTACAATCCTTTTTACATATCATGCAAGGGTTGCAGGACCCCTATGCAAATTTTCTTGCAAGATTACAAGAGACAGTGAAGCATCAAATTCCTCTTGCCACTGCCACAGAAATGCGAACCTTAACTTTAGCTTTAGGGAATGTAAACACGGATTGTAAATGTGCACTAGCACCTATGAGGTGTACAAAAAAACTTGGGAAATTTTCTCAGAGCTTGTCAGGATGTAGGAACTGAGCTTCATCACTATGCAATATTAGCATAAGCAATGGCTAATTTAGTAGCTGACAAATCTAAAACGAGCCAAGGATTAGGCCCTTAAGTGAGAAAATGTTATAATTACAGAAAAACTGGACATTTTAAAAAGGAATGCCGCCAGATCTCAGGACAGGAAGGACCTTACAATGCAGTAACCCCCAACCCAGTGGAAAAAAACACCAGGACTCTGTCCTCGCTGTAACAAAGGAAATCACTGGACTAATCAATGCCACTAAAAATTTCATCAGAATGGCCCCCCCGTAGGGAAATGAGAAGGGGGCCTGGACTCAGGCTCCTCAAACAATGAGGACATTCCCAGTTCAGACCACAACCTCATTTCAGGGATGGGTTCCCAGAGGCAAATTAATTCCCTCTCCCCAGGAACACCTGGAAGCCCAGGATTAGATCTCCCAGTCAGAGAATGTGTAACGTTAGTGGGAGGAGAAAAACTCACCAAGATTCCCACTGGTATTTGGGAACCTTTGCCAGCAAGATACATGGGACTAGTTTTAGGTAAAATCTGTCTTAACTTGCAAGGCATTACTATAGTCCCAGGAGTAATTGACTTGATTTTGAAGGAGAAATTCAAGTAGTTTTAATGTCACAAGATCTTTGGGGTTTTGAACTGGGAGAATATATAGCACAATTGTTACTTATTCCCTGAAAATTATACCATTCTCCACAAAAGGAGAAACAAGGAAATAAAGGGTTTGGGAGCACAACTACACAAGAAATCTATTTATCACAACCTATAGCCTCTAATAGACCCACCTGTGTAGTACAAATTAAAGAAAAGAAATTTTATGGGCTTATGGACACCGGAGCTGATGTGTTAGTAATATCCAGTAAGGGCTGGCCCCCAGTATGACCTCCGAGACTAACCTCTACATCCCTAGTGGGAGTAGGAGCAGTTAAAAGTGTTCAACAGAGTGCTGATATTTTATCTTGTCTTGGTCCAGATGGACAATCATGTACTTTTCAGCCTTATGTTGCAAATATAACTATCAATTTATGGGGTGAGACTTACTTACAGCATGGGATATGAGACTTACAAATAACAATTTTGAAAACCCAGGATTTAAAGTGTTGAAAGACATGGGATATCAGAGTGGGAAAGGTTTAAGGAAATTCCTACAAGGAAACCCTAGCCTGATATCAGTAACTGGAAAAATATATAGAAAAGGGCCAGGATGTCAGAATTTCTGACAGGGTCATTGATATTTCTACTCTGCCCACTACCTTTCCATTAGAATGGCTTAGTTTCAAATCTGTGTGAGTGGACCAATGACTTCTAACACAGGAGAAGTTAGATCAACTTCATCTGTTAGTTAAAGAACAATTGAATGCAAGACATACAGAAAAGTCAGTCCCTGGAATTCACTGGTATTTGTTATTCCAAAAAAGTCTGGAAGATGGCGATTGCTGCATGATTTGAGAACTATTAATGCACAAATTAAACCGATGGGTGCATTTCAGCAAGGTTTAGCCTTGAAATATGTTTCCCATTGTGTCTACCACTTTGTTTTATGGATGATATTCTTTTGGTCATTTCTACAGATCAAATATTGCATCAATTATTCAATAAAGTAAAGCAAGCTCTTGTTAAATACAATCTCCAAATTGCTCCAGAGAAGGTACAACTTCCCTATACCAATATTTAGGAACGTTGTTACAGAGAGGAGTGTATGGCCTCAGAAAGTAGTTCTCCATAAAGACAGATTACAGATTTTAAAAGATTTTCAACAATTATTAGGAGATATTAATTGGCTACGCCTGATGCTAGGTATTGCCATGTATCAACTTACACATCTTTACCAAACCCTGCAAGGAAATTCTTCCTTAAATTTCCCGCAGCAATTAAGTAAAGAGGTCGAAGAGGAATTAAGACTTGTTGACTGTATGCATGTCTTCTTTTGAGAAATGTCTGTTCATATCCTTTGCCCACTTTTTGATGGGGTTGTTTGTTTTTTTCTTGTAAATTTGTTTGAGTTCTTTGTAGGTTCTGGATATTAGCCCTTTGTCAGATGAATAGATTGCAAAAATTTTCTCCCATTCTGTAGGTTGCCTGTTCACTCTGATGGTAGTTTCTTTTGCTGTGCAGAAGCTCTTTAGTTTAATTAGATCCCATTTGTCAATTTTGGCTTTTGTGGCTGTTGCTTTTGGTGTTTTAGACATGAAGTCCTTGCCCATGCCTATGTCCTGAATGGTACTACCTAGGTTTTCTTCTAGGGTTTTCATGGTATTAGGTCTAAAATTTAAGTCTCATGAAAAAATGCTCATCATCACTGGCCATCAGAAAAATGCAAATCAAAGCCACAATGAGATACCATCTCACACCAGTTAGAATGGCAATCATTAAAAGTCAGGAAACAATAGGTGCTGGAAAGGATAGGAACACTTTTACACTGTTGGTGGGATTGTAAACTAGTTCAACCATTATGGAAAACAGTATGGCAATTCCTCAAGGATCTAGAACTAGAAGTACCATATGACCCAGCCATCCCACTACTGGGTACATACCCAGAGGATTATAAATCATGCTGCTATAAAGACATATGCACACGTGTGTTTATTGTGGCACTATTCACAATAGCAAAGACTTGGAATCAACCCAAATGTCCATCAGTAACAGATTGGATTAAGAAAATGTGGCACATATACACCGTGGAATACTATGCAGCCATTAAAAGGAATGAGTTTGTGTCCTTTGTAGGGACATGGATGCAGCTGGAAACCATCATTCTCAGCAAACTATCACAAGAAGAGAAAACCAAACACCGCATGTTCTCACTCATAGGTGGGAACTGAACAATGAGATCACTTGGACTCGGGAAGGGGAGCATCACACACTGGGGCCTATCATGGGAAGGGGGGAAGGGGGAGGGATTGCATTGGGAATTATACCAGATGTAAATGATGAGTTGATGGGTGCTGATGAGTTGATGAATGCAGCACACCAACATGGCACAAGTATACATATGTAACAAACCTGCACGTTATGCACATGTACCCTAGAACTTAAAGTATAATAATAATTTTTTAAAAAAAGGGACTTGTTGAGCAGATGCTTCAGCAGAGACATGCCTCATAGCTACAGCCACAAAAAAACTTTGCTTTTGTTTATTCTCCCTACCCGCTCCATGGACCCAGTGTCTTGGTCCACTGACCAGAAATCAATCTATGTTTACTGGAGACATTGTGGATTGGGGACCTACAGGTCAACTATATGGTAAAGATAAAAATGAGAAATCATGACACAAATTTCGCTGGCATTGATGGCAATCTTTTAATGTTTTTTCATTATACCACACTGGGATCCAATCCCAGTCTGCTGCCCAGATTATTTGGCATGGGGCAGGCTTTAGCCCGCCTCTTCGTCAGTGGTATTATCTAGGGAGGAAAGGACCAATTCAAGAGACATTATGGAAGGCAGCATTCCCATTTATTAATGGCACCAACTGGATTGGGATACTATCCAATAATAGCAATAGTAAGCAACACAGTCTTAATGTTACTTTTGTAAAGAATATCATCAGTCAATTTATGGTTTGTGTTTTTAATCCGTATGTGTTTTTGGCAGCTAGGAAGGACCAGCTCTGGGTAAACAATACTCAATTGACCTGTAAATCTTATCAATTACATCACTGCATTAATCACAGCACATTGCAAAGCAGATGCTTTGCACACAATATCTCTACTTTGAAAATTTTGGGTCACATACCTGGACTGTGGATTCCCATTAATCTGTCTGAGCCTTGGGCTGCCACCCTTGCTTTACATTTTGTGAAACTTCTTCTAACTCCACTTACTCACTGTGTTCATAGAGCCTTAGGCATGATAATTTTTGTTATTGTTTCCTTACTCACACTAATAACTTCTGTTGTGATGCCCTCTGTAGCTTTGCATAGTTCTGTTCAATTTCTCAGTACGTAGAGAACTGGACATGTACAGCCAACCAAGGGTGGCTACTTCAGAATAAAATTAACACTGAGTTACAAACTGAAGGGGCAATGTTGAAATCCGTGGTTCTGTGGTTAGGAGAACAAGTACAAAGCTTACAATTGCATCAGTAATTGCACTGTCATTTCAATCAAATTCGTATTTGTGTAACCAACTTAGAATATAACCAAAGGGAGTATCCATGGGACCTTGTGAGAGCCCATTTGCAGGGAGCTTTCACTTCAAACATCACCTTTGATATTGGTGAACTATAAAACAAAATTCTTGATTTAAATAAACAAACTCAAGAGTTTCAGCCTTCTTTAGAAGAATGGACTGAATTCCAGCCAGGCCTGGAGAGCCTCAACCCTTGGACCTATCTAAAGCACCACATTAACAACTTATATGTAGTTCTTGGACTAATGTTGTTGTGTCTCTGACTTCTGTTCATAGTCTGTAAAATAAGATGGACCACCTATTGGAAAATGAGAGCTGCCCAACCTGGCCTTACATTCTTTCAATTAATACATAAACATAAAAGGGGAGATGTAGAGAGCCAGCAAAGGTATGACCAACTCAACATTCCACTGGAGGCTACATTCAGGCTATATGATCAAACAGCAAACTGTTTATCATGAATGCAGAACATGGGCAAACTCACATGTGCTCCAGTCACCAGAAGGTTTGCTGAAGGCAATCACTCCCTGGCACCGTGCCCCTTGAGACTATCTACTGAGACATCTAGAGCCTATTGCTAGAAGAATGCAGTCTTGCAAGCCTGCTGTGACCTCAAACTGACAACCAAAAATCACTCTCCCTTCTTACTATCTCTGTTACCTAATAAATATTCAGGGCTGAAAAAGTTCAGGGCCCTTGTTCACTAGAAGCAAGGAGCCTCCGACCCCTTCTTCCAAATATACTCTTTTGTCTTTATCTTTATTCCTGTGTTTATCATCCTTTGTTCAGTCCAACAAGGATAAGGTCCACCTCATATATGTCTTTTCTTGTACCAGTAACATGCTTTTTTGGTTACAGTATCCCCATGGCATAGTTTGAAGTTGAGTAGCATGATATTTTCAACTTCATTCTTTTTGCTTAGAATTGTCTTTACTATTCAAGATCTTGTTTGGTTCCATATAAATTTTAAAATAGATTTTTCTTGTTTTGTGAAAAATGTCAGTGGCAGTTTAACGAGAATAGTGTTAACTCTACAAATTTCTTTGGGACGTATGGTCATTTTAACAACCTTAATTCTTCCTATCCATAAGCATTGACTGTTTTTCATTTGTTTATATTATCTCTGATTTCTTTTTTTCCTTTTTAGACAGAGTGTCACTCTGCCACCCAGGCTGGAGTGCAGTGGCGTGATCTCAGCTCACTACAATCTCCATCTCCCAGGTTCAAGCAGTTCTCCTGAGTAGCTGGGATTATAGGGGTGCACCACCATGCCCTGCTAATTTATATATTTTTAGTAGAGACAGGGTTTCATCTTGTTGGTCAGGCTGGTCTCAAGCTCTTGATCTCATGATCTACATGCCTCAGCCTCCCAAAGTGCTGGGAATACAGGTGTGAGCCACCATGCCTGGCTCTGATTTCTTTGAGTAGTGGTTTATAGTTCTTTTTGTAGAGGTCTTTCACTTCCTTTGTTAGATGAATTCCTACGTGTTTTATTCTATTCCTGGTGATTGTGAATGGGAGTTTATTCATGATTTTGCTCTCGGCTTGGCTGTTGTTGGCTTATAAGAATGCTAGTAATTTTTGCACATTGATTTTGTATCTTGAGATTTTGGTAAAGATGTTTATCAGTTTAAGAAGCTTTGGGGCTGAAACAATGGAGTTTTCTAGATATAGGATCATACCATCTGCCATCAGGCATAGTTTAACTTCCTCTCTTTCTATTTGAATGCCTTTTATTTCTTTCTCTTGCCTGATTGCTTTGGTCAGGACTTTCAATACTATCTTAAACTGGAGTAGTGAGAGAGGGCAACTTTGTCTTGTGTCAGTTTAAATGGGAAATGCTTTCAGCTTTTGCCCTTTCAGTATGATGCTGTCTGTGAGTTTTTCATATATGTTCTTATTATTTTGAGGGTTTTTTTAATACATATTGTATTAAGAGTTTTTAACTTGAATGGATGTTGAATTTTGTTAAAGCTTTTCTGCATCTATTGAGATAATCATGTGGTTTTTGTCTTTAGTTCTGTTTATGTGATGAATCACATACTGATTTGCGTATGTTAAACAAACCTTCCATCTTATGGATGAAGCCTACTTGATTGTGATGGATAAGCTTTTTGTTGTGCTGCTGAATTGGATTTCCCAGTATTTCATTGAGAATCTTTGCATTAATGTTCATCAAGAATATTGGCCTGGAGTTGTCTTTTGTGTGTGCATGTCTCTGCCAGGTTTGGGCAACATGATTATGCTGGCCTCATGGAAAAAGTTAGGAAGGAGGCCCTCTGTTTCAATTCTTTGAAATAGTTTCAGCAGGAATTTTACCAGCTTTTCTTTGTAAATCTGGTAGCATTCAGCTGTTAATCTCTCTGGTCCTGGGCTTTTTTTGGTTGGCAGGCTGTTTATTATTGCCTCAATTTTAGAGCCTGTTATTTGTCTTTTCAGGGATTCAATTTCTTCCTAGTTTATTCTTGGGAGAGTGTATGTGTCCAGGAATTTATCCATTTCTACTAGATTTTCTATCTTATGTGCATAAAGGTGTTCATAATATTCTCTGATGACTACTTTTATTTCTGTGGAGTCGATGGCAATATCCCCCTTATTATTTCTGATTTGTTTACTTGAATTTTTTATCTTTTCTTCCTTATTAGTCTATCTAGTGGTGTACCTATATTATTAGATTTTTCAAAAAAGAGCCCCTGAATTTATTGATCTTTTGAGTGGTTTCTCATGTCTCTATCTTTTTCTGTTCAGCTCTTATTTTTGTTATTTCTTGTCTTCTGCTAGCTCTAGCATTTCTTTTCTCTTGTTTCTCTAGTTATTTTAGTTGTGATGTTAGGTTGTCAACTTGAGATCATTCTAGCTTTTTGACATGTGCATTTAGTGCTACCAATTTTCCTCTTAACACTGCCTTAGCTCTTTCCCAGAGATTCTAGTATGTTTTGTCTTTGTTCCATTAGTTTCAAATAATTTCTTGATATCTGCCTTAATTTCATTATTTGCCCAAAAGTTATTCAACAGCAGGTTATCCAATTTCCATGTAACTATATGAGTTTCAGTAAATTTCTTTCCTTTTTTTTTTTTTTTTTTTGAGATGGAGTGGTGCAATCTCAGCTCTCTGCAAGCTCCACCTCCTGGGTTCATGCCATTCTCCTGCCTCAGCCTCCTGAGTAGCCAGGACTACAGGTACCTGCCACCACGCCCAGCTAATTTTTTGTATTTTTAGTAGAGATGGGGTTTCACCATGTTAGCCAGGATGGTCTTGATCTCCTGACCTCGTGATCTGCCTGCCTTGGCCTCCCAAAGTGCTGGGATTACAGGCATGAGTCACAGCACCCAGCTGATTTTTAGTAAATTTTTTAGTCTTGAATTCTAATTTGATTGTGTTGTGTTCTAAAGCATTGTTTATCATGATTTCAGTTATTTTGCATTTCTGAGGAGTGTTTTACTTCTGACTGTAAGACTGATTTTAGAGAAAGTGCCCTGTGGGAATGAGAAGAATGTATATTCTGCTGTTTTGTGGTGGAGAGTTCTATAAACATCTATCACATCCACTTGGTCCAGAACTATGTTTAATTCCTGAATATTTTTGTTGCTTTCTGTCTCAATAATCTGTCTAATATTATCAGTGTAGTGTTAAAGTATCCCACTATAATTGTGTGAGGGTCTAAATCTCTTTGAAGACCTCTAGGAACTTGTTATATAAATCTGGTTGCTCCTGTGTTTGGCACATATATATTTAGGATATATAGTTCTTCTTGTTTAATTGAACCTTTTGTCATTATGTAATGCCTTTATTTTTCTTTTTTGATCTTTGTTGGTTTAAAGTCTGTTTTGTTGGAAACTAGGATTACAACCCCTGCTTTTTTTCTGCTTTCCATTTGTTTGGTAAAATGTCCTCCATTTCTTTATTTTGAGCCTATGTGTATCATTGCATGTGAGGTGGGTGTCTTGAAGACAGCATATCAATCGGTCTTAGTTCTTTATCCACTTGCCATTCTGTGTCTTTTAATTGGGGCATTTAGTCCATTTACATTTCAAGTTAGTATTTTATATGTAGATTTGATCCTGTCACATTGATGTTAGCTGGTTATTTTGTAGATTGTTTATGTGGTTGGTTGGTTTTGAGTGTCACTACTCTGTGTTCTTAAGTGTGATATTGCAGTGGCTGGTAAAAAATTTTTCTTTCCAAATTAGTGCTTCCTTCAGGAGCCCTTGAAAGGCATAAATTACCTCAGCATTTGCTTGTCTGAAAGGAATGTTATTTCTCCCTAGCTTAGGCTTAATTTGGCAAGATATAAAATTCTGGGTTAAAATTTCTTTTCTTTGAAAATATTAAATATTGGCACACAATCTCTTTTGGCTTCTAGGGTTTTAACTGAGGAATCTTCTGTTAGTCTGATGGGCTTCCCTTTGCAGGTGACCTAGCCTTTCTCTCTGACTGTCCTTAACATTTTTTTTTCATTTCAACTTTGGAGAAACTGAGGATTATAAGGTCTTAGGTGTGATCTTTTTATGGAGTATCTTACTAGGTTCTCTGCATTTTCTGAATTTGAATATTGGCCCACAAGCAAAGTTGGGGATGTTCTCATGAGTGATATTCTGAAATATGTTTTCCCTATTGGTTCCAGTCTCCTCCACTCTTTCAGCTACACCAATCATTTATAGATTTTGTCTGTACGTAATCCCATTTTTCTCAGAGGTTTCTTTTGTTCCTTTTTATTATTTTTTCTCTATTCTTTTACCTTTATTACTTCAGAAAGATAGTCTTCAGGCTCCAAGATTCTTTCCTCTGTTTGGTCTATTCTGCTATTCATACTTGTGATGGCATTATGAAATTATTGTATTGTGTTTTTCAACTCTACCAGATTGGTTAGGTTCTTCTCTATCCGGGTTACATTATTTATCAGCTCCTGCAATGCCTTATTATAATTTTTAGCTTTTTTGCATTAAGTTAGAACATGCTCCTTTAGCTCAATGAAGTTCACTTTTATCCACATTCTGGGGTCTACTTCTGTTATTTCAGGCATCTCAGCCTCAGCCCCATTCTTAACCCTTGCTGGAGAAGTAACATGGTCATTTGGAGAAGGGAGGGCACTCTGGCATTTTTAGTTTTTAGTATTCTTGTGCTGATCCTTTCTCACCTTTGTGTGCCTATCTATCTTTAATCTTTGAGGTTGCTTACTTTTAAATGGGGGTTTTTCTTTGTTTGCTTTCTTTTTGCCTGTTTGGCCATGTTTTGTAAAGCTGCTGCAGTTTGTTGGGCATCTGCTCCAGTCCCTAGTTCTTGGATTTTTCAGTATCTGGATGTATCACCAGTGAAGGCTGTAAAACAACAAATATAGCAGCCCACTCTTTCCCCTGGGAGCTCCATCCTCAGAGGAGGTGCAGACATGTTGCTGGTTCAAACACATTTGGAGGAGGTGACTGGAGATCCCGGTTAGGAGGTCTCATCCAGCTAGGAGGAACAGGGTTAGGGACCCACTTAAAGAAGCAATCCAGCTCCACTTTCATAGAGCAGCCATGCTGTGCTGGGGTGCCATTTCTGCCCCTCATCAGGTTGGGCTCTCCAAAACCTGGAGGCTGAAACAGCAAAGATGGTGGCCCACCTTTCTTTCTAGGAACTCTATCCTAAAAAGTTTTCAAATCTTTGTTGGACAGAGGACATCAGTGGGAGTAGCTGGAGGCCCTAGTTTGGAATTACCACCCAGAGATGAGGAGCATATCAGGGTCCCACTTAAAGAAGGAGTCTGGTCACATTATGGTAAAGAGCTGTGCTGGGAGATCCCTTCTGCCGCTGGATGGTTTGTACTCTCCTAAGCCCACAGGCTGGAATGGCTGAGTTGTCCTAATACCAAATATGGTGGCCCACTCCTCCCACTGGGCACTGTATCTCAGGGAGAAATCAAAACCCTGTCTGCCAGAGAATATGGGAGGGGCTGACCGAAAAAGAATGTGTCAGTGTCCCATTTAAAGAAGTAGTCTGGCCACATTTTGGTAGCGCCACTGTACTGTGCTGGGGGCTTCCCTCCATAGGCTGTCAGTTTGGTTTGGACTTTCCTAAACCCACAGACTGGAATAGCTGAGTCATCCAAACAGCAAATATGTCAGTGTGCCCCTGCCTCCAGGACTCTGTCCCATCCCAGGAAAGTGCAACATAGTTCCTGAGAAGTGGCTGCAATTCCAAGACATTGGGTCTTATCCTGTGAAGTGCCATGAAAGTGGGGCCCACAGACTGATGCTGCTTAGCTCCACAGATTCAGCTCCCTTCCTAGGGGTGTTTACAGAGGTCCAAACTCCTGCATTGTCTGAGTTGTTTTCACCTTTGCCAGTCCTGGATCCGGAGTATCTAAGGGTCCTGAGATTCTATTTGTGTCTGAGCAGTTGCTCTGGCAAGACCACGCAGCTCTGTGTGTCAGACGAAAAGCCCTGGTGGAATGGGTTCATGAAAAAATCTCCTGACCTGAGGGTTGCAAAGATCCATGGGAGAAGTGTGGTTTTCCAGGGTCACACATTCACTCACTACTTCCCTGGACAGGGTAGGTTCCCTTGGCTCTGTGTTACTCCTGAGTTGTCAGTGGCCCCGCCCTCCTTTCCCCCATTCTTCATGGGTTGAGCTGTTTCCTTCATGCGTCCCAATGCAAGTACCTGGGTGTTTCAGTTGAAGATGCTGCATTCACTCTTCTCTTTTGTTCCTTTCCATGAGAGCCACACATCATAGCTGCTTCTAGCCAGGCATCTTGGCACCCTTCCCTGCTACAATATTTTGATAGATGGTTTTTATTCTGTAGGCTATCTCATGGCCAAAGATTGCTGTAGGAGCACCAATCTACACCAACAACCATGTGCATTTCAAAGAGCAAGGAGAAGGAAAGATGCAAAGTCAAAGTGCCTGATACAGCTGTGTTAGCTCCATCTAAGGAGACTCCTCAAAATTCCATCAATACTTCTGATTATACCTAATTGTCCTGAACATCCTGTAATCATTGCTGCCTTCAACAGGGATTAGGAACTATAACCTTTGTGTTTGCTAATTTGCTGTTTGAATGAAACTGGATCTCTGCTTTTAAGAATGAAAAAACAACAAAAACTGTGGCAATGACCAGAGCTCTTTTGCTACACTAAATTCAAATAGGAAGAGAAAAAGAAAGAGTTACTCTCAGGTGAAGTGGGAACTTGTTTTCCAAACAAAGGCACTTTTGGTGTTTATTTTCAGATTAGATGGGAAAAAGTCTTCTTTCTGACAAGCACTCCCTTTATGACCAAAGGTTAGTCAAGCTTAATGGAACCCTCCTTTTGACTAAGCCAACTTTGACTTACTACCCTGCTCCTGGTTTGAGAGGCCCATTTTCAGAAATCCTGCTAAGACTGCCTAGTAAGAATCCACATATTCCTTACATTTACTGAAATCTTCATTTCTCTTCCTTGATATGTAAGTCCTTAGCCTACCTGTAGCCAGAATCCTGTTAGAAAAAAAGAATCTTTTCCTTTGGTATTTTATCAAATTTCTCTCAGTAATTTTTTATCCACTGATCTATTCTGCCTATTGGTTATAAATCCTGAGTTGTCTGTGTTCAGAGTTATGATCAATTTCTGAACCCTATTACAATGGCCATAACATCTACTGCAATAGTATTAAAGTCTTTTGCCCAATTTTTAACAAATGTCAGAATGATATTATTTGACAGTTGCCCAACAGGATGTTTGAGTATAAAAACAGTTTTCAGTTTCCAAGAAAAAAGATGTGAATAATGTGTAGTTGTATCTGCCTGACCCTTGTAAGTGTGTCTGAAAAATTATCTTCTTGTTCAAATGGGGTGAGGGTGAAAGATTATAGAGCCAACATGTTCCTAAAATGCTGAGTCATAATTGAAACCATACAAATCAAAGAGGTAGAATGTTTAGACTCCAAAATTTTTAACCTCGAGGATACTTTGATGTCCATGCTCAAAATTATTGTGAAACTGGCCAGGTATGGTGGCTCACACCTGTAATCCCAGGACTTTGGGAGGTCAAGGAGGGCAGATCATCTGAGGTCGGGAGTTCAAGACCAGCCTCACCAACATGGAGAAATGCTGTCTCTACTAAAAATACAAAATTAGTCAGGTTTGGTAGCACATACCTGTAATCCCAGATACTCAGGAGACTGAGGCATTAGAATCACTTGAACCCAGAAGGTAGATGTTGCAGTCAGCTGAGATCCTGCCATTGTACTCCAGCCTAGGCAACAAAAATAAAACTTTGTCTCAAAAAAGAAAATATTGTGTAACTAACAACAACAACAACAACACTGATAATGGTTAAAATTGAACACGGTAAAATGTATCATTGACAAAAAACGGATATAAGAAAAAAATATTCTCAAAAATATTTGGGGATCCACAATTTGACCCAGGAAAGGTGACTGGATAGAAATAATGATCCCGATGGCCGAATAGGAACAGCTCCAGTCTCCAACTCCCAGCGCGAAGGACACAGAAGACCGGTGATTTCTGCATTTTCAACTGAGGTCCTGGGGTCATCTCACTAGTGAGTGCCGGACAATCAGTGCTGGT
>NW_012119899.1:87609-102927 GCF_000951035.1 Colobus angolensis palliatus
TATAATTATTTGTTTGATTTTATCTGTTTATTAAACCCATAATAAAATTATTTTGTGCAGTTCAAGTTCCCTAACATAACATAGTATGATCAAAATGGAAGGGTAAAAATTGCAAAACCAACTTAACATTTGTCATCTTAAAGGTACTATAAGAATGCCTTTTAAATTAATCCAGTGATTAGGCATTTAAGTTCATGTTTTAAGTTTCGGTGAATACCATCATTCCCTAATTTGCAGTAGATTAACAGCATATTTTAGCTCCCTCCCTAATTTGCAGTAGATTAACAGCATATTTTAGCACATATAACAGTGCTGTTGTGTGTCCAAGATGAAAAGGCACCTCCTCTCTATGTGGTCTTCAGGAACTCAGAGTTCTTTCATTATTTCCTTTCACCATCTATGAGTCTTGGTTTTCCTTTGTATTAAGTCCCCTGAAAACCAAGTATTTTAAGAAATGCATGATGGAAGATTTAATGAACTCATCTAATTGTGGCTCACATCCACCTCATTCCATCAACATTGGCAATGAGTGGTCACATATCCACATCAAAGGAGGCTAAGAAATGTAATTCAGCTCTGTGGCTAAAAAAGGGAGAATAGATTTTAGTGAAAGACTAGAGTTTTCTGTAACAGTATGTCACTCATAAGTATTTATTGTGTTTCTCAAATATTTATTGAGCATCTATCATAGCTAAGCACTGTGATAAGGGCTACAGAAGGAAGAGAGAGCTGACACAGGAGAGTCCTAGTCTGAGAAAGCCACAGTCTAAGAAAATAAGAAAAGACATGGTATGGAGTGCCTGCTGTCATGAGAAAGAAAAGAATAGTGTGAAAGGACTCTGAAAGTTTAATTATTCTACTTTGGGAAACTTCCTGAATATCATAGCAAGTAAGCTCCACTCTCAGTGATAAGTAAGATTTGGTTGGTTGAGAAAGATGGAAGCGGAAACTGCTGAGCAATGGCATGGTGATAAGATGACAGAAGAGTGGTCACCATCAAATGGGAAAGAAAGCTCTATCTTTGGCAATGGGGAGGGATAGCGTTGGAATAATTCCAATGTCAACACTTACTCAAAGTGAATCATTTTACACTGATCCCACTCATGCTGGAACAGTTCTACAAGCACTTGTGAGACTGTATTGTACACTGTGGGGCTGAAGAACAAGAGCGTGGGTGACTCCTGCTTCCACAGAATTCAATATCCAATTTGTTTCAGTGTAGCCAGTGCTCAGAGTCATTTTCAGAAAAGTTTCAAATGCTTGAGAAAGACTGACCTCTGAACTAAAGAGAGTTCTCTGTCTGGACACAGGTGGAACTGTAAAACTTTCACTCTGTGAAAGTTTTTTTTCACTTTTTAGTTTTCACTTTTACTGTCACAGAATTCTTCATATCTGTTTCTGCGAGGAATGAGCTGGATGTGTTTGAAGACAAGCTGAAGAGCTACATTACATCTGTGAAGAAGATGAGAATGCTGGCCCCAGTTAACCCTGCAGGGAGAAGAGCTAACCAACGTCATCAAAGGTAACATTATTTAACCTCCACAGTGTGGAATCTTGAGAGTGGGACCTGTACCTTGTGGCAGGTGCACACCTGTAGTCAGTATTGCTGCTAGTCCTGGTTAAACTTCACTGACGTAACTTTCCTGATAGATAAATATGTTCTGGGTCATTTATGTTTCCCTGGGTTCACTAGAAAGACAAAGAGGTCAGGACATAGGCCATATTTTGTAAATCTATTTAAGGCTAAACTAAAAGGTGAACATGTTCTAAGAAATTTTTTAAATAGCCTGCTTATTTTTAATGCCTATTGAAGGAATTTAAATGATTATTTAATTCCAAATTTGGACAAAATAAAACACCAAACCCTGTTTTTTAATTAAGGTGGTAAGAAAAGTTTATTGATGTCTTTCAAACTTTGTCTTAAATTCACTTGTATCTTAAAATGGAAGCTTTCTTTGAAAATTACATATTGTAGTAATAAGCTTACTGCCCATGAATGGAAAGCTATTAACTATTCCCCAATGAGGAAGGATCTTCTAAAATGGGGCTAAAATACATTATGCAAATGATTTCCAACAGGTCCTGCAGCCTTCCCAACTCCATGTCAAAAAATTACGTGTATGAATTTTTTTCTGACCCTGAATTCTATTCCATTAATGTGTATGTATTGATCTTGTATCCTACAACTTTGCAGAATTTGATTATTAGAGTTAAGTTTTATGATATTACTATGATTTTAATTATATATATACAATTATAACATCTATATATAGAAATAAGCGTATGTATTTTCCAATTGAAGTGTTTCTTTTCTTGTGTTGCCCAATTACTCTGGCTTGATTTCTATTACAATGTTGATCAGAAGTGATGAACACAAGTATCCTTGTCTTGTTCCTGATCTTAAGGAGGAAGCTTTTCATATTTTACCATTTCATATAGTGGTAGTTTTGAGGTTTTTATATGTATCTTTTCTTTTTTGGAGATGGAGTCTAGCTCTGTTGCCCAGGCTGGAGTGCAGTGGCGCGATCTCGGCTCACTGCAAGCTCCGCCTCCCGGGTTTACGCCATTCTCCTGCCTCAGCCTCCCGAGTAGCTGGGACTACAGGCGCCCGCCATCTCGCCCGGCTAGTTTTTGTATTTTTTTTAGTAGAGACGGGGTTTCACCGTGTAGCTCAGGATGGTCTCGATCTCCTGACCTCGTGATCCACCCGTCTCGGCCTCCCAAAGTGCTGGGATTACAGGCTTGAGCCACCGCGCCCGGCCGACATATCTGTGAATCCAGAGCTTAGGTGATATGACTCTTCTCTCCTGCCTGGTCCATGCCTAAAAAGGAGAGTGTGGCCGGGCGCGGTGGCTCAAACCTGTAATCCCAGCACTTTGGGAGGCCGAGACGGGCGGATCACAAGGTCAGGAGATCAAGACCACCCTGGCTAACCCGGTGAAACCCCGTCTCTACTAAAAAATACAAAAAACTAGCCAGGCGAGGTGGCGGGCGCCTGTAGTCCCAGCTACTCGGGAGGCTGAGGCAGGAGAATGGCGTAAACCTAGGAGGTGGAGCTAGCAGTGAGCTGAGATCCGGCCACCACTGCACTCCAGCCCAGGAAACAGAGCGAGACTCCGTTTCAAAAAAAAAAAAAAAAAGAGAGAGAATGACATATTACTTAGTCCAGCACACAGGTTATGTGATACTTCTTCTTCGCCTCTGTCCAAACAAGTAACTGTGACATAACTCAGGTTTTGTAACCTAAATGATGTGAATGTCCTCTTTTTCCTGGGGTCTGTCCACAGTGAAGGTTGTAGCAAATGGCTCGGCCCAGCACCTATGTGATATAACTCTACCCTCATGTCTGGGACCTGTCCACTGGGGTGATTGTAACATATAGCTGGGCCCAGCTTCTAGATTATGTGACTCTCTTCTTTTTCCTGAGTTCTACCCATGGGGGGTATTGTGAGATATCTCTGGGTCCCTTACCTAAGTGATATGATTCTTTCCCAACCATTCTCTTGCCTGTACCCTCCCTTCAGCAGGTATTGTGACACGTTGCTAGACCCAGCACCTAGGTGATGTGACTCTCCTCTACTACTCAGGCTTTGCCCAAAAAATGATTGTATAACTGGGCTCAACAAATAAATGAAGTAACTGTTGTCTCATGTCCCAACCCTGCATACTTTGTATATTGTGACATATTTCTGGGTCTAACACCTAGGTTATGTGACTATCCTTCAGGGGTCCTGCCTACAAAACTATTATAACATGTATTTTCATTCATCACCTAGGTGATGTAGCTGTTCTTTCTGCCTGGGCCCTGCCAAAATAGAAAATTGTAATATATCATTGGACCCAGTGCCTAGGTGATGTGACTCTCCTTTTTTTGCCTAGGCTGTGCATAATTTGGGTATTGTGACATGTCATTGGACCCAAACCCTAGCAGACAGAAGGCTTCAGTCTGGACCCTTCCAATAGGAGCCTTGTGACATGTCTCTGCATCCATCACCTATGAGATATGACTCTCCTCTTCTGCCTGCATCATGTCCACAGGAAAGATTGTAACATATCCCTAGTTAAGCAACCAAGTAATGCATTTTGACTGCTTGGGTCTTTCATACAAGGCATTGTGACATATCTCTGGTAACACCTACTATCTGATGTTACTCTTCTCTTATACCTGGGTTTGGTCCATGTAAAAGATTGTGACATATCTTTTGGCCCAGCAATTAGGTAATGTGACTCTGCTGTTCTGCTTGGGCCATGTCCACATAAATGAGAGTGACTTACCACTAGGCCCAACACACAAGTGATGTAATTCTTCTGCCTAGTCTCTGCCTAAAGGGGTCATTGTGATGTGTCTCTGGACCTATCACCATGGGGATTTTGACGTGTCACTTTGCCCAGCACCTACATGATGTGATACTCTTCTCCCTAATGGACCTGCCCACTAGGGTGATTGTGTCAGAGAGCTGAGTCCAGCTTCTAGGTTATGGGACTTTCTTCGTTTTTGTCAATACCCAAAAATGGAATTGCCACATATCTCTGAGATTCTCACCAATGTGACTCTCTTTCCAGGGCCCTCTTCTCAGGGGCTATTGTGATACAATGCTATATTCTGAACCTAGGTGATGTGATTCTTTTTTACTGCTTGAACTTTGCCCAATAAGTGATTGAGATGTATTGTTGGGCCTAGCACCTAAGTGATGTGACTCTCCTCTCCTTCCAAAGTGTTGCAGACCTTATAATATATCACTGAGTCCAACACCTAGAAGATGCAACTTTTCTGCACAAGCCCTGCCCACAGGGAAATAATGACAAATATTTTCGTTCATTACCTAGATGATGTGACTCTTCTCTTCTACCTGGACCCTGCCAAGAAAAAGAAAAAGAAGAAAAGAAAAGAAAAAAAGGTTATTGTAACATATCACTGGATTAAGCACCTAGGTAATGTAACTCTTCTTTTTTGCCTGGGTACTGCATATGCTGGGTATTGTGACTTAATACTGCCCCTAACTTACCATGAATGAGAGACTCCTGCCTGGGCTATGCCCACCAGTGGCCTCGTGACATATCTTTGCATCCGTCACCTAAGAGATATGACTCTCCTCCTCTACGTTCATGCTGCTTAAAGGAAAGATTGCTACATATTGTGAAACCCAGAAACCAGGTGATGTGTCTTTCATGCCTGGGTATTACCCAAAGGTCACAGTGTGACATTGTCACTGAGCCCTGAGTCTGAGCGATGTGTTGCTGTTGTCTGTGCCCTGATTTCAGTGGGGAATTTTAACATATCCTTGGCTGAGAACCCAGGTGATGTGTCTCTTTTGCCTGGTCCCTCTTTTCAGAAAAGATTGTCACATATCCCTGGCCCAGCACTTAGGTGACATGACTCTTCTGTTTGCTCTCTATACGCAGGTAGGGTCTTGACATATATGTTGGCTCAGTAAACAGATGCAATAATGACTCTAATATTTTGAACCAGCCAAGAGGACAAATACTGTCTATCGTAGCTGTGTATGAAAATGGGTAAAATCCTGGATTTCCTTTCTGTATGAAGGTTATAAAAGGTTAACACTCTCTCACATATTTTTTTTTTTCACATATTGTATAAAGCCCTTGGGTGGTAGAGAGAGTGTCATCACAAGGCCTAGCATGCAGATAAGATTGTGTTGCTTGTGTGCTCACTCTGAGAACAATTAGGATTGTCACCCTCACACGTGGACAAAGCCCACCAGTGAGAAACTTAATCTCACACATGGATGCAGTCCACAGTTAAAATTGCGACATTCATTTGTGAATTTCTGTTCAGAGTTGTGATGGCGATCATTTCTAAACCCAGCTCTGGCAGGTTAAAAACTCTCCTATCTGGACCTAGCCAATTAGAAAGATGTTGACTGTCATACCTGGGGTTAAAGCTACAGACACTATCATGGGTCCATACCAGTATAAAGGATTTAGAGGAAATTGTGACTCCCATGCATACCATATAAAGCCCTTGGGTGTTACAGAACATGTCTTAACATGGCCCTGAACAAATGTAAGACTGTGACACTTTTACACACACACAGCAAATGGTAAAGATGATCATCCTTTCACAGCCCACTGTTGAAGTTCTGAATCTCATACCTGGAGACAGTCAAAAGTTTGAAAATTGACTATCATAAGTGGATCTTGTCCACAGACTGATTGGTGTCTCTCAGACAAAAATCTAACATACCTGTGAGACTGATTCTGTTAAGGGAACACAGTACACAGGAAAAAATGAGGCTCTCATGAGTGGATTCAGTCCATTGTAGAGATTGTGGATCATGTATATAGAAGCAACATACAGGAGGCATTGACTCTCGTACCTAGAACTTGGACATGTGTGGAATTTTTAATCTTATTCTTGGACTTCCTTACAGGTGTGAAATGTGCCTCTTCCCAGCACCCAAGTTATTTGACTCTCCTTGTTTGGGCCCAGCCCACAGAAGGGATTTTGACATACCCTGCAGCTAGGTGATGCGACTCTCCTGCATGAGTCCTGCCCACAAGGTTATTAGGATGTGACTTTTTGATCATCCCCTAGCTGTTTCAGATTTCTACTTCTGCCTTGACCATCCCAATTAAAAGTATTGTGACACATCACTGGAGCCAGCACTAGGTAATGTGGCTTTGCTGATTGGGCCTAGCCACAGAAGACATTGTGACATATCGTTAGCCCCAGCAACCAGATGAAGGGACTCTGATGCCTTAGTCCTGCTTTCAGGAGGGGATTGTAACATATCCCTGGCTGAAAACACAGGTACTGTGACTCTCCTATGTGAATCTGATCCACAGGTAGGTTGATGACTCTAAGACCAATATTCAGCACACCTGCGAGGCTGTAACTCACTCAGCTAAAACAGGACACCAGAAGGATTGTGCCTCTCATGCACAGATCCAGTTTATTATTGAGATAAACATGTACTAAGACCCAGCATACATAAGGCGTTAACTCACATACTCAGAAACAAGACATGTGCTGGATTGTAAATATCATTTTATGACCTTCCTACAAGTGTAAATATGATATATGCCTCTGGCCAGCACCTGAGTGATTTAACTTTCTAGCCTGGGCCCAGCCCACATACAGGATTGTGAGTTATCACTGGACCCAGCACCTAGTGATGTGGCCTTGTTATCCTGCCTTGAAAATGCCCACAGGGGACATTGTTAGGACTCACTTCTCCTGCCTGGTTCCTGCTCACAGTGGGGATTGTGACCTATGACTTATTCTGTTTCTCTTCTACCTTTGCTAGACCTTTAATCGATAGGAATCCCATCTGATAAGTCAATAATCAAAAGTTGTACTTTAATTTTCACACTTTGTTGGTTGTTAGCTTTTTTACATGGAAACACACTCAGCATGATAGCAGTAAGAGCAGAAGTCATAAGATCTAACAATTATTAAGCACTAGCTTTCAGCATCCTTTGTTTTTTTTTTTTTTTTAATGCATTGTCTTTTTCATTCATTACAATTCTATGACAGACAGATGTAGATGTAATTATTATCCTCAGGATTCACATGAGAAAAGAGAGACCCAGAGAGGGGGCCAGCTATTAGAACTCAAACAGTTAAGTTTGTCTCCAGGGCTGTGCTTCTGACCCCTGCCAGACTACCTACCATAGAGACATGATTCTTTCACCAAACAAATGCTAACTGAAAACCTCCTGTGTGCAGAGTTCTCCCCGTTAGGCACATCAAGGGAAAAGATGGGCACACCAAGGAAAAAGTATAAGTGTGCCAGGACAGGGTTCTGGTTTCCAGAAATAAATCTTACCTATTCAACAGCTAATTTTAGCTAATATTTGAGGACATAAGTTAGACCTTCCCTTCCATGATGGTCAAGAATGGAGATTGGTGTTCTGTGGACTGAGGGGATTGCAGAGGTCGTGTTAGTACATGAACTGACCGACTTGAATTTGTGTGGCCTTAAAGAGGGGGAGTTCAACAAGACACTAAAGCAGAATGCTGGCAGACTGAGACCCAGTGGAAAAGTGGAGTGAAACCCTGAACAAAGCCTATCAAGGATCAAATTTTCAACATGTTCTCATTGGAAAGGATAGTGTGTGAAAAACAGGTGGTCTTTCGCATGGTGGGAAATATTCCAGAAGTGAAAATGGGTGGGCATAGACTCTGTGATCTGCTGGTCTTCTGTGTGGTAGGTAGTGGGGGACTCTCTTATCTCTTGAAACCTTTTTTGTGGACACCCACTTTTAACCTCACTGAAAGTGCTGAGCCCTGTTCAAGGACTCATATGAAGCCTACTTTTGAAGAGATTTGAAGCTGTAAACTCATAAGTGTTTGGGAAATTTAGTTTTGCTTTGGGTAGGGCCAACGCCTTGAGAATAGGTCTATTGGCTTATTATAATAGGTTATTGTTACTTACATAATAAAGAAACTCAAGCTTTTGTCTCAGAATTTGCATTGGGGTGATCCTAAGAAGTTCATAACATATGATATGAGCCAAGGAAGGGCAACAGTTGAATTGACTTGACTACTAACCTAATCTAAAGATTTGTCCAAGATCAACTGTGATAGCCTCTGGGAGGCATGATTTCTTTGTTGTTTTGCTTTTTAAGCAGGAGCCACATGTACTGGAGGACAGTGAGAGGAAGACCTTCTGTCTCTTTTGAATGTGTTTGAGATGGGGTCACCAGTGTGCCTAAATTCTTTTACGAGAGTACCTGAACAAGTTATGAAATTGGCAAATCTTGCATTGTGATAGGCACTTGAGGGTCTGTTTCTTGTTTCTTCCTATCTGTGGATAAGGACTATTTTGAGACTAGGAATAAATAGAGAATTGAAGTCATGCATGTTACCAGCTCAATTTTAACTGACTTATCTTCTGTATTTACTACTAGTATTATTATCAGTTATTTTTCTCATGACATTGGGAGAGTTTCAACAAAACAATAGTGGAAAGCAATCTAGATTAGTAGACCAGCATTCTGGCTTCTTTCTTTTCTCATCTGTTGAATATCACTTTCAGCAAGCTTGCATTGGGAACCATTTTTTGACACCTACACCTGGTACCAGGCTCTACAACTACAATGATATAATATGGTTCTAGTTCTAAAATTCACCAGTGCCTCACAACCAGCAAGAACAAGTGGAGAATCGACAAGTGAGAAGTTGCAGTGGAAAGAAAAGGTGATACCCTGAAATATGCAGATTTTCCATGTGTAAAAGAAGAATGTGGGAAAGAATAAATGCAAATTTGGGCAAAAAAGCAGTTTAAGTACAGGACTAGAAGTATTAAAATATGAGACTTATTTGAGCGCAGGGTAGGATAAGAAGTAGAGTGTGATAAGAGAATATAGTTTGGGAGTGTTGTGTAGCGTTGACATGCTAAAAGATGTTTGGCCTTAGGAAAATGGATGGGGACTCAGCTGTGTAGGCTGTTATGAGCCATCAAATAGGATTTGGAGCCGGGCTGTAATGTGAGCAGCTCTGTGTTTTAGAGAGAACACTGCTAACCTTTTAGAAAGTTTAAGCTTGAAAAAAGATGTGAGTCTCCTGTTCTGCCTTGGTAATGTTTATAGGAAGCATTGTGACAAATCACTGGACACAACACCGAAGCGATGTCACTTTTTGCCTTATCCCTGCTTCTAAAGGCACTATTACAAATTGCTTGGACTATTACCAAGGTGATTTGAGTTTCTTGCTTGGGTCATCCCCACAGTAGGCATTGTGACATAACACCTGGAAAATGTGACTCCTTACCTCTGCCTGCACCCAGACCACAGAAAGAATTGTGATATATCACTGGATCCAGAAACCAGATGATGTGTTTCTTTTGCCTGGAACTTTGTCAGAAAAAGCATTGTAACATATCTCTGGGTCTCTTAGCTAGGTGATGTGACTCACTGTCCTGCCTGGGGTCTTCACTCAGAGGGTATTGTGACATATTGCTGAACCAAGCTTTTAGGTGATGTGACTCTCTCAACATCTTGGACTCTGACCAATAAGGAATTTTTATGTGTTGATGTGCTCTGTACCTAGGTGATGTGACTCTCCTCTCCTGCCTGGGCCCTGCATACATTGTGTGTTGTGACATATTGCATGTTATCACACCTAGGTGATAACTACTATCTCACGTAAGTCCTTCTCACAAAGGCATTTTAATGTATTTTTTATGTCTATTTCCTATGTGATGTGTCTCTCCTCTTCTGCCTGGGTCTTACAAAAAGTGGGGGCTGTGACATATTGCTGGACACAAACTCTAGGTAACGTAACACTCCTCTCGTGTCTGGGCCCTGGATATTTAGGGTATTGTGACATATTTTTGCACTAAACTTCTAGAAAATAAAATGCTCCTGCCTGGGCCCTGACCATAGAAGACCTGTAACATATATCTACATCTATCACTTAGGAAATGTGACTCTCCTCTTCTGCCTGCACCCTGTGCACAGGGAAGATGGTGACATATTACTGAGCCCAGTAAGCATGTGATGAAACTCTCCTCTCCTGCCTGGGCCCCATGTATATTGTGTATTGTGAAATATGGCTGGGTCCAACACCTAGGTGATGTGACTCTCTTGCATGGGTCTGCCCACAAGGTTATTAAGATGTGTCTTTTTCTTCATCACCTAGGTGTTTCAAATATCCTCTTCTGCCTGGGCCATGCCAAAAGCATTGTGACACATCACTGGAGCCAGCACTTGGTAATGTGCCTTTGCTGATTGGGCCTAGCCACAGAAGACACTATGACACATTGTTAGACCTGGCAACAAGGTGAAGGGACTCTGATGCCTTAGTCCTGCTTTCAGGAGGGGATTATAACATCTCTGGCTAAAAACACAGGTACTGTGACTCTCTTGCCTGGTCCCTTCTCTCAGAACAAATTATGACATGCTTCCAGCCCAGCAACAACATGATGTGACTCTCCTGCCAGGTCACTGCCCTCAGAGAAGGTTGTAAATATCTCTGACACATTACCCAGGTGATGTGATTCTCCTGCTCACTCCCTCCTTACCCAATTGTGGGATTGTCACATATGTCTTCATTCAGTTTACAGGTGTCATAATGACTCTCATAACTTGAGCCAGCCAATATGAAAGATACTGTCTGTCTTAGCTACTGATATGCCCTGGTCTCCTGCAGTACCATCAGGCTTACTAGGATTGACAAATTCCAGCCTGGTAAATTTTGGTCAGACCGGTTATCTGTTCTTGAACGCTGTTTCCTGTTAAAATGTTTATCAAGACAATATGTGCACAGCCGGACATAGATCCTCATCAGTAATTCTAATTTTGCCTTTGCCTTGTGATCTTTATTGCCCTTTGAAGCATGTGATCTTTGCGACCTACTCCCTGTTCGTGCATCCCCTCCCCCCCTTTTTTTTAAATTATACTTTAAGTTCTAGGGTACATGTGCACAACGTGCAGGATTATTACATATGTATACATGTGCCATGTTGGTGTGCTGCACCCATTAACTTGTCATTTACATTAGGTATATCTCCTAACGCTATCCCTCCCCTCTCCCCACAATAGGCCCCAGTGTGTGATGTTCCCCTTCCTGTGTCCAAGTGATCTCATTGTTCAGTTCCCACCTATCAGTGAGAACATCTGGTGTTTGGTTTTCTGTTCTTGCGATAGTTTGCTGAGAATGATGGTTTCCAGCTGCATCCATGTCCCTACAAAGGACACGAACTCATCCTTTTTTATGGCTGCATACTATTCTATGATGTGTATGTGCCACATTTTCTTAATCCAGTCTGTCACTGATGCACATTTGGGTTGATTCCAAGTCTTTGCTATTGTGAATAGTGCCACAATAAACATACGTGTGCGTGTGTTTTTATAGCAGCATGGCTTATAATCCTTTAGGTGTATCCCCTCCCCTTTTAAAATCCCTAATAAAAACTTGCTGGTTTTGCGGCTCAGGGAAAATCACCCACCTACCAATATGTGACGCTACCCCTGGAGGCCCAGCTGTAAAATTCATCTCTTTGTACTCTTTCTCTTTATTTCTCAGACCGGCTGACACTTAAGGAAAATAGGAAGAACCTATGTTAAAATATTGGGGGCTGGTCCTTCCAATAGTCATCTTCCCACATGAACACAGCCCATTGTTAAGGCTCTGGATTTCACAACAAAAAGCAGTCAAACGTTGGAAAATTGACTCTCATATGTGAATCTGATCCACATGTAGGTTGATGACTCTGAGACCAATATTCAGCACACCTTTGAGGATGTAACTTCACTCAGATAAAACAGCATACAGGAAGGAATGTTCCTCTCATGCACAGATCCAGTTTATTGTTGAGATGAACTCATGTACTTACACCTAAGATACATGAGGTGTTAACTACATACTTAGCAACAGGACGTGTGCTGGATTGTAAATATCATTTTATGACCTTCCTACAGGTGTAAATGTGATATATGCCTCTGGCCAGCACCTGAGTAATTTGATCTGTAGTCTGGGCCCAGCCCACATACAGGATTGTGACTTATTGTTGAACCCAGCACCTCGGTGATGTGACCCTATTATCCTGCCTTGACACTGTCCAAAGGGGACATTGTTGGGACTCACTTCTCCTGCCTGGTTCCTGCTCACAGAGGGGATTGTGACCTATGACTGACCCAGCACCAAGCTGATGTTACTCCTCTTCTTCTTTTTATGTTCTTGCCTCAGGGAAGATTGTGAAATATTACTGGTCCCAGAAGCCCAGGTGATGTGTCTCTCCTTCATGTTCCTTGCTAATGGAGAACACTGTGATTTACTGCTGGGCTCGGCATCCAGGTGAGGTGACTTTGCTGCCCGTGCCCTGCTTTCAGGAGGGGATTGTAACATATCTCTAGCCCAGGTGAGATTGCAACACTCTTATGCACACAAAGCTCATAGTAAAGATTTTCATTCTTGCACATGAACTCAGCTTACTGCTGAGGTTCTGAATCTCACATTAGGAGGAAGTTAAAAGTTAGATAATTGACTCTCATACTTGGATGTAGTTCACAGGTGGGTTGGTGAATTTCAGACTAAGATTCAACTTACATTTGAGGCTATTACTCCATGAATAAGATACAGTCCAAAGAAGGGATTGAAGTTCTCAGACACAGATTCAGTCCACTGTTTATATTGTGAATTTTGTACTTAGACCCAACATAAAAGAGGTGTTTGCTCTCATACCCAGAATAGGGACATGTGTAAGATTTTTAATCTTATCCTTGAAACTACCTACAGCTCTGATTGTGATATACACTTCTTCCAAGCACTTGAGTGAGGATATCACAATAAAGACATATACCCTAGGTGTTAGGTCCAGGAATGTCACATGAAATTGTGACATATTTCTGCACCTAGCACCTAGAGTATATGTTTTTTATTCTTTTGTCTTGGTATTGCCCAAATTGCATCTTGTGACATATTTCTAGGTCTAAAACCCAAGCGATATAAGTCTCCTGCCTAGATTCTGCCTACAAGGGGAATTGTGACATATTTCTGGACCCATAATCTATTTGATGCTACTCTCCTCTCTTACTTGATATTTGCCAGCAGGTGACATTGTGACATATCTCTGGCCCCAGCACCTAGATAATGTGACTCTCCCTTTTTCGTGGGCTCTGATCACAGAAGGGAGAGTAAATTATCCCTGGACACAGCCCAGAGGAGATGTGACTATTCTGCCTGGTTGTTGTCCATAAGGACAAGAGACAAATACATTGTGATGTATCTCTGTGACAATCAACTAGATTATGTGATGCACCTTTATTTCTAGAGACCTGTCCACAGTGTGAGTTGTGGCATATCACTTGGCACAGTGTCTATGTTATGTGACCCTCCTCTCATACCTGGGCCCTGCTCACTGAGGTTGTTGTAACTTATGGCTGGCCCCAGCCCCTAGGTTATTTTTCTCTTCTCTTCTTCCTGAGCCTTACCCACAGGAGGCATTTTGACATATTGCTGGAACCCTCCTGAAGTGATTTGATTCTTCTGCCTGGGACCTTTTTCAGGGTGTATTGTGCCATATTTTTGGGTCCAGCAGCAAGGATTACCTCTACTACTTGGGCTTTGCCCTAGAGGAGATTGTAATGTATTGTTGGGAACAGCACCTAGGGGATGTGACTGTCCTCTCCTTTCTGGGCTCTGCATACATTCTGTATTGCAAAATATGCAGCACTTCTGTGGTGCAACCCTCCCCCTGTGTTTGAGCTCTTCCCACTAGAGTGATTGTGACATATAGATCAGCCCACCTATTAGGTTATATAACTTCCCTCTTCATTCTGTTCTTTACCCACACAGAGAATTGTGACATATTTCTAGACCTCTCATGTAGAAGATGTTACCCTTTTACCTGGGCCATCCTCTCAGGGGTCATTGCAAGATATTGCTGGACCTAAAGCCTAGGTGGTATGACTCTCCTCTGCTGCTTAGTCTTTGCTCAAGGAATAATTGTAATGTTTCAACGGATCCAAGACCTAAATGATGTGACTATCATCTCTTGCCTGAGCCCTGAATACATTGTGTATTATGACATCTGGCTGTGTCCAACATCTAGATGTTATGATTCTCTTGCATGGGCCCTGCCAACAGAGGGCATTATGACATATCTCGGCTGCATCAATTATTTGATGTGACTCTGCTGTTTTATGTAGACTTTGCCCATAGAAGAGATAGTGACATATTTCTGGGCCAAGCAGCTAGGTGTTGTGACTCTCCTCTTTTGCCTGTGCCAGGCCCACAGAAGGAATAATGAATTATCACTGGGCCCAGCACATAAGCAATGTCATTCTTCTGCCTGGTTATTGCTCACAAGGGCCACTGTGACATATTTCTGTGCCCATGACCTACGTTATTTGATTCTCATTTTCTTTGTTGGACTTGTCCACAGTGGAAATTCTGACATATTGCTTGCTGCAGCCCCTACATAATATTACTCTCTACTCTTGCCTGAGCTCTGCCCACTGGTGTGATTGTGACAGATAAGTGAGCACTGACCCTGCATTATGTGATGCATCTCTTTTTTTCTAGCCCTACCTACCAGGGACATTGCCCCCTATTTCTTCACCTCACCAAGGTTATGTGACACTTCTGTCTAGACCTTTCTCTCAGGAAGTATTGTGACAAATTGTTGTACCTGGAACCTAAGTAATGTGACTCTTCTCTACTTCTTGGGCTCTGCTCAAGGAGGCATTGCAATGTATCCCTGGACACAGGACCTAGGGGTTGTTACTCTCCTCTCCTGCCTGGGCCCAGTACACATTGGGTATAGTAATATACTGCTGGACCCAACAAGTAGGTGATGTGACTCTTTTCCATGAGCCCTGAAGACAGGGGTATTAGACGATACTGTTTAT
>NW_012119899.1:103397-107329 GCF_000951035.1 Colobus angolensis palliatus
CAGCCTGCACCCTGCTTTCAGGAGGGGATTGTAACATATTCCTGGCTGAGTACCCAGGTGATGTGACTCTTCTGCCTGGTCCCTTGTGTCAGGGAATATTGTGACATATTCCTGGCCCAGAACACAGGTGATGTGGCCCTCCTGTTTGCTTCCTACACACAGGTAAGACTGTGACAAATATCTTGGTCCAGCCAGCAGTTGCAATGGTGACTGTCATACCACACACCAGCCAATAGAAAAGACACTGTCTGTTTTAGCTGGGATTAGAGAAACAGGTAAGATCCCATGTGTCCTCTTTTTATGAAGGTATAGAAAATTACCACTTTCTCACACACTGCGTAAAGCCCTAGTGTGGAAAAAAATGTCATCACAGACCCCAGCATCCAAATGAGTTTGTGTTTCTCACCCTACTATCCATCAGGATTTTCACCCTTCTACATGGACAGAGCCCGCAGGTGAGGTCCTGAATCTCACAGGTTGACACAGTCCACAGCTGGAATTGTTTCTGTCATATGCTACAGTTGATGGTGACTCATTTCTAAACCTAGTTCATTGGTAGGTAAGGAAACTTTCATTTGGACCCAGCCAATTGGAGAGAAGTTGACTCTGAGACTAGAGGTTAGGATACAAATTATAACCATGGGTCCCACCAGCACGGAGGTCTCTGATCATATTGAGACTCTCATGTATAAAGCCCTCAGGTGCTACAAAGTGTTTCCTGACAATGCACAGCCCAGGTGAGGTTTTAACACTTGTATGCACATCCAGTTGACAATATTGCCATACTGCCACATGAACACGGCCAACTTTTGAGGTTCTGAATGTCACATTTGGAGATGGTCAAAACTTGAAAGAGTGACTGTTATATGTGGATCCAGTCCACAGGTGGGCTGGTGACTCTCAGACCAAGATTCAGCACACCTGTCAGGCTGTGACTCTACTAAGGAGGCGTAGTGCACTGAAGAAAGCGAGCTTCTCATGCGAAGGCCTAGTCCATTAAGATTGTGACTTGGCCAGACGTGGTGGCTCACGCCTATAATCCTAACACTTGGGGAGGCTGAGGCAGGTAGATCACCTGAGGTGAGGAGTTTGAAACCAGCCTGACCAATATAGTAAAACCCCGTCTCTACTAAAGATACAAAAATTAACCGGACATGATGGTGTGAGCCTGTAGTCCCAGCTACTCAGGAGGCTGAGACAGGAGAATCACTTGAACCCGGGAGGTGGAGGTTGCAGTGAGCCAAGATCATGCCACTGCACTCCAGCCTGGGTGACAGAGTGACATCCCTTCTCAAAAAAAAAAAAAAAAAAGATTGTGACTCACATACTTAGACCTAACATAGAGGAGATGTTGACTCCCATACTTAGAATTGGGTCATGTGCAAGAATTTTAACTTTATCCCTGTATCGTTCTGCATGTGAGATTGTGTGACATATGCCTCTATCCAGCAACTAAGTGATTTGACCCTTCTGCCTGTGCCCATCCCACAGATGGAATTTTGACATATTGCTAAGCCCAGCACCTTCATGATGGGACTCTAGTCTACTGCCTTGGCACTGCCCACAGACAGAACTGTGACATATCACTGTCACTAGGTCTTATATCCAGTTAATGTGAGTCTACCCTTTTCTTTTGTCACTGTGCACAGAAGGTATTGTGATGTATCACTGGGCCCCACACCCAGGTTATGTGATTCTCCTGCCTGTACCCTGCCCAAATGACCCATTGTGATATATTACTGGGTCCAAAACCCAGGTGATATAACTCTCCTGCCTGGGCCCTGCCTACAGGAGGCATTGTGACATCTCTGCACCCATTAGCCAGGTGATGTGGCTCACTTCTGCCTGATCTCTGTTCATGGGAAATATTGTGACCCACCACTGGGCCCAGCATTGAGTTGATGTGACTCTTCTATTCTTTTTAGGTTCTGCCTGCAGAACAGATTGTGATGTGTCTCTGGACCCAACAATAAGGTGATGTTACCCTTTTGCCTTGGTCCTGACTTCAGAAAGCTTTGTGACATATTGCTGGGCTCAGCACCAAGATGATGTGAGTCTCTTCCCTGGACCCTGCCCACAGGGAGCATTGTGACATATCTCTAAGTTCATGATCTATTTGCTGTGACTCTTCTTGCTTACTTGGGCTTTGCCATTAGAAGAGATTGTGACATGTCTCTGATTCCAGCACCTAGGTGTTGTGACTCTCCTTGTTTTCCTGTGCTATGCCCACAACACTTAAAGTGAATTATCCCTAGGCCCTACACACAGGCGATGTCCTTCTACTGCCTGGACATTGCCCACAGGGGTCACTGCAATGTATCTCTGGGCCCGTTACCTAGATAGTGTAATTCTCCTTATTTTTCTGCTTCGGTCCCCAGTGGGGATTGTGACATATTCCTTCACCCAATATTTATGTGATGTGATTCTCCTCTCATGTCTGGACTCTGACATCTGTTGGAATTTTGCCATAGAGCTGGTCTCATCTGTCTAGATTATGTGACAGGTTGTGTGACTCTCTTCTTTTCTCCTAAGCCCTACATACAGAAAGAGTTGGTACATATCTCTTGGCCCCTCATCAAAAATGATGGAATTCTTATTCTTGGGCCCTTTCTTCAGTGAGTATTGTGACATGTTGATGGACTCAGCACCTAGCTGAGGTAATTCTCTTCTACTTCTTGGGCTCTGATCAAGGAGGTATTGTGATATATCACTGAGCCGAGCACATAGGTAATGTTATACTTTTCTTCTGCCTGAGCTCAACATAAATTGTGTACTGTGATATATGACCTATCTTAACAACGATGAGACACACCTCTTCTGCAAGAGCCCTGCCCACAGGGGTATTACACCATAATTTTTTAACATATCACTTGGCCCAGCACCTATGTGATGTGACTCCTTTATCCCAGACCCCAAATATTTGGTGTATTGTGAAATAACGCCAGGTCCAACACCTAGAAAATAAGAGGCTCCTGCCTGGGACCCGCCCACAGGGGGCCTTGTGATATATATCTGCATACACTACCTAGGAAATGTGACTCTTCTTTTCTGCCTGGACCCTCCTAACAGAAAAGATTATGACATATCACTGGATGCCGCAACAAGGTGATGAGGCCCTTTTGACAGGGTCTTGAATACATAGATTGTTGTGACATATTGCTGAGCCCTCAGAGATGATTGTGACATACATCTGGCCCCAAACCCAGGTAATGTTACTCTCCCGCTTACTCCTCAACCAGAGGAGTATTGTGACATATATCTTGGCCCATCTCACAGGTGTGATGATGACTGTCATGCCTTGAACTAGCCAATAAGAAAGATACTGTCTCTCATAACTAGGCTTAGGGAAAAAGGTAAGATCCAGGGTGTCCTCTTTGTATAAAGGCCACAGAGGTTTGCCACTCTCTTGCATATTGTATAAAGCCCTCAAGTGGTACAGAGAGTGTCATCACAGGTCCAAGGACACAGGAGATATTGTGTTTCTGGTATATACACTCTGCCAATCCTTAAAATAGTCATCCTCACACATGGACACAACCCACTGGTGACATTCTGAATCTCACACATAGACACAGTCTACAGATGGAATTGTGTTAGTCATATGTGAACATCTGGCCACATATGAGATTAGTGACCCATTTCTAAACCCAGCTCACAGGCAGATGAGTACCTTTCTATTTAGACCCAGCCAACTGGGGAGGTGTTGACTCTCACACCTGAGCTTAGAGTGACACATGCAATCATGGGTCCATATCAGCATAAAGGTCTTAATGCAGATTGCAACTCTCATGCGTATCATATTGTACTAGTTCATTTTCACACTGCTATAAAGAACTCCTCAAGACCAGGAAATTTATGTAGAAAAGAGGTTTAATTGACTCACAGTTCCACATGGCTGAGAAGGCCTCAGGAAATATATAATCATGGCAGAA
>NW_012119899.1:113754-116101 GCF_000951035.1 Colobus angolensis palliatus
CTAGGCTTAGGGAAAAAGGTAAGATCCAGGGTGTCCTCTTTGTATAAAGGCCACAGAGGTTTGCCACTCTCTTGCATATTGTATAAAGCCCTCAAGTGGTACAGAGAGTGTCATCACAGGTCCAAGGACACAGGAGATATTGTGTTTCTGGTATATACACTCTGCCAATCCTTAAAATAGTCATCCTCACACATGGACACAACCCACTGGTGACATTCTGAATCTCACACATAGACACAGTCTACAGATGGAATTGTGTTAGTCATATGTGAACATCTGGCCACATATGAGATTAGTGACCCATTTCTAAACCCAGCTCACAGGCAGATGAGTACCTTTCTATTTAGACCCAGCCAACTGGGGAGGTGTTGACTCTCACACCTGAGCTTAGAGTGACACATGCAATCATGGGTCCATATCAGCATAAAGGTCTTAATGCAGATTGCAACTCTCATGCGTATCATATTGTACTAGTTCATTTTCACACTGCTATAAAGAACTCCTCAAGACCAGGAAATTTATGTAGAAAAGAGGTTTAATTGACTCACAGTTCCACATGGCTGAGAAGGCCTCAGGAAATATATAATCATGGCAGAAGGGGAAGCAGGGACGTTCTTCATAAGGTGGCAGGAGGGACCCAGCACCCAGGTGAGATGACTCTCTTCTCAAGCCTTGGTGCTTCTTACAGAAGGCATTGTAACATATCGCTGAGACTTGCATTCAGGTGATGTAAGTTTTCTCTCCTACCTTGGTGCTGCACACAAGGGGCATTCTGACATATTGCTCATTTTAACACCCAGGTGATGTGACTCTTCTGCCTGGGCCCAGCCTAAAGGGGGGATGGTGACATCTCTCTGCACTCATCTCCCAGGTAATGTACTCTTGCCTGGTTTCTGCTCACAGGAGGGAGGGTGACATATCTCTGAGCTCAGCACCTAGCTAATGTGACACTTCTCTTCTTCCTAGGTTCTGCCTACAGGGGAGACTTTTACACATATGTTGGGCCCAGCTTTAAGATGTTACTCATTTGCCTTGTCCCTGTCTTCAGAAGGCATTGTGACCTATTGCTGGGCCCAGGACCAAGGTCATGCGACTTTCTTGCCTTGACTCTGTCAAGAGGAAACATCATGACATATCTCTGGCTCCATAAAATATTTGATGTGTTTTTCTTTTCTTACCAGAGTTTTGCTTATAGAAGAGATTGTTACATATCTCTGTGCCCAGCATCTAAATGATGTGACTCTCCTCATCTGCCTGGCCCACGTCCACAGATGAAAAATTGACTTTTCCCTGGGCCCAGCACACAGGCAATCTGATTTATTTCTCCTAGTCTCTTTCTACAGGGGGCATTGTGAAGTATCTCTTAGCTCATCAACTATTTGATGTAAATCTCTTCTATTACCTGGGCTTTGCCCATAGGGGATGTTGTACCATATCTCATGGCCCAGCAGGTAGGAGATGACACTCTTCTCTGATTGTTACATATTGCTTTGCTCAGCACCTACTTGATGTGATCCTCTTCTCATGCATTGTCCCTGCCCCTTAGGGTAATTGTGACGTATAGCTGGCGGTAGACCCTAGGTTATGTCACTTTCCTCTTATTCCTGAGCCCTACCTATAGAAGGCATTGTGCCATATCTCTGGGGCTCTAACTTTGGTGATGTGGCTCTCCTGCTTTGGTCCTCCTCTCAGAAAGTATTGTGATGTATTGCTGGACCTAGAACCTAGGTGATGTGACTCTCCTCTACTGTTTGAGCTCTGCCCAAGAAGAGATTGTGATGTATCACTGGGCACAGCACCCTTCTCTCTCCTGTGTCTGGAGACATATGGCTGGATCCAAAACCAAAATAATGCAACTCTTTTGCATTGACAATGTCCACAAGTGTATTACCACATATCGTTTCCTTTAACTCTGAAATTGAGCTCTGAAATAATTTGGATTTTTTAATCTTTGTGCCCATCTCTCCTGTTGAGTTTAAACTTTAATCCAAAAGCCATGAAAATAGTCATCATTACTAAACACCACAAACTGATAACTTTTTTCATCTCCTCCTCCTTTTCTCTTCCTCCTTTCCATCTTCTCCTTTCCTCTTCCTCTTCTGCTCCTCCTCACTTCCTTCTCCTCCTCTCCTCCTCCTCTCTTACTCCTCCCCTCCTCCCCCTTTTTCTCTTCTTTGTCTCCTCCTCTTCCTCCTCTCCTCATCTTCTCCTCTTTCTCTCTTCCTCCTCTCCTTTTCTTCCTCTCATCTTTCTGTCCTCCTCCTCTCCTCTTCCTCCTCTACTCCTCCTCCTTCTCCTTTCCCCACTCTTCTTTTACTTTTTCTCCTCCTCCTTCTCCCCTTCTCCT
>NW_012119899.1:117772-119902 GCF_000951035.1 Colobus angolensis palliatus
TCTCCTCCCATCCTCCTTCTCCTCTTCCTCTCCTACTCCTCTTCCTCCTTCCCTCCTTTTACTCTCCTACTCTCCTCCTAGTCCTCCTCTTTGCCTCCTTCTCTTTTCCTCCTCCTCCTCCTTCTCTTTTCCTCCTCGTCTCTCCTTCTCCTCTCCTTGTCCCAGCTTCCTTTTCCTCCTCTCTTCTCCTGGTTCCATTGTCCCTCTCTGATGTTTTCTTTTTCTCCACCTCCTCTGTTCTTACTATCTTTTTCTCATTTTCTCCTCCTCTCCTCTTGTTCTTCTTGTTTTCTCCTCCTTTTTCTGTCTTCCTTTTCCTCTTCTCCTACACTTCTCCCCTTCTTTTTTCCTCTTCCCTATCTCCACTCCTCCACTGCTACTCCTCCTCTTACAGAGTGACTGGCCATGCCAATCAGCATCCAGCACACATAGTGGCAGCCTCTGCAGCGCTGCACTAACAAGACATGATGTGCATCTATATTAGCTTGTGGAGGGTAGGAATCCGGCCCAACCCCGGCGGCACGAGTTTATTATTTAGTTAGTTAGTTAGTTAGTTAGTTAGTTAGTTAGTTAGTTATTTAATGAGAAAGGGTCTTGCTCTATCACCTAGGTTGAAGTGCAGTGGCACAAGATTATGACTCACTGTAGTCTCAAGAGTTCATCTCACTTCAGCCTCCCAAGTAGCTGGGAATACAGGCGTGGCCCATCACACCTGACTAAATGCTTTTTATAGTCACCGGGTCTCACCACGTTGTCCAGGCTGATCTGAAATTTCTGGGCGCAAGTGCTCCGCCTGCCTTGGCGTCCCGGAATAATGGGGTGAATTCATTTGTTATAGTACCGCCAGGACTTGGAAGGTGCAGCCTCCAATGCCGGAAACATCTTCCCGATGCCACTCACCATCTTCTGCCCTCTGTCTGCCAGCATCCTTCCCCTGTGGAATGAGGAACTTTCCTTCTATGGTCTTTCCAGGCCCTTTCTGGCAGGGAAGCCTGGAAACTATAGCTTCTGCTTTCCCTTGAAGCCGCAAAGCACTGGGGGTGCCAGCCATGAGGTGGCCTCCTGGGGTGCTCTCGCCAGGGTATTTGGTGGAAGCCCCTGCCACACGCTACTCTGCTGATTTGATCTTCCTGGGCAGAGGACACTGGCATCGAGGGGGCAGCAGGCACCCTTCCACCCTGGCCTTTTCCTGGCTGGCATTTATGGTGTGGCCGACTACCACCTAAGGCGCCCAGGAAAGAAGGGTGCCAGGGTCTTGCCATGGGGGCGCCTATCGTTCCTCTCCCTACTGTTGGAGGGGTGTGTGTTTTACAGGGATCCATCAGTGTGGCATGCACCTTCCTTGCATGAGTGGGGGGCTCGGTGCCAGGTGCTGTCGTGAGTCCAGGAAAAGGGCGAGGGGGCTTCTCCCGCTGGAACAATTTGCGGCTAGTTCCGGTGCTTCCCTTCCTCCTCCCACACCAGCCCTCATCCTACTGTGGCTTCCTCTGCCCCCAGCACCAGCCTTGCCTGAGCCCCCTCCCTGCATCCCACTCGCATCTCTTAGGAAATCGCCACCCTAATGTTTGCTAAGGAGCAGGGGAGGTCCTTCCCTTTGCCAACGCCCTCCCTGGGAAGCGGCGTGTTTTCTGGGCCGAGGGCACATCGAGGATGTGACCCGCTCCCTGGCCAAGGGTGGGGACGGGGCTCAGCGTCCGAATCCACTGCCTAGTGGGACCACTTCCTTGCCAGGCAGGGCGGAGACATGCAGTGCGCGGGGACCCAGCTCGGCCATTGGGCGACTTGGTAGGGGCCCCATGCCCTGGCCACCCTCCTCAACGCTGCATCCATGAAAGGTTATAATGAGGAGGAAAGACTTTTTTCCTGCTCAGCGGATTTGTTCTCCCTCTCTCCTTGCTGGTTAGGAGGTAGAACACGAGCCCAGATCCGGGCAGCAGTTCACACTCCATTACAAAACTCTACACAGCTTCCGAGCTAGCAGCAGCACACATTGGGGGAACATTGGAGGGATTTTCTTTTTCTTTTGTGGGTGGTAATGTTAGTGGTTGTGGAGAGAGAGAGAAGGGTGAATAAAAAGTATAACTATTTGGTAGGTTGAAAAACCTGTCTGGGATTTTCATTAATAAAAAG
>NW_012119899.1:121087-125815 GCF_000951035.1 Colobus angolensis palliatus
AAGAAGAAGAAGAAGAAGAAAATAGCCGAGCGTGATGGCGGGAGCCTGTAGTCCCAGCTACTCCAGAGGCTGAGACAGGAGAATGGCGTGAACCCAGGAGGCGGAGCTTGCAGTGAGGGGAGTTCGTGCCACTGCACTCCAGCCTGGGTGAGAGAAAGATAGTCCGTCTCAAAAAAGAAAAAAAGAAACAAAATTGCTAAACTGGCTGCATATTAGGATATCTTGTTTTTAAAGGATTTGCTGGATGTATGAAACTTTTAAGAAATGCTACTGATGCTTATGGATATATGGACGAACATTCTCTGGGGTTTTCTACATGCCACTTTATTTCTCATCAGAAATTCAGACTCTAAGCCCTTAGTGTGGCAAACACATGTTTGTTATGTGATGGTAAACATTCATCTCACTAAGCTGGTACAGGTGGTACATTCATACCTAACTTGCTACACCATCCAAGTGATTGTTTGATGAATGGGTCTTTTATTTTATGTTACTTCAGGCAGACTCCTTAGGTCTTATTTGCATCTGACACAAGTACAGCATGTTAAAGAAGAAAAAAACAAACCTCACCTTATTATTCCTGCATTAGATCAATAGCTGTTTATTGGCTACCTGTTGTATGCCAGAACTGTACAACATAGGTGTCCTGGTAATAAATGGATGGTAATAAATGTAGTTGCCATCCGGACATGGTAGCTCGCGCCTGTAATCCCAGCATTTTGGGAGGCTGAGGCGAGCAAATCTGCTGAGGCCAGCCCATGCCATCACCATCCCCAGGTATGCCTGACCATTGAGGTCCAGGAAGTTAACTGTCTCCTGGACACCATCGTGGCCTTCTCAGTCTTACTCTCCTGTTCTGGACAACTGTCCCCCAGACCTGTCACTATCCAAGGGGTCATAGGACAGGCAGTCACTAGATACTTCTCCCAGACACTAAGTTGTGACTGGGGAACTTTACTTTTTTCACATACCTTTCTAATTATGCCTGAAAGAACCACTCCTTTGTTATGGAGAGACATCCTAGCAAAAGCAGGAGGCACTACACACTAGAATTAGAATGAAAAAGGATAAATATATATACAAACTCTAAGTGTGCTTACCTAGACCTCCAAGCCCACACAGCAATATGGAGAGAAAGGGAATTCCTAACTTCCGAGGGAACACTTATCAAACATCAGGAAGCCATTGGACCCCAAAATTCTCCTTACCTCTGAGTCTACATCCTCCGATCCCTGCCTAAAGATAATTTGATAGGGAAGGGGATTTGCTTGTGTCTCTCTAACAATCAGATGTTTATGTTGGTGCCCACCAAATATCTGAAGATCTATCATGAGCTACAGCATCTAGTGGACCTACCTGTACAGTGTGAATGAAAGTTTGAAAAGTCTCAATTTGCTTTCTCTATACCTTCTGTTAATCAGAAAAGGCCTGTTTCTCATTATCAGTGGCCTCCTGGCTACAGCGACAAAAGCTTTTGCTTCTGTTTCAGTAGATTTACTAACGAAGGGGTGAGGGTATGCTTTTGCTTTTGTAGGAGATGAACAAACCATGTGGACGCCCTCAAGATGTGTATGACCATCGAATGGGAGACTGGAGGGACACATGGATCCCAACCATGGACCGGATTTCCCCAGTATGAACCATGAAACAATTGAATCTGAATGAGGAGATGGAATTAGGACCAACTGGAGTCATGATGATTAATGGACATTGGTCCATTGCTTTCTGACTCAGCTCCTCTCTGCCTTGAATACAAGAAATGCTAATAGTTAGGCAGTAATATCATCACCCCTATACAGCATGAAGAAATTACAGAAGATGGACCTTCATCCTTCTGCAACACCTAGGATTAAGGGTCCTCTAGTAAAAGGGAAAGGGGAGATTTATGGGAAGCATTCAAACCAGAGCGACTCCAGTTTGGATAAGTGCTAAGAAAAATAAATCTGGATCACCAACCAGCAATTAAGGACTGCAAAAACCTGCAATTGCCTTGCTCAATTAAAAGAGGCCACCTTTTATGCTGATAATGATAGCTAGTGATAATGATAGTAATAATGATACCTTCTTTTACAAAAACAGAAGGGGAGCATGTTGGGAAAAAGCTGAGTGTTGGGAGGGAAGCTGAGGCAGAGCTTGCATAATGTCCTCTGGAATGTGTCTAGACTGGCTGGCTCCTTCTGGCCTTCCTAGGCTCCTATTCCCATTATCTCAAGTAGCAGAACATATTCCATATAAATATTTTTTTTTTATTATACTTTAAGTTCTAGGGTACATGTGCATAACGTGCAGGTTTGTTACATATGTATACTTGTGCCATGTTGGTATGCTGCACCCATCAACTCGTCAGCACCCATCAATTTATCATTTATAGCAGGTATAACTCCCCAATGCAATCCCTCCCCCCTCCCCTCCTCCCCATGATAAGCCCCAGTGTGTGATGTTCCCCTTCCCGAGTCCAAGTGATCTCATTGTTCAGTTCCCACCTATGAGTGAGAACATGCGGTGTTTGGTTTTCTCTTCTTGTGATAGTTTGCTTCCATATAAATATTAAACCGTCGCAGCTGTAGATCATGTACCTGATCTTTTGACCTCCACATTCTCACCACCTATTTCTTTGATGGATTAGCAATAAATACCATGGGCTAAACAGAGCTCAGGGCCTTCGCAGCCTCCATGATAGCAATGGGCCCCTGGTGTCCCACTTTTTTCTCTCTCACTGTCTTTTTTTCAATCCTTTGACTCAGCCGAACTTTGTCACCCCCAAGATGTAGTGTTGGATCTGATCACCCCAACATAAAGTTTGGCCTTTTTGTATGGGAGAGGAATGGAGGATACCAGGAAGAAGGTGACCTGTGGAAGTGACATTTGAGCTAGTATCTGAAGAATAGGTGACAGGAGGAAAAAGAATGCTTAGGAGAACAGCGTGAATGTTGGTGCCTCAGTGAGATTGGAATGCTGGATTAAGCATTGTATATGAACAGGGAATGTTTCCTACTCTTTAAAGAGTTATGTATATGTTTTCCATGATTTTAGCTATTTCCCTACTTGTAATGTGCTTTAGTTGGTTAAAAATTATGGCACAGATGAAGCAAGAAAAGTACTTATGTAACTGAGAAACCAATGTTATATTTTTAACTATGAAAATAATTAAATGCCTTTCTCTTGTTCTTTTCCTTCTTTTCTTTTATTGATACTAACAGGCAAAGATTTCTTGTAGATAACCTGAGCTTTTGAATGATTTTCAGATGAGATGTACACCTACATGTTAAGAGTGTTGAAGTTTGTGTTTGATCTAGGGATGCTTTATCTATTTGACCTGTAAGCATAGGATTCATGAGAAGAGACTTTGGGTAGGAACCAAGCTAGCACCGTCACGATGGCTGAAGCACATCAGAACAGTTCTGATGCTACTTAGAAGGATTAAAACTCCTTTTGTAGTCAGATTTTTCAACTCATTTCATAATTGAAACCCCATAAAGAACATGAGTGGTCTTGTGATACCCTTCACGTCTTAGAGATGTATCAATATTTTGCTTCACCAGTAATCTGTGAAAATAAAGTTTATTTAGTAAAGAGAAGTTGCTGTTTATCTACTGTATGCTGGATCTTCACTAGATAAGTCAGCGCCCAAGAAAAAGATTTATTTTACTCCTTTCACAAAGAGTGAAACTTATTTCCACAGAGTATGTGTCTAGTCAGCATTTAAATACTACTGATGACAGACTTACTCCCTACCCCTAGTTAGTTTTTGGATTTCTACTACATTCACTTTTTTTCATAGCAAAGTATTTTTGAAACAAAATAGACAGTGATGTGTTTTCTGCTGAGTTGGTGCACACTAGAAACTATAAAGCAGCATGCTGTTCTGTGCTTTACGCAACTCAGGGAGACAGTGTGCAGTCTGACCCCCAGAGAGTTCCATCAGGGCATGCTTCGACTGCTCAGTCAGTGGCCATCTCCTACTTTGAGATTTCTGCTCCTGAGAAAAAAATACCTGTTTCATTTGGCTGCACAGTCATCTTCTTCTGTGTGAGCTGGGCCACCATCTTCTAAGACAATCTCACATGAAAATCGTATTGGGATGCTCATTTTGTGTAACGCCTGTCTCTGATGTCATCCATATGGGTCACCAAAATATCAGGTGAGCCACACTGTTCTCCAAAGATGGTTCTCTTGTACAGTATCAATTCTGACAGATGTAACCTGAACATCTCTTTGGGTTCCAGGTAGCACTGGTTTCTCTGTTTTGGGGAGATCATAATTTTTCATCTCTTGCTTGGAAGCATAGATATTTCTGTATCACCACAACCATAAATATCATTAGGACAGACAACACACTTTATTCCATTGTTGTATGGGATAAGATAAACTGAATGGAAAGAAATAAAACTTTAAAAAGCCCCCCGTACTCCTCACTTTTTAAAATTGAAATAGCTTGGTGGGGGGTGCGAGCAAGATGGCCAAACAGGAACAACTCCAGCCTCCAGCTCCCAGCGTGAGCGACACAGAAGATGGGTGATTTCTGAATTTTCAACGGAGGTACCAGGTTCATCTCACTGGGGAGCACTGGATAATCGGTGCTGGTCAGCTGGTGCAGCCCAACCAGCAAGAGCTGAAGCAGGGCGAGGCATCACCTCACCTGGGAAGCACAAGGGGGAAGGGAATCCCTTTAGAAACTGAGACACACAACACCTGGAAAATCGGGTAACTCCCACCCTAATACTGTGC
>NW_012119899.1:130810-131140 GCF_000951035.1 Colobus angolensis palliatus
AGAGCTAACTATCCTAAATATATATGCGCCCAATACAGGAGCACCCAGATTCATAAAGCAAGTCCTTAGAGACTTACAAAGAGACTTAGACTCCCGTACAATTATAATGGGAGATTTCAACACTCCACTGTCAACATAAGCAGATCAATGAGAGAGAAAGTTAACAAGGATATCCAGGAATTGAAGTCAACTCTGCACGAAGCAGACCTAATAGACATCTACAGAAATCTCCACCCAAAATCAACAGAATATACATACTTCTCAGCACCACATCACACTTATTCCAAAATTGACCACATAATTGGAAGTAAAGCACTCCTCAGCAAATGT
>NW_012119899.1:136558-145547 GCF_000951035.1 Colobus angolensis palliatus
GTTCAACCATTGTGGAAAACAGTATGGCGATTCCCCAAGGATCTAGAACTAGAAATAGCATATGACCCAACCATCCCATTACTGGGTATATACCCAAAGGATTATAAATTACGCTGCTATAAAGACACATGCACACGTATGCTCATTGTGGCACTGTTCACAATAGCAAAGATTTGGCATCAACCCAAATATCCATCAGTGACAGACTGGATTAAGAAAATGTGGCACATATACACCATGAACTACTATGCAGCCATAAAAAAAGGATGAGTTCGTGTCCTTTGTAGGGACATGGATGCAGCTGGAAACCATCATTCTCAGCAAATTATCACAAGAACAGAAAACCAAACACCACATGTTCTCACTCATAGGTGGGAACTGAACAATGAGATCACTTGGACATGGGAAGGGGAACATCACACACTGGGGCCTATTATGGGGAGGGGGAAGGAGGGAGAGATGGAATTGGGAGTTATACCTGATGTAAATGACGAGTTGATGGGTGCAGCACACCAACATGGCACAAGTATACATATGTAACAAACCTGCACGTTGTGCACATGTACCCTAGAACTTAAAGTATAATAAAAAAAGAAAAAAGAGAAATAGCTTGGTGAAGAGATGCGGGGTGGAATACTTGTAAACTAACCTTAAGTACATTTTTTGGAAATTTAAATCTTAAGGTACTCTACAAATAACTCAGTTTTTTTCAGCTCACTGTGACTCAAGTATACGTGTGCATTTAGAAGTCTAATGACAAGTTATTTATAAACATATCTTACCAGATACCTTGTTGTGAATATCCAGAATTGGAATTAACAGTATGTTCAGAACCAATCTGTGGTGACAGGTATATATAACTCAACTTTTGAATAAGCTATTAATAGCTACTTATTTTGGAGAGTGCTGGATAGTGGTGACCAAACATGCTATGTGTTGGGTGATGTTTTCTTAAATATTCATGTATTTGCACTGCTATAGTGTTGCTTCCTCAAGGTCCCTATGTGTTAAGTTTTCTATGATTTGGGGTATGGGCATGTCTTACATATGGTTGTCTTCTGGTTATGTTAGACTATCTATTGTGGTAAGATTCAGTGAATGAAAATTGAATATATTTTCTGTGAAGTCCCTGAGGAAATTAATGAAATAAGTTAATAAAGAAATACATGTTTGAAATTTGAGTTTACTTCAGAGAAATTAAAAATTGTATCAGGTAAGTCAGGCCATGAGATGTGTCTTAAGGGTGTGTATAATATGCCTACTATTTGCATGCCCAAAGCCAGTGTCATCTTGTTAATAATGTGAGATTGAGATATATGCTGTCAAATTACTTTTTCCTCAGGAAAGTGGATGCTCTGCCTTAGAATGAGAGTGTGTGTGTGTATGTTTGGTCATCTTGTGACAATAAGTGCTGAAAACAGGGTAGTCACTCATCTTCTCAGTTTCTCATTGATTCTGCATTTTTTAAGCAGTGCTAGATATAGATGTGGTGAACATGGTTGACTATGTTTTCTGAAGCTTGTTTTATGCCTTTGTTACTCTGTTCTGCACTGGAGAGCAGATGGTGTGTAGTCATGTGTCTGTTTTGTGTTATGCTAAGAAAAAGGGAGAAGTATCAGTGTATTGGAGAAATGGAATGGTTAATGCTAGTCAAATTCTAATGTTTAGAGATTATTATTTGTTGGGAAGAGGCCGCCCAAAATCTGGCCATAAACTGCCCAAAATTTGCCATGAACAAAATCTCTGCAGCACTGTGACATGTTCATGATGGCCATGATGCCCACGCTGGAAGGTTGTGGGTTTACCAGAATAAGGGCAAGGAACACCTGGCCCACCCAGGGTGGAAAACCACTTAAAGGCATTCTTAAACCACAAACAACAGCGTGAGTGATCTCTGTCTTAAGAACATGCTCCTGTTACAGATAACTAGCCCAACCCATCCCTTTATTTCAGCCCATCCCTTCATTTCCCATAAGGGATACTTTTAGTTAATCTAATATCTATGGAAACAATGCTAATGACTGGTTTGCTGTTAATAAATACATGGGTAAATCTCCATTTGAGGCTCTCAGTTCTCAAGACTGTGAGATCCCTGATTTCCCACTTCACACCTCTATATTTCTCTGTGTGTTTTTAATTCCTCTAGCGCCGCTGGGTTAGGGTCTCCCCGAGTGAGCTGGTCTTGGCAAGTGGCATCCATTGTAGGGGCTCAAATCCAGGTTGAAGGGTCGCTGGAACAATGGTTGAATGTGGAACTAAGCTAGAGGAAACCTGAATACTCTTACAGCAATACCCGTGGTGAGTAAGAAGGGGAGCTTGGAAGCATCTGGGTAACAATGGAACAAGCGTGGGCTGTGGTTCATTCCACTTTGGAACTTCTTCACTCTGATGAGGAGGAAAGAGAGTATAACAAAGTAACAGAAGAGGTTACAGAACAGGTTTATTTGCCAGCTAAAGCTAAACTAGCAAAGGAGGGAGAGGTTCATCCCTACCCTTCTGTACTCCTTCATTATTATTTTGAAGAAAAAGACCCTCCAAATCTTTCACTTTCCAGAGGACACTGGGGTGAAATGTAGTCACCCCAGTGACTGTTCAAGCAGCATCTTGAGTGACCGCACTTAGTTCTATTCAGGCAGGAATTCAGCAAGCTAGACAAGAGGGTGATTTAGAAGCTTGGTAGTTCCCTGTCAGAATACACCCCTCCCCCCCCAGATCAACAGGGAAATATTATAGCTGTTTTTGAGCCTTTTCCTTTTAAATTACTCAAAGAATTTAAACAAGCTATAAATCAGTATGGACCAGGTTCTCTTTTGGTAATGGGACTGTTAAAGAATGTTGCTGTTTCCAGTCGGATGATTCCTACTGACTGGGAAGCTTTTGAGATTTTCTAACTTCAGTTCTTACAATTTAAAACTTGGTGGGCAGATGAAGCTTCCACTCAGCCTGCTCGCAATGTCCAGGCCCAGTCTCAAATTAATATAACTGCAGACCAACTTTTGGGGGTTGGCAACTGGGCTGGTTTAGATGCACAAGTGGTCATGCAGGATGATGCCATAAAACAGCTTAGAGGAGTGTGCATTAGAGCTTGGGAAAAAATCACTTCATGTGGAGAACAATACCCTTCCTTTAGTGTTATAAAACAGGGACCAAAAGAACCATATGTGGATTTTACAGCTCAGTTACAGGAGTCTCTTAAAAAAAGTGAGTGCAGATATGGCTGCCCAGGATATAGTGCTGCAGTTATTAGCTTTCAACAATGCTAATCCCGATTGAGAAGCTGCTTTGCGACCTATCAGAAGGAAAGCACATTTAGTTGATTGTATCAAGGCCTGTGATAGTATCGGAGGTAATCTGCATAAAGCTATTTTGTTGGCACAGGCAATGGCAGGACTGAGAGTGGATAAAGGAAATACTCCATTTCCTGGAGCTTGTTTTAACTGTGGGAAGCATGGTCATACTAAAAAAGAATGTAGAAAAAAATCAGCAAGTCAGACCACCAGATAGGGGAAAAAATGAAACTGCTGAGCATGAAATATGTCCAAAATGTAAAAAAGGAAAACACTGGGCTAATCAGTGTCCATCGAAGTTTGATAAAGAAGGAAACCTGATTTCAGGAAATGCCATGAGGGGCCCATTCTGGGCCCTGTTCCAAACCAGAGCATTTGCCACTCAGGTAATTCCCTCACCCCTGTACAATGTCTGTCCCCCACCACAACTGGTAGTGCCACAGTAGATTTATGCTGCACAAAAGCTGTGAGTCTTCTGCCTGGGGAACCCCTGCAAAAGGTCCCAACAGGAGTCTATGGACTCTTGCCAGCGAGGATGATAGGATTATTTTTAGGAAGCTCTCATTTAAATTTAAAAGGGGTACAAATACATACAGGATTCATTGATTCAGATTACACTGGTGAAATTCAAATTGTTATATCTACTTCTGTTCCCTGGAAAGCAGGGCCAGGAGAGTGCATAGCACAGCTGCTTATTGTGCCATATGTAGGAATTGGAAAAAGTAAAATTAAATGAACAGGAGGATTTGAAAGCACAAATAAAAAAGGCAAAGCAGCTTATTGGGTAAATAAAATTACTGATAAATGACCTACCTGTGAAATAACTATTCAGGGAAATAAATTTAAAGGTTTGGTAGGTACCAGAGCGGACATTTCAATCATTTCTCTACAGCACTGGCTGTCCACATGGCCAATTCAACCTGCTCAATTTAACATAGCTGTAGTTGGTAAAGCCCATGAAGTATATCAAAGTAGCTATATTTTGCATTGTGAAGGGCCCGAGGGACAACCTGGTACTATTCAACCAATTATAACTTCTGTACCTATAAATTTATGGGGGAGAGATTTATTGCAACAATGGGGAGCACAAGTTCTAATTCCAGAACAATTATATAGCCCTAAAACTCAACATATGATGCATGAAATGGGGTATTTCCCTGGTATGGGACTAGAAAAAAATTTGCAATGTTTGAAACAACCACTTCAAGCAGAAAGACAAAGGTTCTGCCAAAGATTAGGACACCATTTTTGATGGTGGCCATTGTTAAGCTTCCAGAACCTATACCTTTAAAATGGTTAACAGATAAGCCTATTTGGATGGAACAATGGCAGCTAAGTAAAGAGAAACTGAAGGCTTTAGAGAAAATAGTTACTGAAGAATTAGAAAATGGGCACATAGCTCCAACATTTTCTCCTTCTAATTCTCCAGTTTCATAATTAAGAAAAAATCAGGTAAATGGAGAATATGGAGAATGTTAACTGACTTAAGAGTCATCAATTCAGTTATACAACTAGTGGGAGCATTATAGCCAGGATTGCTTTCTCCTGCTATAATTCAAAAAAATTGGCCTTCAATAACCATAGATTTAAAAGACTGTTTCTTTACTATCCGTTTAGCTGAGCAAGACTGTGAATGGTTTGCATTTACAATTCCTGTGGTAAACAACCTGCAGCCTGCTAAGCATTTTCATTGTTTTACTGATGGGTCTAGTAATGGTAAAGCTTCTTATTCTGGCTCAAAAAGTAAAGTTTTCCAGACTCCCTACAAAGAGCAAAGCTTGTAGCTGTAATTAAAGTATTGACTGTTTTTAATATGCCTAATAATGTGATTCCTGATTCTTCATACATGGTTCATTCCACACAGTTAATTAAAAATGTTGTTACTATTTCATACAGATAAACAACTGATGACAAAAACAAAAAAGGAGAAGAAACAGGGATTATGGGACAGCCCATATATAACTGAATCTATCATTATTAACTTTAAATTTTTTGAGCCTGCCCAAAGGCCAGATGTTATCAGCAGCTGAACAGCATCTACAGAAACCAGCTGCAAAGACAGAAGCAAAACAATTGATTTGGTGGAGAGATCCAATAACAAAAAGTTGGGAAATAGGTAAAATAATAACTTGGGGTAGAGGTTATGCTTGTTTCTCCAAGCTAAAATCAACAGCAGATTTGGATACCAGCAACACACCTGAAACTTTATCAAGAGCCAGATGCCAAGGAAGAGATTCCGGGAGGATCCCAAGGACCTCCTGGTTGCAGCCATGTTGAGACTGACGCTGAGGAGGACCCCAGCTGTCACAAGCAATGCCATCAAACATAGGCCACCCACCTGGGGACAGATCAAGAAGCTGTCACAGATGGCAGAAGAAAACCTGAGGAAAGCGGGACAGCCAGTCACAATGAGTAATTTAATGGTAGCTATGATAGTGATGATCACCATTGCCATGAGTATTCCTTCAACAAGGGCTAACACAGAGAACAATTGTACTTATTGTGCATATTTATCAATCTTGGCTGGCAATAATGCCTGGATGTAATCACTCTATGACACAGTTACACATGCTTTCTGATCTCAGTATTTACCATAATAAATCTCCTATAATTGAGGCATACCACCGCCCTCAAAAACCTATTTGTAAATAAAATTGAACCTGGTCAGAAAATATGAACATACTTGTTTAGGAAGATTGCATTGCAGAACAGGCAGAGGTGCTGCACAATGATTCCTATGGAATCATTATTAAGTGATCCCCAAGGGGATGTTTAGCTTAAATTGCACCTCTCAGTCTGTGTGCCACAGCCACACTATGTTCAGCTGATCTGAACAAAACAGTCAGATGGTAGAAATGATAAGAGGTGTGGCAAAGGTTCCTATTATGTGGAACCACAGTGGTATAGTGGCACCTCAACCTCAAATGATATGGCTTGTTGTAGGAGCTAAACACAAGGATTTCTGGAAACTTAATAGTTCTTAATAAGATCAAAATTTGGGAAAGAATAAAAAAGCATCTAGAAAGACACTCAACAAACTTGTCTTTGGATATTGCAAAATTAAAAGAAATATTTAAAGCATCCCAGGCACACCTGACCTTAATGCCAAGAACTGGAGTGCTTGAAGGAGCTGCAGACAGATTAGCAGCTGGTAAACCATTAAAATGGATAAAAACACTTGGAAGCTCTGTGATTTCAATGATGATTGTGCTTTTAATCTGTGTTGTTTGTCTTTGTATAGTCTGCAGATGTGAATTCTGACTCCTGTGAGAAGTAGCTTACTGTGACAAAGCTGCCTTTGCTTTTATGGATTTGCAAATCAAAGAAGGGGGGCATGTTGGGAACGGCCCCCCCCCAATCTGGCCATAAACTGGCCCCCAAAGTGGCCATGAACAAAATCTCTGCAGCACTATGACATGTTCATGATGGCCATAACGCCCATGCTGGAAGGTTGTGGGTTTACTAGAATGAGGGCAAGGAATCCCTGGCCCACCCAGGGTGGAAAACCACTTAGAGGCATTCTTAAACCACAAACAATGGCATGAGCAATCTGGCCTTAAGGACATACTCCTGCTGCAAATAACTAGCCCAACCCATCCCTTTATTTCAGCCCATCCCTTCATTTTCCATAAGAGATACTTTCAGTTAATCTAACATCTATAGAAACAATGCTGATGACTGGTTTGCTGTTAATAAATACGTGGGCAAATCTCTGTTCAAGGCTCTCAGCTCTGAAAGCTGTGAGACCCCTGATTTCCCACTTCACACCTCTGTATTTCTGTTTGTGTGTCTTTAATTCCTCTAGCACCACTGGGTTAGGGTCTCCCTGACCGAGCTGGTCTCACCAATTATTTGTTTCATTATTACCTTTACCATAAATGGAATTTTGAAAGGGTTCATTTGCCCAGCTTGTCTCTAGGAAGTCTGATAGTAGGTTGGGCTGCTTCTCGTGTCTCTTCCGAAAATTAAATAAACAGAAATCCAGTCCTAAACACCAGAAACTATGACATGTTTGTATTACAAATGAACCTGTGTAGAGTACTTTTAAATAAGTTTAACCTATAGCATTCAAGTTGCAGATGAACTTTGGTGAAAAGCATATCTTAGCCAGGTTTTACCTGTATTTGCATTAAATCAGATAAACCAGAAGTTAAGTATTTCTTTCTCTTCTACCTGTGCTAGACCTATTAATCTATAGGACCCCAGTCTGACAAGTCAACAATCAAAATTTTACTTTAATTTTCACACTTTGTTGGATGTTAGCTTTTATACACAGAAACACACTCAGCTTGATAGTAGGAGCAAACGTCATAAGACCTAACAATTACTGAGCACTAGCTACCAGCATCCTAATTTTTCTTTATGCATCATCTTGTTTATTCATCACAATTCTTTGACAGAGGGGTGTAGATGTGATTAATATTTTCAGGATTCAGATGAGGATATAGAGATCCAGAGAAGCAGCCAGCTATTAGAACTCAAACTATTAAGTTTGTCTCCAGGGTTGCGCTCCTGACACATGCCAGACTACCTACCATAGAGACATGATCCATTCACCAAACAAATACTAACCGAAAACCACCTGTGTTCAGAGTTCTCCCTATTAGGCACATCAAGGGAAAAGATTGGCACAGCAAGGAAAAAGTGTAAGTGTGCCAGGACAGGGCTCTGGTTTCCAGAATTAAATTACAGCTTACCTATTGAACAGCTCATTTTAGCTAATATTTGACCACACAAGTTAGACCTTCCCTTCTGTGATGGTCAGCCATGGTGTTTTGTGGAGTGAGGGGCTTGCAGAGGTAGTGTTAGTACATGAACCGACTGATGGGGATTTGTGTGTCCTTAAAGAGGGGGAGTTCAACAAGACACTAAAGCATAAAGTTGGCAGACTGAGACCCAGTGGGAAAGTAGAGTGAAACCCCGAACAAATCCTGCTAAGGATGAAATTTTTACCGTGTTCTCATTGAAAAGGATAGCATGTGGATGGGAGATGGTCTTTCACATGGTGGGAGATATTCTAGAAATGAAAAAGGATGGGCATGGACTCTATGATTCTGCTAGTCCTCTGTGTGGTGGGCACTGGGGGGCTTTCTTATCTCTTGAAACCTTCCTTATGGACATCCACTTTTAACCTCACTGAAAGTGTTGAGCCCTGTTCAAAGACTCAAGAAGCTGATTTTTGAAGAGATTTGAAACTGTAAACTCCTAACTGTTTGGGAAATTTAGTTGTGCTTTGGGCAGGGTCAATGCCTTGAGAACAGGTCTATTGTTGTTTTATAATAGGTAATTGTTATTTTACATAATATGGAAACTCAAGGTTTTGCCTCAGAATTTGCATGGGATGATCCTAAGAGGATCATAATGTGTGATACGAGCCAAGTAAGGGCAACAACTGAATTGACTTGATTACTAATCTAAACTGAAAACTTGTCCAAGATCAGGCCAGGCGCCGTGGTTCACACCTGTAATCCCAGCACTTTGAGAGGCTGAGGCAGACAGGTCACAAGGTCAGGAGATTGAGACCATCCTGGCTAACACGGTGAAACCTGGTTTCTACTAAAAATACAAACATTAACTGGGCATTATGGCGGGCGCCTGCAGTCCCAGCTACTCAGGAGGCTGAAGCAGGAGAATGGTGTGAACCTGGGAGGTGAAGTTTGCAGTGAGCCGAGATCACACCACTGCACTCCAGCCTGGGCAAC
>NW_012119899.1:148878-179609 GCF_000951035.1 Colobus angolensis palliatus
AAGGGGAACATCACACATCAAGGCCTATTGTGGGGAGAGGGGAAGGGGAAGGATAGCATTAGGAGATATACCTAATGTAAATGATGAGTTAATGGGTGCAGCACAACAACATAGTACATGTATACATATGTAACAAATCTGCAGGATGTGCACATGTACCCTAGAACTTAAAATATAATTAAAAAAAAAAAAAGTTACCAAGACTACAAAAAAAAAAACAACAACAACAACAAAAAAACTTGCCCAGGGTCAAGTGCCATACCCTCTTGGAGGTATCATTTCTTTGTTGTTTTGCTTTTTAAGCAGGAGAAGCCATATGTACTGGAGGACAGTGATAGAAAGACCTTCTGTCTCCTTTGAGCATGTTTGAGGTGGGGTCACCAGTGTGTGTAGTTTTCTTTATGAGGGTGCCTAAGCAAGTTATGAAATTGGCAGGTCTTGCATTGTGATAGGCACTTGAGTGTCTGTTTCCTGTTTCTTCCAATCTGTGGATAAGAAATATTTTGAAACTAGTAATAAATAGAGAATTGAAGTCACACATGCTACCAGCTCATTTTTAACTGACTTATCTTCTGTATTTACTACTAGTATTATTATTATCATTGTTATTTTTCTCATGACTTTGGGAGTTTCAGCAAAACAATAGTGGAAAGAAATCTGGATTAGTAGACCAGCATTCTGGCTCCTTTCTTGTCTCGTCTATTGAAGATCACTATCAGCAAGCTTGCATTGGGAACCATTTCTTGACACCTACACCTGGTACCAGGCTTTAGAATTACAAAGATGGACATAATATGATTCCAGTTCTAAAATTCACCAGTGCCTCACAACCAGCAAGAACAAGTGGAGAACTGGCCAGTTAGAAGTTGCAGTGGAGAGTAAAGGTGATACTCACAAATGTGCAGGTTTTCCATGTGGAGGAGAAAAATGTGGGAAAATAAAAATGTACATCTAGGCAAAAAAAGCAGTTTAAGTACAGGACTTGAAGTATAAAAGTATGAGGCTTATTGAGGACAGGGTAGGACAAGAAGTAGAGTTTGACAAGAGAATACACTTTGGGAGTGTAGATTTGGGATGATAAGAGATGTTGGCCTTAGAAACATGGATGGGGGCTCAGCTTTGTAGGCTGTTATGAACCACCAAATGTTTTAGAGCAGGGCTGCAATGTGAGCAGCTCTGTGTTTCACAGAGAACACTGCAACATTTTAGAAAGTTTAAGCTCGAAAAAATACAATGTGTTCAGCAAAGTGCAGTGCAAACTTGGAATTTGGTACCCTCTTTGATAGAATACATTTTCCCTTTTTAAAAAGAGACTTTTCACCCCAGAATGTATGGGCTGCTTTCTTACACATGGCTAAATAATGATGGAAAGATGAGAACATTTATTTTCCCCAAATCAAATTCAATTAGACAATGTTTAAACTTTCCTAATTGTGTATTACTAATTGGTACATATTTAAAGTATGAGTAGACATCTTTAGAAGGGAGGAACTCCTTTTCTGTCAAAAACATTGAAGATGGACACTGGGAGCTGAATGAAGATACATGTAAAATAATTTTTGATAAATGATTACTATAATGGGGATACCAAAAGCTTATATAAATCAGTAAAAAGTCAAATAATTTAATAGCAAAATAAGCAGAAGGCATGACTAGGCAATTCAAAAAGTAGTACACTAAATATATATAATAACAAGTTACCTAATAGTTACTAAAACTCATATTAAAATAATGAGATGCTGCCAAGCACAGTGGCTCATGTCTGTAGTCCCAGTACTTAGGAAGGCCAAGGTGGGTGGATTACCTGAGGTCAGGAGTTTGAGACCAGCCTCTCCAATATGATGAAAACCTGTCTTTACTAGAAATACAAAAATAGGCCAGGCGTGGTGGCGCACACCTATAATCCTAGCAACTCGGGATGCTGAGACAGGAGAATTGCTTAAGCCCAGAAGACAGAGGTTTCACTGAGCTGAGATCATGCCACTGCACTCCAGCCTGGCCAACAGAGCAAGACTCTGTCACAAAAATAAATAAATAAATAAATAAATAAATAATAATGAGATGCCATTTTTTCATATACCAAAGTGGAAAATATTTTTTAAAATAATATATTCCTTTAAACTATTAATAAATAGTAAGTATAGGGAAACAAGAGCTTTCCTAACACTGTTACTGGAAGTATAATTTGATATCATATTCATATGTGGTAGTTTTTGCACTGTGCATCAGCGGCCTTTAAAATGTGCTATATTTCGCCAGGTGTGGTGGCTCATGCCTGTAATCCCAGCATTTTGGGAGGTCAAGTCGGGTGGATTATAAGGTCAGGAGATCAAGACCATCCTGGCTAACACGATGAAACCCTGTCTCTACTAAAAATACAAAACACTGGTCGTGGTGGCACATGCCTATACTCCCAGCTACTCAGGAGGCTGAGAGAGTAGAATCGCTTGAAACCGGGAGGTGGAAATTGCAGTGAGCTGAGACAGTGCCACTGCACTCCAGCCTAGGTGACAGAGCGAGAATCCATCTCGAAAAAAAAAAAAAAAAGTTCTATATTAATAAAGCAATTTTAACTAATAAATTAATTAGTTTTAATATAATGAAGTGGTGTCACCTGTCTGGGGTAAATACCCGAGGTTCGTCATCTCATGCCAAGGAAATCAGTGCATGGACATACAAGAAGTTGGTTTAGGAGTGGTGGTTTAATAGGCAAAAGAAAGAGAAAGGAGAATAGCTGTCTCTCCTGAGAAAGAGTGGGACCTCTGAGTGGGACTTCCAGCCTGCAGCGAAGCGCAATGGATTTCAAACACTGGCTTCAGGAGCAGGTGTCTGATTTACATAGGGCCCAAACATTGGTTGGATCAGGTTTGAAAGTTTACACAGCACACAAGGAAGCTGGCTGCTCTACCCTAATCTTCTATTATGCAAATGAGGCATTTGCCAGCACCCTGTTGCCTGCTTCTTAGTGTACATGTGGTTAACAAAAAAATGGGAAGATGGAGTCACCATTTTAAACATGCGTAGTCCCCAGTTAGCCCCTTTTCCTATTGGCACAGTTGCTGGCATTTATTCTTGCATGCTTCCACCTTGCTTATTAATGCCTGAAGCTCGATTTTACAGGCTGTTCTTTGCTAGAAAAGAAATAATTTGTGGGCTGCTTTTATTAAAAGGACAACTTTATCAAGGACTTTCCTATCCTCACTCACTATCTGCCTAAATAATTTCTTTTTAACTCCTGTATCAATAATAGTTAATGTCATGGGAAACATTTATGATATATTTGTATGTATGAATAAGCAAGATAACAAACTCTAGTGGTTCTTTTTAATTTATTTTTACAAACGTGTTGTGTACAAGTGTAATTTAGTTACATGCATAGACTGCATAGTGGTGAAGTCAGGGCTTTTAGGGTATCCATCACTCAAATAATTTACATTATAACTCTTAAGTAATTTCTCATTATCCACTCCCCACCCTACCTTCTCATCCTTTTACCTCAGGTTTGCTGGGCTTCAATGACCAATAAAACAAAGATAAATTAATTGTTTTCTGAGACTTAGAATTAAAAATCAATCTAAGAGAAAAGATTATTCCTAAGCCAAAATTTGTGTTATAAGTATATATATATATGCACACACACACACAAAGGGAAACATATGTTTGTGTGTATATATATGTGTGTGAGATATATATATGTGTGTATATATATATATTTGTTATATTTGTTTATACTCAAGAAACTTATACAGAGTCTTTCCCACTGCACAAACCCAAAAGTAAAGCCAAATGGCTCTATGCAATAAACATCATGGTAATAACTTCAAAAAAGAAAAAAAAAGCTTCCTCCAATGAATGTAAATTAAAAAAAAAATGAAGCAACTGTTTCTGCAGATGTGCAGAAATCAATATAAAGACACAAAAAGACACAGGAAACACAGAAAAGCAAGGTTCATGACACTTTCAAAGGAATACGATAATTCTCCAATACTCTAAGAAAAAAATAACATTGAAATGACTTTAAAAGACTTTAAAAAGGCTTCAAAATATAGATTTTAAAGAAGTTCAAAGAGAAGCAAAAGAAATCTAAAAACCAATACAAAAATAAATAAATAAATTTAGAGTATGAATGGGAAATGTGCCAAGGAGATAAATATCTTTTAAAAGAAACCAAAACAAAATTATGGAACTGAAATATTCACTGAAGGAAAAAGAAAATACATTCAATGATTCAATAACAGACTGAAAAGGCATAAAAAGAATTTTCAGACTTTTAAATGGGTCTTTTAAAATAATCTCCTCAGACAAAACTAAAGAGAAAAGAATTTTAAAAAATGAACAAAGACTTTGAGATGTTTCCGACTACATAAAGTGACTAAACATAAAAATTATCAGTGTTTCTGAGAAAGAAAAAAATCAAAAAGTTTAGAAAACCGATTTAAGAAAATAAATGATGAAAACTTCCCCAGTCTAGCAATAGAGTTAGACATACATATACAGGAGGCTCAGCAATCACCAGCAAAATACATTGCAAAACAGACTTCATCATGGCACATGATAATCAGAATTTCTAGAGTCAGAATGAAATAATTCTAAAATCAGCAAAAGAAAAGCATCTAGTCATTTACAAATAAAAACACATCAAACTAAAGGCAGACTTCTCAACAGAAACTTTACTGGCCAGAAGATAATGGAATGGCACTTTTAGAGTGTTGAAAGAAATGAAAAGTGCCAGCCAAAAATTTTGCATCACGCTAAATTAACTTTCACAAATTAAGAAGAAATAGTCTTACCCTGAAAAATAAATGCTGGGGAAACTAATTACCACTAGACTGGGCCTATAAAAGATGTTCAAGGGATTTCTTTTTTTTTCTTTTTTTTTTTTTTGAGACAGAGTTTTGCTCTTGTTACACAGGCTGGAGTGCAATGGCACAATCTCAGCTCACTGCAACCTCCGTCTTCCGGGTTCAAGTGATTCTCCTGCCTCAGCCCCCCAAGTAGCTGGAACTACAGGCACCCGCCACCTCACCCAGCTAATTTTTGTATTTTTAGTAGAGATGGAGTTTCATCATGTTGGCCAGGTTTGTCTCAAACTCCTGACCTCAGGTGATCCACCCACCTCAGTCTTCCAAAGTGCTGAGATTACAGGCATGAGCCATTGTGCCAGGCCAGTATTTCTAATAGAAAAACAAAAGATTGATATTCACCATGATTAAAACATATGAAAGTATAAAATTAATAGGTCTTATAAAACAAAAAAGAAATAAATCACAACATGATAGAATTTTATTAAACCAGATACATGAAAAAATAAAACAATTAACATTATGACAGTAACAAAACCTACATATTAATATTAATATTAACCTTGGCCGGGTGAGGTGGCTCATGCCTTTTGGAGGCCAAGGTGGGTGGATCATCTGAGATCAGGAGTTTGAGGCCAGGCTGGCCAACTTTGTGAAACCCCATCGCTACTAAAAATACAAAAAATTAGCTGGGCATGGTGGTGGGTACCTGTAATCACAGCTACTCAATAGGCTGAGACAGGAGAATCGCTTGAACTTGGGAGTCAGAGCTTGAAGTGAGCTGAGATCGCACCATTGCACTCCAACCTGAACAAAAAGAATGAGACTCCATCTCGGCCTCAGCTGGCACTTACCACCGCATTAGAAAGCAGCCTCAGGACCGGCCACCACCATCACTGGTGTCACCATGGGGGATGTGCTGGGTGTCTTCTCCCTCGCCAGCTGGGTTCCATGCCTCTGCAGCAGTGTCTCATGTTTGCTGTGTAGTTGCTGTCCTAATAGTAAGAATTCCACGTTGACTCGCCTCATTTATGCTTTCATTCTCCTCCTGAGTGCTGTTGTATCCTATATCATGCAGAGAAAAGAGATGGAAACGTACCTGAAGAAGATTCCTGGATTTTGTGAAGGGGGATTTAAAATCCATGAGGCTGATATAAATGCAGATAAAGATTGTGATGTGCTGGTTGGTTATAAAGCTGTGTATCGGATCAGCTTTGCCATGGCCATCTTTTTCTTTGTCTTTTCTCTGCTCATGTTGAAAGTAAAAACAAGTAAAGATCCCCGAGCAGCAGTACACAATGGGTTTTCATTCTTCAAAATTGCTGCCCTTATTGGAATCATGGTTGGATCTTTCTACATCCCTGGGGGCTATTTCAGCTCAGTCTGGTTTGTTGCTGGCATGATAGAGGCCGCCCTCTTCATCCTCATTCAGCTGGTGCTGTTGGTAGACTTTGCTCATTCTTGGAATGAATCATGGGTAAATCGAATGGAAGAAGGAAACCCAAGGTTGTGGTATGCCGCTTTACTGTCTTTCACAAGCGCCTTTTATATCCGGTCAATCATCTGTGTCGGGCTGCTCTATACATAACTACATCAAACCAGATGGCTGCACAGAAAACAAGTTCTTCATCAGTATTAACCTGATCCTTTGTGTTGTGGCTTCTATTATATTGATCCACCCAAAAATTCAGGAACACCAGCCTCGCTCCGGCCTCTTGCAGTCCTCCCTCATCACCCTCTACATTATATACCTCACCTGGCCAGCCATGTCCAATGAACCTGATCGTTTCTGAACCCCAGCCTGATGAGCTTTATTACACGCATAACCACCAACACTGGCTCCTGGAAATTCAACTGCTATGGTCCCTACCCCTACTCCACCATCAAAGAGTGGGTCTTTACTGAATTCAGATAATTTTATTAGACTGTTTGTCTTTGTTCTCTGCCTTTTGTATTCTAGCATCCGCACTTCCACTAATAGCCAAGTAGACAAGCTGACCCTGTCAGGGAGTGACAGCGTCATCCTTGGTGATACAACTACCAATGGTGCCAGTGATGAAGAAGATGGACAGCCTTGACGGGCTGTGGACAACGAGAAAGAGGGAGTGCAGTATAGCTACTCCTTATTCCACCTCATGCTCTGCTTGGCTTCTTTGTACATCATGATGACCCTGACCAGCTAGTATAGCCCTGATGCAAAGTTTCAGAGCATGACCAGCAAGTGGCCAGCTGTGTGGGTCAAGATCAGCTCCAGCTGGGTCTGCCTCCTGCTTTATGTCTGGACCCTTGTGGCTCCACTTGTCCTCACCAGTCGGGACTTCAGCTGAACCTCTGAGTGCCAAGGACACCACTGAAACTCACAAAGGTCTCCTTCACCGAAAACTCATATACCTTTTAAGTTTGCTTCAACTAAAATATTAAGTGAATGCTTTGCAAGTTTGACTGTATCCAGGTTTATACCAGAAGGTGAGATTGAATAATGCTTGATGCAGAATCTAAACTTCTCATTTATCTGCATATTTGGTTTACTTTTAAGGATATAGCACAAAGGGAACATTTTTTGTTTAAAGTGAACTATAGCTGTGCTGTGAAGAGAGTTCTTTATAAAGCCTGTAGGTTCTTTCAACTTCGGTTTAAAATGTAAGATAGGAAAATGTTGGATATTTGAGGCCATGCTTAATATATTTATATTGCAGTATCCTTTAAAAGCAAAAAAAAAAAAGCATTTACATTACAGTTTTCCTCTATGAAAGTCCTTACTTATATGACACAAGCACTCTGTTTTGTGCTTAAACTCTTCAGAGGGGTAGCATCAAAGTTCTTGGGGAAGGATTGTATATGTGGGTCCCTTCCCTAGAAGGATGGTTGCCGATTCCCTAGAAGAATGGCTACTGCTTCTACATCTTGAGTTTTTAAATTTACTTTTTGTACACTGTAGTATTGATACTGCTTGATTCAAGTCTGGTGCTTTGCCAGATGTATTAATTTCAATAAATGCTTTGTGAGTTTGGTTAAGATGAAAAAAAAAAAAAAAGAATGAGACTCCATCTCAAAAAAAAGAAAAGAAAATAAAAGAAAAAATTAACCTTGAATATAAATTAAATCCTTCATTGAAATGTATAGATTTATGATATGAATAAGAAAAAATGGTCCAACTCTATGTTGCCTACAAGAATCTCACCTTACTTGTAAGACACATATAGATTAAAAATAAAGGAAGGAAGATATTAACACAAACAGAAACCAAAAGCAAACAGGAGTATCTATACGTATAGCAAATAAAACATTTTAAATAAAAAGTGGCAACAGAAAGGATAAAGAAGGTAATCATCCAAGAATAAAGAAATCATTTCAGCAAAAAGATATAATAATTCTAAATGTCTGTGCACCCAACATCAAAGCACCCAGATTTTAAAAAGAAATATTATTAAACCTATAGAAAGAGACAGTAACACAATGATAGTGGAGAAATTCAACATTCTACTCACAGCATTAGAGAGACCGTTGAGATAGGAAATTGGCAAATCAACAAAGTACCCCCATAAATCACTATTATATCAACTACCTACTTAGATCACAGTAGAATAAAACTACAAATCAATATTTCAAAAGAAATTTCAGAAACTCTAAATTTACAAAGAATTTAAACAACATACTCCTAAACAGTCACTGTGTAAGTGAAGTAATTAAAATGGCCGGCCAGGGATGGTGGCTCACAATTGTAATCCCAGGACTTTGGGAGGCTGAGGCAGGTGGATCACCTGATGTCAGGAGTTTGAGACTAGCCTGGACAACATGACAAACCCCATCTCTACAAAAAATGTATTTAAAAAAAGCTACATTTGGTGGTGCGCACCTATAGTCCTAGCTACTCGGGAGGCTGAAATAAAAAGATCGCTTGAGCCTGGAAGGCAGAGGTTGCAGTAAGCCAAGATTGTGCCACTACACTCCAGCCTGGGTGACACAGTAAAACTCATGTCAAAAATAAAATTAAAATGAAAATTAAAAAATTGTCAGAAAAAGATGGAAATAGAAACACAATATAATAAAACCTGTGAGATACAGCAAATATAGTACAACGAGAGCAGTTTATAGCCTAAATGCCTGCATTAAAGAAGTAGAAACCTTACATGTTAAAGACCTGACAGAACACTTCAAGGACCTAGAAAATTAATAACAAACCAAATTCCAAGTTACAAGAAAAAAAATAAAAATCAGAACAGAACCAAATGAAATAAAGACCAAAAACAATAAAAATTATCAACACCACAGTTAATTTTTCAAAAAGACAAAATTGATAAATTGCTAGCTAGAATAACCAAAAATAGAAGAGAGATCTAAATAAACAATCAGAAGTGAAATAACAGACATTTCAATGGATACAACAGTAATACAAACCAATAATGAGTAGCATGATTGAGGCAGTAATAAAAAAAGTCTTGAAAAAGAAAAGCTTAGGAGTAGATAAATGCACAGCCAAATTCTACCACATGTACTAAGAATAATAATCCTCCTGAAACTCTTCCCAAATATTCAGGATAATGAAATTCTTCCTAAGTCACTCTGAGGTCAGTATCACCTTGATACCAAAATTAGTCAGGAACACAAAAACAAAAAACAAAAAAACTATTATATTATGTTATTAATATAAAAAAATAGATAAATGGGATTCAAACTAAAATGTTTAAGTACAGCAAGAAAAATAATCAACAGGGTAAATAGGCAACCTACAGAATAAAAGAACATATTTGCAAACTATGTGCCAACATGGAACTAATATTCAGAATTTGCAAATAATTCAAACAACTCAAAAATATCATAATAAACAAAGGATTCCATTGAAAACGGGCAAATAACATTACTAAGAATGAAAAAATACAAATAGCCAACACGCATATGAAAAAAAAAAAGCTCAATCTCAACTAAAAATAGAACTACCATTTGATTCAGAGATCTCATTATTGGGTATCTACCCAAAGAAAAATCGTTTATTATATGAAAATGATATCTGGGCCAGGCACGGTGGCTCACGCCTGTAATCTCAGCACTTTGGGGAGGCCAAGGCAGGAGGATCATGAGGTCAGGAGATTGAGACCATCCTGGCCAACACGGTGAAACCCCATCTCTACTAAAAATACAAAACATTAGCCGGGCAGGGGTCTGTAGTCCCAGCTACTCGGGAGGCTGAGGCAGGAGAATGGAGTGAATCTGGGAGGCGGAGCTTGCAGTGAGCCGAGATCGAGCCCCTGCACTCAAGTCTGGGCAACAGAGCAAGACTCCAACTCAAAAAAAAAAAAAATCAAAAAACAAAACTATATTTCATGTTTACTGCAGCATGCTCACAATAGCAAACCATATATACAAGAAAATTTTAATATTAAAAATATATAGGAGATTCAAAGTAAAGGCAAGTATAATTATTATAATCCACCTGAAAAATAGTAAAAAGACTGAAAAAATGTTTTGCCAACAAATATATACAAATGACCAACAGATATATAAAAAAGTGCTCACTATCACCTACCAAGAGGCAACTGCAAATGAAAACAATGATGAGCTATCACTTCAAATCTGTTAGGATTGCTAATATCAAAATGAAGAAATAGAGAAATAACAAGAAACATCTCTTATTAATGTTCCTGAGATTTCTGAAACAAATCTTAATACACCACTGCTCTCACACATTTCTGACATGAAGGAAAAACTTATGAAATAATCTTATATGCAGCTCCTCAAAAATACTGGAGATATTCTTATATTCCCCCAAAGCAATGGAACAATAGGAATAACATGTGATACCTTATAATCCATAAAGAGGACGTTAGCTCTCACAACACCCTCAAACGAAAATCACTAAATAGGAAGTAGAGTCCTTAGAGAATTTAAGGATATGGGACAAAAGATGCTCCTATTTGACAGCTAGAGATAAGAAAAAAAAAAAAAAAGACTTTCTAGGAAACATCTCCATTGAAGCAGAGCATCCTAATAGGACATTTTAAGGTCTGGAATTCTTTGGCCTTTGTACCTCTCGTCTGTGTTATCTGCTTCATTCATGCTTAGCTGTCTGAGTATTTGACTACTGTCTCATGTCTCTTCACATTCCAGGGCTCTTTTATTTGCTCAAGGCAGATCAGATCAGGGTTAGAGATATCAAGACCTGTTTTGTTAGAAAAAAAGTAATATGACTTTCTGGGATTCTCCAGTTACCAACCTAGTACTCTGTTCAGTAGAGAGGAGAGAATAGTATGAAAGATTCTAGAAACTTAATTCCAAAATACTGTTTTCTGACAGAATCTTTCGAATATTTAGGTTAAAATTTAGGTTACATTTCTGGATTCTTAGCTCTACTATTCAATACTATTGAATTTAAAATTGGTGATGAACACTGGATTTTAATACTTGGGGAACAATACTTTACGCCACTGAATTTCTAGAATTATCATTAGAGTGAAAGATACAGTATCGTTCAAGAAGGGGGAAGGTTCCTCTTAAGATAAAACATCTTGAAAATTTTCTTCTCTGTTCCAATAAACTTCAAGTTTTCCTTAAATGTATTGATCTAAAAATAATTTATACAGAGCAAAAACTCCCAAAATCATTCTACAGAGGGAGAATACAGAAGCCTTAAGGTATATTAGGAAATCTGGGGAAAATTTATTCTCACCTAGAGAGACCAGGTTTCTGTAGTTCTCTAACACTGCATCTCCATACAAATTTCACTGAGCAGGATTCAGACATACCCACTCCTCCTGAGAGAATGCTATGGCCACACCCTTGAAAGTTAACATTTTCTAAAAAACCACAAACACCCACACATAATTATCAAGTGGCCATGGGCAGAATTGTTAATTTTACTCTAGGTGTTTGAGAGTTAAGAGAACTGGCTCTGTTTTACATGAGACTGAAATTATCCAGTAAAATATTATTTAATAGAGAAAGGTTCTCTAATGTATTCCATCATTCTGAGGAAAGAGAATAAAATAAGATCCACAAAACCAGGGTAGGTATTATAGTTTTCTGATGATACAGCATAAAATTTATGGCATAAACACAAGCATATACAGTTTTGAGTGCCATATTTACATTATATAGAGTAAGTTATGTATAGTTCTCATATGGAGAAGTCAGAGGAAGTTAGAAGGTACCTGTCAAATTTTTAATGCATACATCAATAAACGAGATGTTTTAAAAATATGTATTCTAACTCAAGAGATCTGGGATGAGACCTGAGTTACTGCATTGCTAACAAACTCACCAATGATGTCAGTGATTCTAGCTTAATGAAAATACTTTGTAAAACATCTAGTAAGTGATTGAACCTGGGTTTTATTCTAGTGTATATGACCAGAAAAAAAAAAAAAAAAGATGACAGCCTTCATTTTCCAAAGCAAGGTGTAAACAAAGAGAAACTATAAAGAAAAGGAATGAAAGAAAAATAGATGTGCTGTGGTCAAGAATAGGCCAAGGTAAACATCTGGTTCAGCATGACTCTGTGAGTTTGGAGTGCAGGTGCACAATTCTGCTCATTATGTAACCTGGTTGTGTAAGCTTATACTTGGCTCTGAGCCGCTATTATGTGTTAGGAGTACACAGAAAGGTGGACAGAAGAGGGAGAGAGAGTAAAGCTGCTGACCCTGTACACAGGCCTCATGACCAGGCTTGTGCCCAGACAGAATAAAGCCATGTCAAAACTCCCCACCATTCCTCGAGTGTTTTTCCAGCAACCCACCACTCACCCACCCACTCGTTAGACCTCATCTTGTACTGGAACCTGACACTTGGTGTAACAGGGGAGCTTTCAGATTAAATGTGATTGTTTATTTACGTTAGTCAGAAAGTCTCTCCAAAGTAACTGTGAATATAATACAGTTTTTATAAAGTAACTTTATAGTGAAGAAATCCTGGTTGGGAGTGATGGCTCACACCTGTAATGCCTGCACATTTGTAGGCCAAGGCAGGGGGATCTTAATGTCAGAAGTTCAAGACCAGCCTGGCCAACATGGTGAAACCCTATCTTTACTAAAAACACAATAATTAGCTGGGCGTGGTGTCTCATGCCTGTAATCCCAGCTATTCAGGAGGTTGAGGTAGGGGAATCACTTGAACCTAGGAGGCAGAGGTTGCAGTGAACTGAGATTGCGCCATTGCACTCCAGCTCTGGGTGACAGAACAAGACTCCATCTTGGGGAGGGGGAAGAAATCTTTCTGAAAACACATTAACCAAGTGAATAAAAGTAATGGGACAGATTGGCATCACGTGCTGATACATATAGGATGATGCAACATGACTTCAGTGAGATTACTGGTCCAAAAACAAATTATAATCTGAATCTGATCATGAAAAAAATGTTTTATGTAAAGTTCAAGCCACATCTGTTGCCCATGTTTTGTAATTTGTAATAGTGTATGTAAATACTCTCTCTTTAGCATTCTAGAAGGTAAATTTATTTGAATTCATTCCCTTACATATCTTTCTAAATTATTCCAGGCTATTAATTCCATTCTTTTTAAGTGTGCATTTAAAAATTACGTTCTTCACAGAGCTGATGGAGCATTCAAGTGGAACATAAATGGTGCACTTTTCTCCCTCACTGATATCTGAGGACCCAGCACCATCCCCAATAAGAATGTTTTATATTCCCACCTGCCCAGGCTGATCTGTTAACATAGGGAATACTTTCAATTATTTCAGCATAAAAATTCAAGGTGAGTATCAATTGTGATATGTAAGAAACCTGGATGGAGAGAATAAATATAAGGCTCTGATATATAAGGCAAATTATTTTAAAGAGGTCCTTTCACTGTCATGAGAAAGGAAAAGGCAGTTGAAATAATCTTCTTAGGCAAAAGCATCAGAAGTAGAAATGTAAATGATTGCAATTCTAAACACATGACATTCTAAAAGAAAATGTGGACAGTTTTTACCTGGGACACGCTTATGTGAGAATCAATCATTTTTTCTCTTCTCTGATTCCTTCTCAGGAGAGATTATCTGAACAAATCACCCCATTTATCTCGAGAATGTGTCTTTAAAGGCATTAGGGCAGACCCTCTGAAGGAAGCAGACTGCTCCTGCAGGACCCTGGAGACACTCCAGATACCGTGAGTGTCCCAACTGCAGAAGTGAGAAAGGGAGACCCTCCTCTCCCGAACACATACCCCCACTTGAGAAGGTGAAAGTCTGTTTGTGGGATCATTTCCTGACTACCTGGAGCTGCGTCAAATTAGAGCACCAAGCTGAGTGAAATACAGGGGTTGAGCAGGCAGCAGGGAGGCCCTGGGGGCTCGATAAATCCCCAAGCAGCCCATTCCTGCCTGGCACCACAGGGATCCATCAGGAGGGAGGACAGAGGAGCAAGGGGTAAAACTCCAAGTGGAGAAGGACTTCCTTAGCTGAACTTTGTAACAATTTGAACGGGGCAAGAAGCCTTCTTGTCAGAACTCAGAGAAAGGCGTGAATCTGGCTTGCAGACTTCACAGGTGGGGAAGAAGTAAAGCCCTTTTTTTCACAGCTGGAAGGCAGAAAGCCTTGGGCAATTTTCAAGCCCAACTAGCCTTCCACCTGGAAACAGACTTGGGGTTCCTGTGGGGTGCACAGTGGGAATGAGACTGGCCCTATGGTTTGCATGAGGGCTGAGTGAGGCCTGTGACTACCCGCTTTCCCCCATTTCCTTGACACCCTGTGTGACTCAGCAGAGACAACTATAATCCTCTTAGGTACACAACTCCAGTGACCTGGGATTCTCACCTGCATCCCCTATACCAGCCACAGCAAGACCCGCCCAAGTAGAGTCTGAATTCAGACAGGCCTAGTGCCCCTGCACCTGATGGTTCTTCCCTATCCACCCTGGTAGTGGAAGACAAAGGACTATGATGTTGGGAGTCCTAAGGCCCCACCCATCACCAGTCCCTCTGCACACTACTACAGCTGATGCTTTCTGGGAAGCACTACCTCCTGGCAGGGAGCCCACTAGCAAACAAATAAATAAATAAAGCATTAAACCACCAAAACTAAGGACTCCCACAGAGTCCACTGCACCCTTCACCGCCTCCACTGGAACAGGCACTGCTTTCCATGGCTGAGAGATCTATAGTCGATTTAAATCACAGGACTCTGTGCAGACAACCCCAAGTATCAGCCTGGAGCAGGGAAAACTCACTGGGGTGGCTAGACCCAGAAGACACACAACCAATCACTGCAGCTCAGCTCACAGGAAACCACATCCACAGAAAAAAGAGAACACCTTGTGGGTCAAAAAAATCTAAACTGCTTTCAGCCCTAGACCTTCCCTCTGACAGAGCCTACCCAAATGAGAAGGAACAGAAAAGCAAATGACAAAACAATGTTCATCAACACCCCCCCTAAAAAATCACACTAGTTCACCAGCAATGGAACCAAACCAAGAAGAAATCCCCGATTTATCCAAAAAAAGAATTCAGGAGGTTAGTTATTAAGCTAATCAGGGAGGGATGAGAGAAAAGCTAAGCCCAATACAAGGAAATCCAAAAAAATCATACAAGAAGTGAAAGGCAAAATATTCAATGAAATAGATAGCTTAAAAACAGACAAACAAAAAACAAAAAACAAAAATCACGAAACATTGGACATACTTTTAGAAATGTGAAATGATCTGGCAAGTCTCAGCAATACAAATTAACAAGTAGAAGAAGAAATTCTGAGCTCAAAGACAAGGTATTTGAATTAACCCAATCCAACAAAGGCAAAGAAAATAGAATAAGAAAATATAAACAAAGCCTCTAGGAAGTCTGGAATTATGTTAAATGACCAAACCTAAGAATATTTGGTGTTCCTGAGGAAGAAAACAATTCTAAAAGCCTGGAAAACATATTTGAGGGAATAATCAAGTAAAACTTCTCTGACCTTGCTAGGGACCTAGACATACAAATATAAGAAGCACAAAGAACAGCTGGGAAATTAATAGCAAAAAGATCTTCACCTTAGCACATTATGATCCGGTTATCCAAAGTTAAGACAAAAAAATCTTAAGAACTGTGAGAGAGAACCAGGTAACCTATAAAAGAAAACTTATCAGATTAACAGCAGATTTCTCAGCAGAAACCTTATAAGTTAGAAGGGATTGGGGCCCCAACTACGGCCTCCTCAAACAAAACGATTATCAGTCAAGAATTTTCCATCCCACGAAACTAAGCATCATATATAAGGAAAGATACAGTCATTTTCAGACAAACGAATGTTGAGAGAATTCACCATTACCAAGCCCCTAATAGAAAATCTGCTAAGAGAAACTCTAGTTCATAAAACAAATCCTGGAAACATATCCAAACAGAATCTCTTTACAGCAGAAATCAAACAGGATTTATAAAACAGAAATACAAGATAAAAAACAAAAATGACAAACCAAAAAAAAAAAAAGGCCAGGTGCAGTGGTCCACACCTATAATCTCAGCATTTTTGGGGGCCATGGCAGGCAGATCACAAGGCAAGGAGTTCAGGACCAGCCTGGCCAATATGGTGAATCCCCGTCTCTACTAAGTACAAAAAAGTTAGCCATGCGTGGTTGCGGGCACCTCTACTCCCAGCTACTTGGGAGCCTGAGGCAGGAGAATCGCTTGAACCTGGGAGGCAGAAGTTGCAGTGAACCAAGATGGCGCCACTGCACTCCAGCCTGGGTGACACAGTGAGATTCCATTTCCAAAAAACAAAACAAAACAAATCACCAAAGTATGCAGGCAACAAAGAGCATAATGAACACAGTGGTACCATACATTTCAATATTAACATTGAATGTAAATGGCCTAAATGCTCCACTTAAAACAGAACTACAGAATGGATAAGAACTAACCAGCCAACTATCTGCTATCTTCAGGAGACTCACCGAACACATAAGGACTCACATAAACTTAAAGGACTGGAAAAAGGCGCTTCATGCAAATGGACACCAAAAACAAGCAGGGGTAGCTATTCTTTTATAAGACAAAACAAACTTTAACAGTGGTTAAAAGAGACAAAGAGGGGCATTATATAATGGTAAATGGCTGGTCCAACAGGAAAACATCACAACCCTAAACATATATCCACCTAATCCTGGAGGACCCAAATTTATAAAACAATTGATAACAGACCTAAGAAATGAGATAGACAGCAATAACGCAATAGTGCGGAACTTCAACTCCACTGACAGCACTAGATAGGCCATCAAGACAGAAAGTCAACAAAGAAACAGTGGATTTAAATTATACCCTGGAAAAAAATGGACTTAAAAGACATATACAAAACATTTCATTCAACAACTACAGAACACACTTTCTACTCAACAGTGTATGGAACTTTCTCCAAGACAGACCATATGACAGGTTATAAAATGAGCCACAACCATTTAAGAAAATTGAAATTATATCCAAGCACTCTCTCAGACCACAGTGGAATAAAACTGGAAATCAACTCCCAAAGGAAACTTCAAAACCACGTAAATATACGGAAATTAAATAAGCTGCTCCTGAATAAGCACTGGGGCAAAATCCAAATCAATATGAAAATAAAGAAATTCTTCAAACAGAATGACAATAATGACACAACCTATCAAAACCTCTGGGACACAGCTAAGGTGGTGCTAAAAGGGAAGTTCATAGCCCTAAATGCTTACATCAAAAAGTCTGAAAGAGCACAAACAGACAATCTTAGGTCACACCACAAGAAACTAGAGAAACAAGAACAAATCGAAACCCAAATCCAGAAGAAAAAAAGAAAATAACCAAGATCAGAGCAGAACTAAATGAAATTGAAACAAAAAAATACAAAAGATAAATGAAACAAAAAGCTGCTTCTTTGAAAATATAAATAAAATTGATAGACCACTAGCAAGATTAAGCAAGAAAAGAGAGAAAATCCAAATAATCTCACTGAGAAATGAAACAGGAGATATTATAACTGACACCACTGAAATACAAAAAATCATTCAAGACTACTATGAACACCTCTACACACATAAATTAGAAAACCTAGAAGAATAAATTCTTGTAAAAATACAATCCTCCTAGCTTAAATCAAGAAGAACTAGATACCCTGAACAGACCAATAACAAGCAGTGAGATTAAAATTGTAATTTAAAAAATTACCAATAAAAAGTCCAGGACCAGACGGATTCAAAGCAGAATTCTACCAGACATTCAAAGAATTGGTACCAATCTTCTTGACACTATTCCACCAGATAGAGAAATAAGGAACCCTCCCTAATTCATTCTATTAAGTCAGCATCACCCTAGTACCAAAATCAGGAAAAGACACAACTACGAAAGAAAACTGCAGGCCAATACCCTTGATAAACATTGATGCTAAAATCCTTAAAAAAATACTAGCTAACCGAATCTAACATGTCAAAAAGATAATCCACCATGATAAAGTGAGTTTCATACCAGGGATGCAGGGATGGTCTGACAGACACAAGTCAACACACCACAAAAATAGAATTGAAAATAAAAATAGCATGATCATCTCAATAGATGCAGAAAAAGCATTCGACAAAATCCAGCATCCCTTTGTAAGTAAAACTCTCAGCTTGGTCTGGCACACGGGGGCTCACGCCTGTAATCCCAGCACTTTGGGAGGCGGAGGCAGGCAGATCACCTGACATCAGGAGTTCAAGACCAGCCTGACCAATATGATGAAACCTCGTCTCTACTAAAAGTACAAAAATTAGCCAGGCATGGTGACATGTGCCTGTAATCTCAGCTACTTGGGAGGCTAAGACAGGAGAATCGTTTGAACCCAGGAGACGGAGGTTTTGGTGAGCTGAGATCATGCCATTTCACTCCAGCCTGGGCAACAAGAGCAAAACTCTGTGAAAACAAACAAACAAAACCTCTCAGCAAAGCTGGCATACAAGGAACAGTTTAAGGTAATAAAAGCAATCTACAACAAACCCACAGCCAACATAATACTGAATGAGGAAAAGTTGAAAGCATTCTCTCTGAGAATGGAAACAAGACTAGGATGCCCACTCTCACCAACATAGTCCTGGACATCCTCTCCAGCATAGTCCCGGACGCCCTCTAGAGTTATCAGACCAGAAAAAGAAATAAAGGGCATCCAAGTCAGTAAACAGGAAGTAAAACTGTCCCTGGTTGCTGATGATATGATCATTTACCTCGAAAAGCCTAAGGACTCCTCCAGAAGGCTCCTACAACTGATAAAAGAATTCAGCTAAGTCTCTGGATACAAGATTAATGTACACAAATCAGTAGCTCTTTTATTCACCAACAGAAACCAAATGGAGAATTTAATCCAGAACTTCCCTTTTACAATAGCTGAAAAAAAAGAAAAAGAAAAACTTAGAAATATACCTAATGAAGGAGTCAAAAGACCTCTAAAAGGAAAACTACAAAACACTACTGGAAGAAATCATAGATGACACGAACAAATGAAAACACATTCCATGCTCAAGGATGGGTAGAATCAATATTGTGAAAATGACCATACCGCCAAAAGCAATCTACAAATTCAGCACAACTCTCATCAAAATACTATCATCATTCTTCACAAAGTTAGAAAAAACAATTCTAAAATTCATATGGAACCAAAAAAGGGCCACAGAGCCAAAGAAAAACTAAGCAAAAAACAAATCTGGAGGCACCACACTACCTGATTTCAAACTATACTACAAAATCATAGTCTCCAAAACAGCATGGTATTGGTATAAAAATAGACACACACGGCTGGGCGCGGTGGCTCACGCCTGTAATCCCAGCACTTTGGGAGGCCAAGGCGGGTGGATCACGAGGTCAGGAGATCGAGACCACGGTGACACCCCGTCTCTACTAAAAATACAAAAAATTACCCGGGCATGGTGGCAGGCGCCTGTAGTCCCAGCTACTCGGGAGGCTGAGGCAGGAGAATGGCGTGAACCCGGGGGGCAGAGCTTGCAGTGAGCTATCGCGCCACTGCATTCCAGCCTGGGCGAAAAAAAAAAAAAAAAAAAAAGACACACACACCAATGGAACAGAGAACCCAGCAATAAAGTGAAATAATTACAGCCAAGCAATCTTCAAAAAAGTAAAAATACATAAAGTGGGGAAAAGACACTCATTTCAACAAATGGTGTTGGGATAATTGGCTAGTCACATGTAGGAGAATAAAACCGGATCCTCATCTCTCACCTTATATATAAAAAAAATCAACTCAAGATGGATTAAGGACTTAAACCTAAGACCTGAAACTATAAAAATTCTGGAAGATAGCAATGGAAAAACCCTTCTAGACATTGGCTAGGCAAAAATGTCATGACCAAAAACCCAAAAGCAAATGCAGTATAAACAAAGATAAATAGCTGGGACTTAATTAAATAAAGAGATTTTGCATGGCAAAAGGAACAGTAAACAGCGTAAACAGACAACTCACACAGTGGGAGAAAATATCCAGAATCTACAAGGAACTCAAACAAATCAGTAAGAAAAAAAAAACCAAAAACTGTGCTAAAGACAATTCTCAAAAGAAGATATAGAAATGGACAACAAACATGAAAAAATGCTCAACATCACTAATGATCAGGGAAATGAAAATCAAAACCACAATGCAAAACCACCTTATTCCTGCAAGAATGGTCATAATCAAAAGATCAAAAGACTGTAGATGTTGACGTGGATGTGGTGATTAGGGAACACTTTGTAAAAAGTAAAGTAGAGTTTCCTCTTCAAAGTTTTTTCCCCCCATCTAATTGGGAATAAATGGTAACTTTTCTTAGAAGCAAAATTTATTCAAAGACCTGTACTCCTAAATATTTGCCCTGGCATGCTTATAGTGGTCCACACAAGCATTAGGTCATAACCTGTTCCTCTTCCTTATTTAAAAGTGGTTTTACCTTTCTCAGCATTCCACAAGTTACTCACTCCTTTCTTTGTTCTCCTTTACCTTTGCCTCTTTTAAAAACTTCTAAGTTGCTAGCTAATCAGGACAAATACAGAATGTGAGGTCCCATTCCAGCCAACGGAAACCGGACACAGCAGTAGGGTGGAAGCGTCAGGTAATAAATGACCCTGTCTCCTTTGTTCGTTGTACTCTCGTGGCAAAACTGCTGGTGAGTGTGCACTTTCTGCTGGAAGTAAAAATGGCCTTATTAAACAAATTAAATTTATGTTCAAGTGCTATTTCTTTATGGCACTAAGGAACAAACATATTAAACAACTTCTACACTGCTGTTGGGAATGTAAACTAGTACAGCTGCTATGAAAAACAGTGTGGATGATATTCCTTAAAGAACTAAAAGTAGAACTACTATTTGATCCAGCAAGCCCACTACTGGGTATCTATCCAGAGAAAAACTAGTCATTATTTGAAAAAGATACTTGCACGTGCATGTTTCTAGCAGCACAATCCGCAACTAAAAAAATCACAGAATCAACTGAAATGCCTAGCAATCAATAAGTGGATATACACACACACACACACAAAAACACACACCAGACTACTACTCAGCCACAAAAAGGAATGAATTAACAGCATTTGCAATGACCTGGATGAGACTGGAGACTGTAATTCTAAGTGAAGTAACTCAGGAATGGAAAACCAAACATCATATGTTCTCACTGATATGTGGGAGATAAGCTATGAGGACACAAAAGCATAAGAATTATACAATGAACTTTGGGGACTTTGGGGAAAGAGATGGAGGAGGAGATAAAAGACAACTTACATGGTGGAGTGTATCCTGCTCAGATGATGGTTGCACCAGGATCTCACAAGTCACCACTTAAGAACTTATTCATCTAACCAGATACCACATGTACCTCAATAACTTAAGGAACGGCAAAATTAAAAAATACATATATTCTTATAATTACAGACCAGCTCACATAATACTTCTAAAACTATTACATAGGTCAGGCATAGTGGCTCACACCTGTAATCCCAGGACTTTCAGAGGCCAAGGTGGGTGGATCACCTAAGTTCAGGAGTTGAAGACCAGCCTGACCAACATGGTGAAACCTCATCTCTACTAAAAATACAAAAATTAGCTGGGCATGGTGGCAGGCACCTATAATCCCAGCTACTTGGGAGGCTGAGGCAGGAGAATTGCTTGAACGTAAAAGGCAGAGATTACAGTGAGCCAAGATCGCACCATTGAACTTCAGCCTTGGTGACAGAGCAAGACTCTGTCTCAAAAATAAATAGATAAACAAACAAGCAAACAAGTAACAAAAAAAAAAAAAAAAAAACAAAGTTGTGGGTCTAGCATGAGTACCAGTCAAGTTAAAACATAGAATTCGCAAGGGGAGATTCTGAATCATAAGCCCAAAGACTGTACAGAAATGAATTCAACACAAAGCAAATAGCATAAATTTGGTTTCAGCATTTTTGAAAATTTTTGTTTTCTAGTAAATTAGACACCTTATTAAAATAATTTATTTTGTTCTAATACTAATTTTTGCTGCTAAAAACTTTCAAACCTGTACTCACACAAATATACTTGCTCCATAATTTATTTACACCTAAGGTTTATCTTTAACAGATGTATATATATTTAATTTTATGTAAATCAATTCTAAGAGTCCGTATGTGCTTGCGGGCAGAGGCCACATGTTCAAAGAAAAATATATTAAAATTTTTTAAAATATTTATTCAGAACTCAGAAATGTATGGATTTTACGTTTGTATATAATTTTTTATTATGACCATAAAAATGACCCTGTAGTCAATAACAATTGTAAATATAAAAATAACTAAAATAGTAGAATTGAATTGCTTGTAATAAAAAGAATAAATGCTAGAGGTAATGGATATCTCATTTCCTCTAATGTGATTATTATATAGCGTATGCCTGCATCAAAATATACCATACATGGCATACATATATACACATATTATGTATCCACAAAAATTAAGAAAAATAAATTTAAATCTGAAAATAAGAATAAAAATTTAACCCACAGGAAGAATATTCTTTACCTTATTGGCAATTTAAAGTCACTAGCAAAAAAGATTGCTAGAGATGTCAGTCCATTATCTTACAAAATAGTGTACTGTTACCATCTTTTACCTACACTCTTGAGTAAGGTGGAACAGGTTAATGTTAGTGGCATTAAGAACACTTCATTGAATTCACAATAGTTTTTAACATGTTAAAAATGTTGAATTGAAAAGCGAAGTTCACACATAATTTATAATTTAAAAATATATTGCATATTATTCCATAGTACAATAAAATAACATAACTTAATTTTAACTAAAATTAAGAATATTTTTCATACATAATAATGAACACCTACCTCATGCATCACTATTATAAGTTAACCACAAAGAGCCTCTCTACTTAAATTTTCATCATGCATCTTACATTTTAATGTCCTTATCTTTTCATAGAAAAGATCATAAGTAATGCCTAATAAAAAAAGAATCTCATATATTTTATGCAGCAACAATTAGTCACATGTTTTCACATGTGAATACACTAGGAATGATGAAACAGCATGAAGTAATTTAAGAGTTTAACACATTATTCACTTTTTAAAAAATCTGTTTTTAAAAAAGTACTTTGAATGTTAAGTTATATACAAATAATGTTTACACAAATTTTAGTTTGTATTATTTTCTACATTCAGCACTCTGATTTAGTGTAATGTCTAATGTTTGAGCACCCTAGATATTTCTACTGTGAATTGTTCCCTGATATACACATAGACTTAATTTTGGATTGAATGTCTTTCATATTTAATGCATCTACAAAAATATATTTTAGATGAACACTTCAGTGGTTTATAATTTGTAGTTTTTGAAAAAATGTTTTTCCAAATTCATTACACTTGCAGGGTTTTCTTCAATATAAACTCCCTGATGTTCAACAAAATTTTAACAACTGCTTGAGGGTTTTTCTCCAGTACAAAATGTGTAAAATAAAATCTGTGATGCAAGTAAAGATATTACAATCCTCTTCATATTTGTAACGCTTTTTCAAAATAAATAGTCTTCTATACTTTAAAGACATATTTTCTGATCTTCTGAGAGTAGATTTTAATGCTTTTATTTAGTATGAACTCTATGATTTTGAGTAAGATGTGGGGAGGCATTAATGGCTTTTTTACTTTGCCTATATTTGTACATTTGTTCTCAAGTATAAATGCTTTCCTGTGCAATAAGGGGTGAGCATTGGTTCGAAGCTTGGCCACATTGTTCACACTGGTAGTTTTCTCCAGTATGAATTATCTTACCTACAATCAAGTGTGACAATCATTGAAAGGCTTTGCCACATTCTTCACATTTCTAGGATTTTTCAGAATAATCTTCTTTAAAGCTTGAGGTATTGTCAAAAGCATCAGCACCCCTCTTAGGTTTGTAGTTTCTCTCCAGTATGAATAATCTTATATCTATTAAGAATTGAGGACTTTTATAGGCTTTGGCACATTATTCATACTTGTAATATTTCTCTCCAATATGAGTTATCCTATCTGTGGTGAGGTGTGAGGGCTGGTTAACGGCTTTGCCACATTTTCCCCATTTGGAGGGTTCCTCTCCAGTATGAATTCTCCTATGTTTAGTTAGGGTGGAGGACCAGAAAAAGGCTTTGCCACATTCTTCACATTTGTAGGGTTTTACTCCAGTATGAATTACCTTATGTTTAGTAAAAGTTGAAGACCGGCTAAAAGATTTGCCACATTCTTCACATTTGTAGGGTTTCTCTCCACTATGAATTCTCTTATGGTTAGTAAGGATTGAAGACTGCTTAAAGGCTTTTCCACATTTCTCACATTGGTAGGGTTTCTCTTCAGTATGAATTATCTTATGTTTAGTAAGAGTTGAGGACCAGTTAAAGGCTTTGCCACATTCTTCACATCTGTAGGGTTTCTCTCCAGTATGAATTATCTTATGTGTAGTAAGGGTTGAGGATTGGCTAAAAGCTTTGCCACATTCTTCACATCTGTAGGGTTTCTCTCCAGTGTGCATCCTCTTATGTCTAGTTAGGGTTGAGGACCATATAAATGTCTTGCCACATTCTTCACATTTGTAGGGTTTCTCTCTAGTATGAATTCTCTTATGTTTAGTAAGGGTTGAGGACCAGATAAAAGCTTTGCCACATTCTTCACACTTGTAAGGTTTCTCTCCAGTATGAATTATCTTATGTGTAGTAAGATTTGAAGATCGATTAAAACCTTTGCCACATTCTTCACATTTGTAGAGTTTCTCTCCAACATGAATTATTTTATGTGTAGTAAGAGTTGAGAGTTGCTTAAAAGCTTTGCCACATTCTAAACATTTGTAGCGTTTCTCTCCTGTATGAATTATCTTATGTGTAGTAAGGGTTGAGGATTGGCTAAAAGCTTTGCCACATTCTTCACATTTGTAAGGTTTCTCTCCAGTGTGCATCCTCTTATGTCTAGTTAGGGTTGAGGACCATATAAATGCTTTGCCACATTCTTCACACTTGTAGGGTTTCTTTCTAGTATGAATTCTCTTATGTTCAGTAAGGGTTGAGGACCAGAAAAATGCTTTGCAACACTCTTCACACTTGTAAGGTTTCTCTCCAGTATGAATTATCTTATGTGTAGTAAGATTTGAGGGTCGATTAAAAGCTTTACCACATTCTTCACATTTGTAGAGTTTCTCTCCAGCATGAATTATTTCATGTGTAGTAAGGGTTGACAGTTGCTTAGAAGCTTTGCCATACTCTGCACATTTGTAGGATTTCTCTCCAGTATAAATTTTCCTATGATTAGTAAGGGTTGAGGACCAATTAAGGGTTTTTCCACATTCTTTACATTTGTAGGACATCTCTCTATGATAAATGCTTTTGTGTTGGGTTTTATGTGAAAGCATGCAAAATGGTTTGACACATTTTTTACATTTGGAAGATTTCTTTTCAGTATGTCTTATCTTATGTCTGTTTGAATTTAAAAATTTAAATAAGACTTTCAAATATTTATCACTTTGAAATACTTTGCTCTGGGCAGCTGTGAAACACTGGTTATGTGCATTATAACCTTCTTTGTTCACCTTACACTCATCCACACTTCTATAGCCTTTTCTTAACTGTAAATTCTCAGGTCCGTATTTTTCATATCTTCTCAGTATTACTTTTTGAAAAGAATCATCCATGCCCTGCTCTGGCCAAAGGTCTTGAGCAAAATGAGGACATATACCTGAAAAAATAAATAAATAAATAAATTACTCCATTTACTAGACTCAGATGAATATAGTTTTAAAATCTTACCTATAAAATTATACAAACTACATAAACAAGATGGCACTGCAAAATACCACAGGCCCTAATTCTTTCATAGACATAAATGTAACAAAAACATACAGACCAAAATACATCTGTGGAAAAGTTATAAATGAGTCAAGTGTGTGCAGTGTCCCAGGTGAGCACAATATAAAAGAAACACGTGGAAGAAAAAGAAAAGTTTGTCAAATTTACTCAACACATCTTTTCCTGGTTCCCACTATAACATAGTGCCTTTACAACTAAATTGCCAACTCTTGGTTTCTGTTTTAAAAGAAAGGTAAAATACTGGCACATTCATTGTCATTTCTGGCTTTTAGTGGTTTTTCTTGACACTGGTTTCTGTCTCTCATGACATAAAGCACTGAAAGAAATGGTGGTATATTTTGGAATGAGAGTTTGAGTCTGCTGAGACCAAAGAAAAATGTTACAGCAGCAGACAGACTGCAGTACCACAGATATGGAACAGGTGTAGCAAATGATGACTGACTCTACAAAGTAACATGAGTAAACTCTCTTAACTAAAGAATAAACACAAAATTTCAGACAACACATATCCTAAGAACATGTTTAAGGAACTCTCATAATCAACAGCCAAGAAAATTGTTTTCAGAATATGCCAGGACAAAGCTACATTATGAAGATTTTGACAAGAAGCTTTTTTTAAAGTCCAAATCTCAATCAAAGATTATAATATATACAAAATAGGGCAATACAATCCCACCAAAAATATAAAATTTTCTGAAACCATAAAAAAGATGTATACATTAACTTTAATATTTGGTAATAAACTGAATACTGATTAAAATAGGAATAGAGACAACTATGGAAAATTAGAAAAATGAGGATGAGAATAAAAAATATTTAAGATATCAAAAAACAGAAATTGTGGAGATAAAATATACACAAAAAAACTGACAGATCCTGAAAGTAAAAAAAAAAAAAAAAGATGTAAAAATAAAAAAGCTCAACAAACTAGAATAAGAAAAAGATATTTATTACAAACACATACATAAGCACAATTTCAAAAGTCACAGACAAAAAGATTATCTTTGAAGCTGTAAGATAAAACTGATGTGCCAGGTCAGGCACGGTGGCTCATACCAGTAATCCAGGCACTTTGAGGCTGAGGTGGGCTGATCACCTGAGGTCAGGAGTTTGAGACCAACCTGACCAACATGGCGAAATCCCATCTCTACTAAAACTACAAAAATTAGCCAGGCGTAGTGGTGCATGCCTGTAATCCCAGCTACTCAGGAAGCTGAGGCTGGAGAACCACTTGAACCCGGCAAGTGGAGATTGCAGTGAGCTCACGTCGCACCACTACACTCCAGCCTGGCTGAGGGATACAGTGAGACTCTGTCTCCAAAAAAAAAAAAAAGAAAGAAAGAAAGAGAAAAAGAAGTGATGTGCCATTTACAAACATACTCTTATGAGATAATCAGTGAACTGTTAACAAAAATTTTGCAGGCCATAAGGGAACTGTATGATGTAGTCATGAAAAAAATTGTGAAAAAAAATAGCTTCAATTAATTGAGAATAATATCATCAGTGAATCTGTCATGCCAAATAAAAAACGTAAACACCTTCCAAAGTAACCAAATTCTAAAAAAGTACATTGGAAGTACATATGCCCTACAGATAAAAGGTGCTGAAAACAGTTCATTCTACTGAAAATAACATGATTAAAAAAAAAACAGAATAATATAAAAATATATGATTTTCTGGGAAAAAATATGCAAATACACAAAAGTAGAAATTCTTAGCATTACCCTAGTGGTGCAGAAAACATTTTTAATTAGTCTCTGAAATTTGAAGGATAAAAGCATAGAAATCATCATAAATATTCATTAATGAACATACAATATAAAAAGATACCATTAACAACATCAATGACAAATTTGAGGGAAGGTGTAGTAAGAACAAATTTTTGTATACAACTTAAGTTTATTTACCAGATTAAAATATGTTGTATCTTTTAGAGGTTATATGTAACACCCCAAGGTACCACAAAAATATTTGTATAAATACACAAAACAAAATAAGTGAAAGCCTATCAATACAAATATCAAAAAGACACAAAGATGGAAAGAGAATAAAAGACAAAGACGCAAGGATCAAATAAAATACTTAATAAAGTAACAATCTTTCTATTTCAGAAAATTATTTAAATATATAAAAAATTAACTTTTAAATTGAGACATACTTTCAATAAATAGTTCTATTAAAATATTTTAAAAACCGAGATTCATCTTGCCTTTCTACAAGAGTCAGTTGAAATCTAATAATAAAAAAAGACTAGAAGAGGCAGGAAGAAAGTAGACATTCCATGAAAATATTAATCAAATGAGAGCAGAAACAGTCAAAATAATCTTACACAAGCTACATCTTAAGTGAAAAATTATATTATAAAATGTATTTGAAATTGAAACTCCAAAGAAACAAAGAAGGACATCAAAAAATAATAGATTTATTCACTGGGAACCTATGAAAAATTTGTGTGTGTGTGTGTGTGTGTGTGTGTGTGTGTGTGTGTGTGTGTCTCACATTAGGGTTCCAAATATATAAAGCAAATATTGACAGAATGGAAGAAACACACAGAAAGCAATATAATTATAGCAAGATATTTTAATACCACACTTTCTGCAATAAAAAAAAAACAAGAAAGAATGTTAATAAGCGAACAGACTACTTAAAGGCAGTATAAAACAATTATTCCAGAGTTATGGAGAACACTCCTCAACAACATCAGAATACACACCCTTCTCAATAGCTCATACATTTTCCTTGATAAACCACATCTTAAGCCAAAAAGGAAGTCTTACCAAAATTTTTAAAAGTAAACTTCTATGAACTACTTTTTTTTTTTTTTTTTTGAGACAGAGTTTCGCTCTGTCGCGCAGGCTGGAGTGCAGTGGCAAGATCTCTGCTCACTGTAAGCTCTGCCTCCCGGGTTCCCTCCCTTCTCCTGCCTCAGCCTCCTGAGTAGCTAGGACTACAGGCGCCCGCCACCTCGCCCGGCTAGATTTTTGTATTTTTTAGTAGAGACGGGGTTTCACCGTGTTAGCCAGGATGGTCTCGATCTCCTGACCTCGTGATCCGCCCGTCTCGGCCTCCCAAAGTGCTGGGATTACAGGCTTGAGCCACCGCGCCCGGCCCTATGAACTACTTTCTATGAGTAAAATGGAGTATGAGTATCCAACAATAAGAGAGAAAAACTGAAAAATTTACAAATACATAGAAATTAAACAACACACCCTTGAGTGTGCTTTTATACAAAGGTTGAAATAGTTAATATTGTGAAAAGGTCCATCCTGCTCAATGCAATCCACAGACTTAATGCAATGTTTTTCAAATTTCTCATTGCATTTTTGAAGAAACAGGAACAGCAACCCCAAAAGTACACAGAATCGCAAGAGACAATAAAGTACCCAACAATCTGCAAAAAATAAAAGGAACAATGCTGCAGACATTAAAGTTCTTGATTAAAACACACTACAAAGCTACAGAATTAAAACAATTTGGTATGAGTATAAAGGTGAAAAAGTAGACTAATAAAATAGAATGCAGCACATATATAAACGTTCACATACATGGTCATATAAGGAGTCATTTACATACTCATAATTATTGCAGCATTGTTACTGCAAGCCAATAGGTAAAAGCAATGCAAATTTCTTTCACCAAATCATTCAGTAGACATAATTTGAAATACAAAAATTCTGAAATATTACTCAGTCTTCAAAAAGCAGGAAACACTGTACCAACTGTAAAGATAAATGTTGATGGCATTATGCAAAATGAAATTAGCCAGCCACAAAAAGATCGTATGAGATACATGAAGGAGTTACACTCTTAGAAACAAAGAACAGAGTGGTGTTCACAAAGTGCCATAAAACAGAAAAACTTGGGGCCAGGCGTGGTGGCTCACACCTGTAATCCGAGCACTTTGAGAGACCCAAGCAGGTGGATCACCTAAAGTCAGGAGTTTAAAACGAGCCTGACCAACATGGTGAAACCCCATCTCTAATAAAAAAATTAGCCAGGCATGATGGTGGGCACCTGTAATCTGAGCTACTCAGGAGGCTGAGGCACGAGAATCACTTGAACCTGGGAGGTGGAGGTTGCAGCGAGCTGAGATGGCGCCACTGCACTTCAGCCTGGGTGAGAGAGCAAGACTCCACCTCAAAAAAGAAAAAAAAAAAAGAAACAATTGGTAATCAATATGTATTAAGATTTAACTTTGCAAGATAAAAACATTTTAGCAATGTGTTGCATGGCAATGTCAAGATAATTAATATGACTAAACTGAATATCTAAAAATATTTTGTGGTAAATTTTGTTATTTTTTTGACAAGTAAACAATAATACCCAAAAGTGATACAGAGTTATAATAGTTATAAATTATATTCAAATCCAAAAGTATTTCTCCCAACAAAAATCATATAGATTCATAAATAGGATGTTGAAATTACAAGAATTTTATGAGTACTCATCTACACAGGATTAGAAAACCATTCACAACAAACCTAAATGACAAATATACAAGTAATTAAAACAACAACAAGGGTAGCCAGGTGCGGTGGCTCACACCTGTAAGCACTTTGGGAGGTTGAAAAGGGAGGATCAAGAGGTCAAGAGTTTGAGACCAGAGGGGGGCGGAGCAAGATGGCCGAATAGGAACAGCTGCAGTCTCCAACTCCCAGCGCGAAGGACACAGAAGACCGGTGATTTCTGCATT
>NW_012119899.1:185889-225732 GCF_000951035.1 Colobus angolensis palliatus
AACATGGTAAACTATCTCTACTAAAAATATAAAAATTAGCCAGGCGTGGTGGTGTGCACCTGTAATCCCAGCTACTCGGGAGGCTAAGGCAGGAAAATCACTTGAACCTGGAAGGCAGAGGTTGCAGTGAGCCGAGATCAGGACACCACACTCCAGCCTGCTCAACAAGAGCAAAACTCTGTCTCGGAAAAAAACAAAAAACAAAACAACAACAACAAAAAAAAATAAGGATAACATTTATACAGGCAAACAAACATAGAAATAATTCCACTGGAAAAAAACATATGGCTGATTCATATTTCACTTTTCTCCACATTGTCTTAAATTGTACAAAGTTACATATTGTCATGCACAATTATGATATATACTACAAAATCAAAACACAAATAACGGATGTGTGGTGGCACACGCTAGAATATATAACACAAAAATATAAAATTGCAAAACAAAATTAAAACATGGAATGTAAAATTTAATTAGATACCATCAAGTAGATCAATATATTCATTAAGGAAATCTTAGAAGAATAAGGGAAAAAAATAATACAGTGGTTACTTGAAGATAAAGGGTGAGAACTTCCCAAATTTTGATGTAATAAAAGAAAAACATTGTAACCAAGAATATTTGATTTAAATTTATTTCCCTTTAAGAATAAGATGAAAATTAAAAATTTCCAAAATAAAAGGTGAGGGAGTTCATCACCACTAGCACAGTTCTACAAAAAAATGCTACATGGTGGCCACTGTAGCTTATACCTGTAATTCTACAGTTTTAGAAGGCCAAAGCTGTCACAACACTAAAGACCAGGAGACTCAGATCAGCCTGAATAATACAGCTGAGACTCTGCATGCCGGGCGCGGTGGCTCACGCCTGTAATCCCAGCACTTTGGGAGGCGGAGGCGGGAGGATCACAAGGTCAGAAAATCGAGACTATCCTGGCGAACATGGTGAAACCCTGTTTCTACTAAAAATACAAAACATTAGCCAGGCATGGTGGTGGACGCCTGTAGTCCCAGCTACTCCAGAGGCTGAGGCAGGAGAATGGTGTGAACCCGGGAGGCGGAGGTTGCAGTGAGCCAAGATCGCGCCACTACACTCCAGCCTGGGCAACAGAGTCAGACTTTGTCTCAACAAAAAGAAAAAAGAAATGGGCCAAGGCGCGGTGGCTCACGCCTGTAATCCCAGCACTTTGGGAGGCCGAGGTCAGGAGATCCAGACCATCCTGGCTAACATGGTGAAACCCTGTTTCTACTACAAATACGAAAAAAAAAAAAACAAACACAAAATTAGCTGGGCGTGGTGGGGGGGCGCCTGTAGTCCCAGCTACTCGGAAGGCTGAGGCAGGAGAATGGCGTGAACCCAGGAGGGGGAGCTTGCAGTGAGCCCAGAATGCACCACTGCACTCCAGCCTGGGCAACAGAGGGACACTCTGTCTCAACAATAACAACAACAACAAAAAAAGAAGGTAAAAGGAGTCAACTTTGTTTAAAAATAAAATAATACTGGACAGCATCATAAAACCATACATAAAAATAAAGCTGTCTATTAAATGTAAACATACAAATGTATAAATCTTTACTATCATAATGATGACGCATAAAACCGTTAAGAGGTCTTCTGTAGAATATTTAAAACAATAAAAATCTGCATAAATATGTTAATAAACAAAATAAATTTTAATATTAATAAACTGAAAAATAGAGGTATAATTTTTATATTCAATTGAAGTTGTCATGAGATTAACATAGATTGTTTTAATTTTTAGATGTTTTACGTGAACTCCATTTTTAACATGATATGTTAAAAATGGTTTAGCCGTGTCCCAACCCAAGACTCATCTTTAATTCCCATATGTTGTGCGAGGGACGTGGTAGCAAGTAATTGAATCATGGGGGCAGATCTTTTCTGTGCTGTTCTCATGATAGTGAATAAGTCTCATGAAATCTGAAGGCTTTATAAGGCAGTTTTCCTGCACAAGCTCTCTTTCTTTTGTCTGCCACCATGTGGGACATGCCTTTCACTTTCCACCATGATTGTGATGACTCCTCAGTCACACGAAACTGTAAGACCAATAAACCTCTTTCTTTTGTAAATTGCCCAGTCTGAGGTATGTCTTTATCAGCAGCATGAAAACAGACTTTTTCATTATGTTTTGATTATGAAGATAATATTTCTAGAAACTACACAAAATTTAAAAAATAATTCAAGCTTGTCACTATACAATTAAAAGGCAATAAAACAGTAAATAAGGAAAAACATACCACTCAAACACATAAAACAATAGCAATAAAACTAATAATTTCATTTTAAGAAATAATTTTAAATATAAATTAATTAAACTACTTAATAAAAAGAAATGTAATTATCAGGACTTTGGGAGATTAAGGTGGGCTGATCACTGGATCTCAGAAGTTTGAGACCAGTCTCAGCAAGGTGGCAAAACCCTGTCTCAACCAAAAATACAAAAACCTGGCAGGGCATGATGCTACACACTTGTAACCCAGCTACCTGAAAGGCTGAAATCAGAGAATTTTCTGAGTTTGGGAGGTTGAGGCTGCAGTGAGCCATGATCACAACACTGCAAACCAGCCTGGTGGTTGAGACAGTGCGACCCTATTTCAAGAACAAACGAGTAAGGCTGGGCGTCATGGCTGACACCTGTACTCCCAGCACTTTGGGAGGCTGAGTTCACCTGAGGAGTTCACCTGAGGAGTTCAAGACCAGCCTGGCCAATACGGTGAAACCCCGTCTCTACTAAAAACACAAAAATTCACCAGGCATGGTCGCACACACATGTGGTCCCAGCTGCTCAGGAGGCTGAGACAGGAGAATCACTTGAACCTAGGAGGCAGATGTTGCAGTGAGCCGAGATTGTGTCACTGCACTCTAGCCTGGGCAACAGAGTGAGACTTCATCTTGGAACAAATTAAAAAAATAAAAAAAATAAAAGTTTGATTATTTCCTTAAACCATATGTGGAAAAATCTTTTAATTGACATAAGAAGATAACGTTTTTTGTTTTTTTGAGTCAGAATCTCACTCCGTTGCCCAGGTTGGATGGAGTGCAGTGGCATGGTCTCTCCTCACTCCAAGCTCCGTCTCCTGGATTTAAGTTATTCTCCTGGCTTAGCCTCCCGAGTAGCTGGGATTACAGGCACCCACCACCATGCCTGGCTAATTTTTTGTATTTTTAGTAGAAACAGGGTTTCACCATATTGACCAGGCTGGTCTCAAACTCCTGACCTCATGATCCACCTCCCTCAGCCTCCCAAAGCACTAGGATTACAGGTGTGAGGCGCCACTCCAGGCCGCATAACTTCTTCATCATTTAAAAATATATAGGGGAAACACATGACAATAATCTTGGCGCCACTTTCTTAGATACAACATTAAATGCATAAGCAACAAAGAAAAAAACAGAAAAATCTATACTACACTTCAAACTTTCTGCACATCTAAGTAAACATTTAATAAAGGAATAGGACCTCATAGAAAATGGGTGAAAATATTTACAAATCACATGTGATAGGAGTCAATATTCAAAAAAATAAACAACTTTTAAAACTAAACAATGAATTTGAATGAATTTATTTAGAAATAGGCAAATAATTGAAATACATTTTCATCAAAAAACACAAATAAAAAATTTGAAAGGACACACAAAATTTCTCATTTCTAGAGAAATGCATAAAAATCACAATGAAAAAAAAATTCCCTCCCACCCATTTAAATGGCCACTATCAATTTTTTAAAAACACCAAATCTGTTGATGATGCAATAAAAGCCTTGGCCAGGCTGTAGTCCCAGCACTTCGGGAGGCTGATGCAGGCAGATTTCAAGGTCAGGAGTTCAAGACCAGCCTGAACAACATGGTGAAACCCCATCTCTACTAAAAATACAAAAATTGGCTAGATGTGGTGGCATGTGCCTGTAATCCCAGCTACTCAGGAGGCTGAGGCAGGAGAATTGCTTGAACCTGGGAGGTGGAGGTTGCAGTGAGTCAAGATCGTGCCACTGAACTCCAGCCTGGGTGACAAAGGGAGACTCCGTCTCAAAAAAAAGAAATCCATGTGAATTTTTGGTAGAAAACTAGGACACACATATTATTTTATAATGTTATAAATGTACTTCAAATAAAAATAAAACTATTATCAAATACAGCAATTACATTTATGAATCTATATCTAAAATATGCAACAAAAGACCTTGAAGACATGTTTGATACAATGGAATATTATTCAGCCTTAAAAAAAATCTTATCACATTTAAAGATACACTTTGAGAATATTATGTCCACTGAAATAAACCAGTTACAAAATAATGGATGTTATGATTTTACTTATATGAAATATATAAAATAGTCACACTCATAAAAACAGAAAGTGGAAGGGTGTTTTTCAAGGGCTGGAGAGAACATAAAACAAGTAAATGTTATTTAATGGATATTGAGTTTTAGTTTTAGAAGATGTAAAACTTCTAGAAGTCTTTTGCAAAACAACGTGAATATAGTTAACATGCCTGAAATATACAGGTTTTTTGTTTTTTGTTTTTTTTGAAACAGGGTCTCAATCTGTAACCCAAGATTGAATACAATGGCACAATTATGGCTCACTACAGCCTCACAATCCCAGGCTCAAGTAATCCTGCCCCTCAATCTCTAAAGTAGCTGGGACCACAGGTGTACACCACCATGCCTGGCTATTTTTTAGAAAAAAAAAAAAAAATGTTTATAGAGAGGGTGTCTCCATATTTTGCCCAGGTTTGTCTCAAACTTTTGGGCTCAAGCAATCCTCCTGTCCTGGCCTCTCAAAATCCTGGTTTTAAAGATGTGAGCCACCACTATGCCTGGCCCTTACACGTACATTTAAGTAGATTTAAGAAGGTAAATTATATGTTAAGTGTTTTTACAACAAATTTTTTTTTTTAAACTGGAAAAAATACAATATACATCTTTTTAAAAATTACCTTCAAATCATGAAAGTGTTTTTCTCACACAAAGGAAATACATATTTATCATTAAACACATGGTGAAAATAAGACTATTTCTAAGGCTACTCACTTAGACAAGATAAAACCAACATTGAAAATGAGCTAAGAGGCCGGGCACGGTGGCTCATGCCTGTAATCCCAGTACTTTGGGAGGCCAAGGCAAGCTGATCACCTGAGGTCAGGAGTTCGAGACCAGCCTGACCAACATGGCAAACCCTGTCTCTACTAAAAAAAATAAATAAATAAATACAAAATTAGCCGGGGATGGTGGCACATGCCTGTAAATCCCAGCTACTCAGGAAACTGAGGCTGGAGAATCACTTGAACCCAAGAGGCAGAGGTTGCAGTGAGCCGAGATCAGGCACTGCACTCTAGCCTTGGCAACAAGAGGAAAACTCTGTCTGAAAACAAAAAGAAAAGAAAAAGAAAATGAGCTAAGAAAGAATATATACAATATATACAAGTAAACTACAACCAAATTTGGGTTATACTTGTAGCTATAAACACACACATATAATCTGACTGTGACAGACATATGGCTCATTTATCTTTTAATTAAACCAGACACTGACTTAAAGTATACAAACAGAATTGTAAATTGTCTAAAATTATAATGCATGAAATCGACAGACACAATAAACTGATATTAAGAAACTTGCACTAAAAAAAAAACACTGATATAGAACCGTAAGACAATAATGAAAGAAATGTTTACTCATAAAATCTAGTTGGCAACAATAATGTACATTAACAAATAATTTGTCTAGATAACTGCGATGTTTGACTATAACTGTGCATTCAGGGAAGGCAGGCGTTTTAAATTACTGGCATCTGTTATGTGGCAATAAAATTTTAGACAAAATGCAGTAAAATCGTAAATAGGAGATGCTAATGAGAAACTTTTAATAGATAAGCATTTGACAGATAAGATAGTCAATTTTTATGTTTTAAATATATGTTATTTTACACAAAAAACTACTGTAATCCAAGTTTAGAAGCAAAGAATAGTCTTACATCGCTAAATTATGTATATATTTAGCAGAATATGGTTAGAGCCTCACATATAAAACAAATATTGGGGGAATAAATTATGTTATTATTTAGATATAGGCTGATAAAAGTGGTTGAAATTTCTATAATTCCTTTTTTTTTTTTTTTGAGACGGAGTCTCCGCTCTGTCTCCCAGGCTAGAGTGCAGTGGCACGATATTAGCTCACTGCAACCTCCACCTCCCAGGTTCAAGCGATTCTCCTGCCTCAGCTTCGCTAGTGGCTGGGACTACAGGCAAGTGCTGCCACGCCTGGCTAATTTTTTGTATTTTTAGTAGGGATGGGGTTTCATTGTGTTAGCCAGGATGGTCTCGATCTCCTGACCTCGTGATCCAGTCGCCTCAGTCTCCCAAAGTGCTGGGATTACAGGCATGAGTCACTGTACCCGGCTCTATAATTCCTTTTTGCTTGCCTGCATACTAGTTATCTAATTCAGGCACAACGTGTATATTCTAGTATATTTCCCTAAATGTCTGACTCTAAAATTACAGACAAATTTGAAGTAGAAAATAGTAAAAATTTATATGGAGAGTGACATTAATAAGATAAAAAATTAAAGGTGCCCTATTTGCTTATTCTCCAACAGCAAGAAAATTTGTCAGCCATTGCTGACAAAAATGCCTTTATGAGAGAACCAGGCATCATGGTTCACACCTGTAATGACAGCTACATGGTACATAAAAGTTGGAGAATTGCTTTCGATCAAAATATTAAGACCTGCCTGGGTTATGTTACAAGACCCCAGATCAAAAATAAGTGCCTTTAAAAGTAACTCTGAGATCCAGGAAAGGAGTTGTGAAACTCTGCTAAAGCCCAAGATTGAAGGTAATCCTTTTTAGAAGGCAGGCCCTTATTCAGGTGGCAAACTACAGAACTACTGTTTTTGGCTACAGACAAGAAATTGTTCTACCGAACTTGGTTCCCCTGAGTATTTTAAACTTACTCTGTAAATGTCCCAAACTCTTCCCAGTCACAGTGTGGGGGAGGTCCTGCCTTTCCAGAGGCCTGGAGAAAGATACCCATTTATAGCCATGCTGGCAGGCCTGCAGACCTTGACCCTTACTGTGGTCCCAGGAGCACTTCCATGACTCAGTTCCAGCTCCCTGAGCCATAGTTCACGGCCAGTTTTGCCTATGTGGAAACCCAAAGCTACCTGGGAAAATCCGCTCTTGTACTTGTCATCCACATCCTGATATAAAACCCATCATAGGCAGGCCTGACTGCAGAAACCTGCCCTTAGGTCTGCCCTGCAGAGCAAAGTCCTGAAGGATATTCACTCTGTCCAAAAATTAAATGAGAATTACAACTATCCAAGCTCCTTTTAACAAGACAACTAAAGGTGGACCCTTGTGCAAACTCAGCAGCCTTAAGGCCAAGCTACAATCCTGCTTTACTACAAATCCAGAGGGCATTTTATCACTCTGTGGGCCCAACAAAAATACATTTTTACTTTCTGAATCCAGTTTATAAAAACTTGAAGAGGTGTTTGCTCCTTCAAAAAAAATTTTTTTTTTTGAGACGGAGTCTCGCTGTGTTGCCCAGGCTGGGGTACAGTGGCGCGATCTCGGTTCACTGTAAGCTCCGCCTCCCAGGTACACGCCATTCTTCTTAGTCAGCCTCCCAAGTAGCTGGGACTACAGGCGTCCGCCGCCACGCCCAGCTAATTTTTTGTATTTTTAGTAGACACGGGGTTTCACAGTGTTAGCCAGGATGATCTCGATCTCCTGACCTGGTGATCCACCCACCTCGGCCTCCCAAAGTGCTGGGATTACAGGCGTGAGCCACTGCACCCGACTGCTCCTTCAAATTTAGACACTAATGCAAAACTAGCTTCTATTTTAACACAGCGCTCGAAGTATATGGAAGGCAAAATAGTCAAAAGAAAAATTTAAAGTCATTGAAATTGAAGACCAACAAGTAAAATGTTGCTGTTTGTAGATCATCTAATCATATATAGATACAGATATAAATATAGTATACTAAAACCTGTTTAAACTAATGAATACACTCAGTTAATTAGCAAAATATAAAATTAATGTACAAGTATAAGTTATGGTTCCATACACTTAAAACAAACTATCTGATAAAATAGAGGAAAAAAACAATCTTATATACAATAGCAATGAAATAATCAATTTTCGAACAAATTTAAACAAGGAGTTCATAAATCTTTTAAGTGAAAGATATATCAATGAACAAAATTAGAGAAGACACAAATACATTTTAAAATATTTTATTTCTATTGAAAGAATAAGTATTGATTTCTATTGAAAGAATAAGTATTGTGAAACTGCTATATTATCCAAAGTGACCTGTAGATTCAATGAACTCCCTATCAAAATTTCAGTGTTTTTCTTCACAGTAATAAAAAATACAATCCTAAAATATACATGAAACTACAATAAACTTTGAATAGCCAAAGCAATCTTGAGGAAAAAGAAGGAAGCAGAAGGACATCCTACTTTGTAATTTCAAACTAGATTTCAAGACTACAGTAATGAAAACTGGGATGAAATGTACAGGAAAAAAAAAAAAAACAATAGAACAGAAACTACTACTGTCACACATTTCAGATGTGATGCAAAAAGAGAACTTAAAAAACAGTTTAACAGAGTATCTCAAAATTATGGAGATATCTGTCTGTCCACAAAACAAGAAAAAAGAAGTCAGACTGCACACTCTTTTGTATGCCATGAACAGTACTTTCACTGTCACTGTAAACTTGAAGGAAGATCACCAAAGGGAAATAAGAATCCTGAGAGAATTTAAAAGCATAAGACAGAAGATGCCCCTATGTGAGAGTATAATTAAAAAAATTTTTTTTAGGCTTCCCAGAAATTGTTTCCTTTGGAACACAGCTTCCCAAATTAAAGAGTGGCTTTCTTCTTGACTTTGGACCTCTCAACCACGTCATCTGTTGTATTCATTCTCACCTACCTGGGGACTCATCCACCATCTCATGTCGTGTCATATTCCAGGGCTCTTTTCCTTGCTCCAGACAGGTGATCAGGTCTGGCTTAGAGACGGCAATACCTGTTTTATTAAAAATAACTAACATGAATCTTGCTCATATTCTCCAATTACCAACTTAGTAATGTGCTCAGCAAAGAGGATACAATAGAATATTCTAACAACTTTATTCCAATATACTAATTTATAAAAGAGATTTTTAAATATTCAGAAAATATTTTAATTTTTTAGGTTCTTAATTTCACTGCCTGGTACTACTGAATGAAATTTGGTGGTGCCAATTAGATTTTAAGGTATAACAGTATTTCATGCCACTAAACTTCTGAAATTAGCCTTAATCTAAAGTGCAGGACACAGATCAGCTCAGGAGTGTGGAAAGTTCAGGTCAAAACGAAACATCTTGAAATTCCTTTCTACATAGACAAAGCTTGAAGTTTAAAAAACAGAAAACAAACAAACAAAAAAACAGAGATCTGAAAGCATAAATTACCAGAAAACATTCTACAAAAGAGAAATGAAAGCTTTAGTTTACATTAGGAATTTTGTATTAAAGTTATCCTCACCCAGGAAGGCCAGGTTTCTGTAGTTCTCTAACATCACATTTCTATATAAATTCTGCTGTGCAATATCCAGGTGTTGCCACTCCTCCAGAGAGAATTCTATGGCCACATCCCTAAATGTCAACACTCCCTGAAAAACACACACACACACACATATTTACCAAGTGGCTATGGGCAGAATTTTTCATGTGATTCAAGGTAAAATTACAGTAAACAGAACTGATTCTGACTTATAAGAGTGATTGAAATTATCCAATAAAACAATTGTCAACACATAAACATTTTCTAATGTATTCTCTAACTCTGAGAAAAGACAGTGGAAAAATATTCACAACATCAGTGTATATATGATAATTGTCTGGATGATAAAATGTAAAATTGAGGGCATAAACACTAACATACATTTTTGAGTGCTATATTTACATAATACAGAATCAGTTATGTATATTTTTCAGAAGAAAAAGACATAGTTCTTTATATTTTTCAGACAAAATAGACATCTTGAGTTAGAAGGTTCACTCAAATTTTAATGTGTACAATAAACTGGACATCTTGTTAATGCAGATTTCTTTTTTTTTAGGAGATCTGAAATAAAGTCTGAGTTACTGAATCTCTGCCAAGCTCAGCAGTAATGCCAATGTTTTGGCCCCAAAAGACTATTTTGTCAAACATCCAGTAAGTGGAAGAGCCTGTGGTTTTTTGTTTGTTTGTTTGTTTCAGTTTTTCTAGCCTGTAAACAAAGATGAGTGCTTTCATTTACCAAAGAAAAATAAATGCAAAAAAAATGTTAAAAAAAAAAAAAAAAAGGGCAGCCAGATTAAATGTGATGGTTTATGCACATCAGTTCCATAAAGATGCTTAATGAAGAACAGAAAAATAACTCTATAGTGAAAAAAATCTGTCAGAGATATTATTAAGTGGGTTATTAACATCAACATCAACTGCACTAGGACAAGTTTTTATAGTGTGCTGATGCACCCAGAAGGACATGGCATTACTACTGAGATATTGTCCCCACTAAAGTAAATTACAGTCTGAATTTAACCATAAAAAAAATCAGTTTTATGGAAAGTTCAAGATACAGATATCTTTCATGTTCTGCAATTTTTAATAGTGATTTTAAGTAGTCTTTCTATGGCACCCTAATAAGGAGGTATCTCTTGATAATTTTTTCAGAACTTTCTGGGTAATAAATGCCATCCTGTTTAAATGACCATTTTCTTAATTGTGTAATGCATACAGATAATAAAGAACACAGACAGAACCTCAACATTACACATTCTACATCTTTACTAAGAACCCCAGGGTTTCCCCATAGAAATATTAAGTATCCACACCTCTCCATGTTCAACAGCCACAAGGAGAACATTTTTAATATTGCAGATCACAAATTCATGGTAAGAATTCCGCATGGCATATAAGAAGCCATGATGTAGAGAAGGCTCTGGTATATAGAAAAATTTTTCAGACACCCTTAACTATCACAAACATTTTTAAAAGTAGTTAAGATAAACTCATTAGGGAGAAAAAACACAGGTATAGAAGTGAAGATTTGCAAGTACTAAATGCATGACATTCCAAAAAGCAGAGTAGACACAGCTCTTGATCTAAGACACGTTTAGCTGAAGAAAAGTCACTTTTTCTCTTTCTCCTCCTCCTTTAGAATTCTTTCTCAGATGAGATTTTCTGAACTAATTACACCTGCATCTTGAGAATATGCCTTAAAAATTCTGAGCACCACATGTTCACCTGTTACCACCACACTCAAAGTCAGAAGGCCCAAGACAGAAAAATTCTACCCGTTTCTGTCCTTTATAACAATAAAGATTCAGGAACAATGAGCTGCTCCACAGAGATAAAAATTTAAGTTTCTCTTTTTTATGTCCCTAGGTGCTCTCCCCTGTTACAAACACCGGCAATTTCTGCTACAGTAATAGAAATATTGAATCCCAGCATTTTGGGAGGCCAAGGCAGGTGGACACCTGAGGTCAGGAGTTCGAGACCAGCCTGGCCAACAGGGTGAAACGCCGTCTCTATCAAAAATACAAAACTTAGCTGGGCATGGTGGCAAGCACCTGTAATCCCAGCTACTCGGGAGGCTGAGGCAGGAGAATCGCTTGAACCCGGGAGGCAGAGGTTGCAGTGAGCCGAGATCGTGCCATTCATAAAACTCCAGCCTGGGTGAGAGAGCGAGACTCCATCTCAAAAAAAGAGAAAAAAAGGGCAAGAAATATTGTCCACAGTGTCCTGTCCTTATCAAACCCAAACAGAATAGGTTCCTGGACCATTCTTTAGTGCAAAGGCGGAACTTAACTCTGATGAATGTATCTTGAACTCCACGTATTTGGTTCTGGCACCTGAGAGTCACATGAGGCACTTAATTAAAACAAATAGATGCTTTCACCCAGAACAGAAACTGTGAAACGGGTACAAGTAAAGAGATTTCTGTGAATTGGTCATGAGATTCTAATTAGCAGCCTGAGCTTATAACCACTTACCTAAGCATTGTCATTCTAGCTTTAATGAGCTTATAAATCACTTAGTAAACATGGCCCCACTCTATGTAATGTGATTCTGCAGGTTTGGAAATGGACCATAAATGGGTGTTCTAAACAAGTCTTCTATCAATGCTGGTGTCACTCTCTCTGGGTTCATTATTAGCATTAGTCAGAAAAATGAGGCACAGCACAGAGCTCCTTACACTCAGCAGTTTTGTAACAACACAAATACTTCTGATGCAAATGAAGGCAACCATTCTCTATCTTAAAGTATCATATTATTTTCTAGCTCTTTAAAGTTTACAGAGAAAACAGAAAGCAGCAACCTCTGAGTAAGTCTGCATTTGGAAAACAACATGTGCACATGTCCTAATGCAATGTTTATTAAGCAGGTACTATGTGATCAACAGGATGTTACAAAGCACTGTGATAGCACATTATTTGATTCTAATGACACCCTGTGAGTTGATACTAAGTGTCCAATAAGTCCAAGGATTTAGAATAAAGACCCAGCATTTTTATTTCCTCTTCTGTTTATCTTTCATTGATTTTTTTTAAATGCACAGAATAAAACCTAAATGCAGACAGTTGAGAAGGATACAAATAGAGTTTAATGAAATGTAGATGAATTTTTATTGTGTTTATATTTGCTATTTTGTGACTTGTGAATCAACTACTATATCTGCAGGAACAGAAAACAAGCTGCTAAATGGAATGTCTCTGTAAACACTGGTTTTAATATAAAATTAATAAATTAAGACCCTATAATACATGTTGTATTTTCCATTTATCTGCCATTGGGTTTCAGAAAATTGTGAGCACCAACTCTAAAAAGGCAACAGGATTCATCACCCAAAACTCTGATCTCTTCTAGTTAGTTGTGTGAGGCAAGACTCCAGGGTAGGGAAAGACCTAAATAAGGCCTTCAAAAAGGGTGAATCTGAACAGGGCTGGGGGAGGGTGTAGAGCTGATGTAAAATTCTGTTCTTGATGCCACTGGGGGGTATTTTTATTTCTGTTTCTTTTTTTTTAAGCTTACCTAAAAGAAAAAAAAAAAAAAAACTTAAATCTGAAGAGTTTGTGTAATTTTAATCGTTTTTAGCCCCACTGCCCTCTCAATTTTTTATCACATACTAATAAGCAATTTAAACAAATCCCTTAAGGTTTTCTAGAATAATTTTTAGAAGATAAGTATTCTTAGCAAGGCAAAAAAATAAGTAACTTTGCTTATTAATATATGCTCAGGTATAGACATCAGAAGTCACAATATAAAGAAAATGGCCCAAATAAAGCCCATATTTTTGCACACATCTATTTATTGTACCCACCATGATGCATAATTAAATCATTTATTCAGTTGCTAGTCTAGACTAAAAGTTCCTGCATGGTAGGGACCATGACTGCTTCATCTATTTTTCTAATGACTATATGAAATGGAAGCAATTAGTTTATCTGTTTGAGTCTGCAGACCTCCTCCTTGTTTTTCATCCAAGTATCAGGGAACTGGAGAAACCCTCATCTGGGTACCAACCAAAGACATCTCTTGTATGAGGGGAGGAACAACCACAGGATGATTCATTTCATTTATACTAAGACAGAAGCAAAATTAACCAGTCTTGTCAGCCTGACGCAATTCTGTTCTGGAGATTCTCAAATGTCTCAAAGATGCCTAGGTGATTGTGAGAGCATTTCCAGTGACTCTGGGCTGACGGTTCAATAATAAGCCAGCAGGAGAGACTCAGGCTGATTCTAAATAGAAAATGGAAGTACCTTGGTGGAGCTTCAGAACCTGGATCACCTGTCCTGATTAGCTAGCTTTTGGGTATGCAGAAGTGCAAGAATACTCTAGTATCACATTCTCCAGGTAGGTATAGTTGTGCTCAGGAATCTAGCTACTTTGTGGCCTTGATCTCTCACTCCTCAGATGCTTGTTTATACTTAGAGATTCTGCCATCAGATTCTATTTACACCTGGAGCCTCTCACATAACTAGCAGGTGAACACACAAGATGTGAAAAAGTCAAAGAGCCACACTCTCAAAGGAGGGATCTAAAATGTCTATGTTGACATCTCACAATGCAGAAAATGCATCCTGATGGTTTTCTGTATATTCTCAATCTAAAGTCAGACCCTGTTTTGTAAAAAAAGGAACAGAAATAAAAAGGCAGAGACCAGACCTTATTCGCAGATTCTAAATAAAATAAACATCACTCTGCATTTTTGGCTGTTACAGAAAGTGGAATACAATCAAAAGATCTACTCATAGAGGCTGCTCTTGAAAATTCTAAGTAATATTTTACCTAAACAAAGGCTGATACAGGTTGGGTCTCATGGCTCATGCCTGTAATTCCAGCATTTTGGGAGGCCAAAGCAGGTGGATCCCCTAAGGTCGAAGATCACCTGAGGTCAGGAGTTTGAGACCAGCCTGACCAACATGGAGAAACCCCATCTCTACTAAAAATACAAAATTAGCTGGGGAAGGTGGCCCATGCCTGTAATCCCAGCTACTTGGGAGGCAGAGGTAGGAGAACCATTTGAACTCGGGAGGCAGAGGTTGCGGTGAGCCAAGATCAAGCTATTGCACTCCAGCCTGGGTAACTAGAGCAAAACTCCGTCTAAACAAAAAAAAAAAAACTGACACAACATGACTAAAAGTAGACGGTTTATTTGGGCCAAGTATTGTAACTTGAGAAGAAATATTCAAGATGCCTGGAATTTACACTTTGATTAGCAGCAGTTACAAGTGGATTTGCGAAGGCAAAAAAAAAGAGAGATACACAAACTTGTTTGTCAAAAATTCTAGTTTAAATAAATAACTTTAATTATTGATTGACTGTACACTAAGGGTAAGGGTATACCATATACTGTCCAGTGTGTCATTATTAATTTAACTTACACCTACTTGTGGCAATAGTGAATAGTTTCAAGAGATGAATACACAGTTGAAGGAAGGGAGAAAGACGTAATTGTGCTCTATTTTAATGTCTGAGTTTCATAAGTAAAAATAGTTGCATTCTCGAACAAAAGTTTTGGATTTTTTTTTTTTCTCTCTCAAATTTCAAGACCTAGATTTAGAATTTAGAGCTGCAGACTTAGGTCCCAGATGGGTGGAGTAGCAGCAGTTGTTACCTGCAATTGTGAGCATTTTAGCGAGAGAAGGAAAAGAGAAGTGGAGATTCTCATGTCTCCATATCAACTCAATGCACACTGTTACTATGATCAGGTTTCTGGGCTCCACGGTCTCTGAATCAGTTTCAGTTCTGAAGATACAAGAGTCACTGAATGAAGTAAAATGATTAATATCTGCTCTATAAAGTTTGCAGAAATCTGGTCTAGCCACTCTAGATACCAAATAGGCAGAGACACAATTCTGCCTGCATCTTTAGGTGACAGCATGCACTTTACAGCATAATTGTGAGTTGACTGGAAGACTATGAGGGAAAGTCCCCTCTACAGTAAAGCTTGGTTGGTACCTTATGTGTTTATAATATGTCTGGTAATTCTAGACAGCGTTTGGAAAATATAATTTTTAAAAAATTCTCTTTAGCCCCAGAGAAACCACAATCATATAACAGAAAGAAAACTGTTTCATTACACAATTAAATCTGAATGTCACATATATTACAGTCAGTCTACTTAATAGATTGAAAAGACAGAAAGACAGTTACCATGATTAGTTCACAAGCAGAAGATTTTACAGCACCATGTCATACATAGTTCATCCTAAATTCACCTGGTCACTGGGGAGGCCATCCATGTATACTAATTGGCTATATTCAATGACAAAATAAGCTTTTCATATCTTCATGACAGAAGGTAGTTTTGCAACTTCAAGCCAGGTAACTGCTTAAGGTAGACTTTCACTATTCTACAATAGTGATTGAATAGGGTGCTATCCTTTTGGCTACTTGCATTTTAAATCAGTAGCTCTCTACTCCCTGAGGACTGGGCTAGAGCACTCTTGCTTCACCTCTTCTGGTGGCCAGAGCCCTCTTTTGTTTCCTACCACCTGCCACTGATGTACAGCCCACAGCACAGGGCTCACGGCTGGCAGCTCACATCTTAGGTGAATGCCAATTGTCACAGCAGCAATTCAGTGTCACATCAAAGAGTGAAGCCTGGCTGGGCACAGTGGCTCATGCCTGTTATCCTAGCACTTTGGGAGGCTGAGGCTGGTGGATCATGAGGTCAGGAGTTTGAGACCAGCCTGGCCAACATAGTGAAACTCCATCTCTACCAGAAAAAAAAAAAAATAGCTGGGCGTGCTGGTGGGCACCTGTAATTTCAGCTGCTTGGAGGCTGAGCCAGAGAATTGCTTGAACCTAGGAGGCAGAGGTTGCAGGGAGCTGAGATCGTGTCACTGCACTCCAGCCTGGGAGACAGGGCAAGACTTTGTCTCAAAAAAAACAAAAAAGAGTGACGCCTGAGCTGCAGAAGGAGAGCCTGCAGGCCTCTTGGGTAGAACTGCACCTTCACAATATGGTAATGAGAGCATTATTTAAGCCACAGTTTCTATTTATAATGGTTACATGGAAAAAATACTGCTGGATTTCCAGCATGCATCCAAATAAAGATAGCTCCAAGAGTTCTCACTGTGATAGCCCATGTCTTTCAGAGATATTATGGGATACTAATAGGGATTCTAAAACAGACATACGAAGCATTCAAAAGAAAAACAGCTCTCACTCCAAGAAAGATTATACTGAGAAAAAAAGGAAGTTAAAAGCCTCTTTAAAAAAAACCTGAGATTAGATATAAGATTGATCAAGTCAGCCAGAAAATATTCCTCTAAAAAGAATTTCTCTCTAAATACCTAGAGTGCATAGCTACTCTCAGCATGAGTAACGTGAGTATTATGAAGGGGGCATATTATCAGTGGAATTTTAAGTTTTTATTCATCTCTGCTGCTCTCATCTAGCCACTGAAGGCAGAATCTATATTGAAATATATTTGACAACTTCCACCAGTACTTTTGACAAAAAATTAAAATCTGACTGTGATAGTACAATGGAATATATGTGAGCCTGCAACATAGCTTACTAGAGAGTTATTACAGTTTTTGGGTGGCCACATCACTAGCCTTTATTTGTCCTGTAATAGCAGCATTCCAATTTGTGAAATGAAAGACACTAACATTATGCTTACTTATAATTATCCCTATTGGTTAAATTAATAAGCCTATCAGACTAGCATCTACTGTAAAAATTTTGTAGTAAATTTTCTTTGGATATTAAACATAAATATGTAAGTATGAATAATTTTAACGTACTACTCATGATGTATGTGGAATCTTTAAAATTTTTCTGTAACTATAATTCAGTTCAAAAACTACATTTCAAAAGTATGAATCACAACACTAAAATAGCTATTTAAGGAATTCATTTAAAGTAAATACTATGGCTTTATTCATATTATTGTAGAAAATACTAGTGAACGTATATGAATGAGACTGTCTACAAACACTGCACATAACTATACTAATTGTACTGAAGTAATAAATAGAAACCAAGGTATGACAATAGACTCCACTGTTCAGTTTATAAACTGAACTTTTGTTTGTTTGCTTGTTTTTTTTTTTTTTTTTTGAGGCGGAGTCTCGCTCTGTCGCCGGACTGGAGTGCAGTGGCCGCATCTCAGCTCACTGCAAGCTCCGCCTCCCGGGTTTAAGCCATTCTCCTGCCTCCCGCCACCTCGCCCGGCTAGTTTTTGTATTTTTAGTAGAGACGGGGTTTCACCGTGTTAGCCAGGATGGTCTCGATCTCCTGACCTTGTGATCCGCCCGTCTCGGCCTCCCAAAGTGCTGGGATTACAGGCTTGAGCCACCGCGCCCGGCCGCTTGTTTTTTTAATTTTATTTTTGAGACAGAGTTTTGCTCTTGCTGCCCAGGCTGGAGTGCAATGACATGATCTCAGCTTACCACAACCTCTGCCTCCCAGGTTCAAGCAACTATCCTGACTCAGCCTCCCGAATACCTGGGATTACAGGCATGCGCCACCCTGCCCTGCTAATTTTATATTTTTAGTAGAGATGGGGTTTCTCCATGTTGGTCAGGCTGGTCTCGAACTCCTAACCTCAGGTGATCTGCCCACCTCAACCTCCCAAAATCCTGGGATTACAGGCATAAGCCACCACATCCGGCCATAAACTAAACTCTTTTTGCTTTTGTAGTATAAATACTTCAGCCTGCAAACAATCACCATGGATAATCAGGTTTCTGTCAAACAACTTACTCAGTATCTTTTAATCTTTATAATTCTGTATTGCTAAATTTCATCTATTTTTATGCTCAGCTTTTGTGTGCTTTTGGAATGAGCTTTACTCTGAACAAATCTGTGTCAACTTTAAAAGACTAAAAATCATAATAATCTTTTGCCAAAGCAAAAACAAAGCAATTAATCTCAGGTCCCAGATAAAGACAATCCTGAGACAAAAAATATGACAAAAGGTTTATTTTGCTGTTAATATGACTTACATATATTTCCAAAAAACAGGGATAAAAATCTACACATAATCTAAATGTTTTAAGAAAAGAGGTTTTAGTAAGATATTTTCTCTTATTTTAATGTAGACTAAGCCTCTTATTTCTAATTTATATTTTGTTTTACAACAGACAGGTCTCTAAACATGTCCTTGAACTCTTGGACATCTGAATTTTGCACACTGTGTGCACACGTAAGAATGATTATGGGAGAAAAAGCAGAAGACAGAAAGGTGTTATATAAAATTCATGGGTTCACATGAATAAAGCAAGTTCTTAGAGACCTACGAAGAGTTTCAGATTCTGACACAATAATAGTGGGAGACTACAACATCCCACAGGCACTAATAGATAACTGAAGAAGGCAATTAACAAAACATTAGGATCTAAACTCCACACTTGACCAAATAGTCCTAATAGACATCTACAGAAGTCTTCATCTAAAAATAACATAACATACATTGTTCTCATCATGTGGCACATACTCAAAAACTGATCACACAATCAGAAACAGAATAATCCTCAGCAAATTCAAAAATCTCAAAATTATACAAACCCAAACACACAGACCACAGCTGAACAGAAATAAAGTTCAATAAAAATATAACAACTGATACAATTACATAAAAATTAAACAACCTGCACTTGAATAACTTTTTGGTAAATAATGATATTAAGGCAGAAACCAAGAAGTTCTTTTAAACAAATAAGAACCAAAAAAACAGGCCAAGCACGGTGGCTCATACCTGTAATCCCAGCACTTCGGGAAGCTGAGGCAAGCAGATCACATGAGGTCAGCAGTTCGAGATCAGCCTGGCCAACACGGTGAAATCCTGTCTCTACTAAAATTACAAAAATTAGGCAGGCATGGTGACACATGCCTGTAATCCCAACTACTTGAAAGGCTGAGGTAGGAGAATGCTTGAACCCGAGAGGCGGAGGTTGCAGTGAGTTAAGACTGTGCCATTGCATTTGGCCTGGGCAACAAGAGTAAATCCCCATCTCAAAAAAAAAAAAAAAAAAAAGAACCAAAAAACACATCAGAATCTCTGCAATATAGCTAAGATGGCGTCAAAGGGAAATTTATAGCATTTAATGCTCAAATCAAAAAGTTAGAAAGATCTTCATTTTACAATCTGACATCATCAATAAAAGAATGAAAGAAGCAAGAGCAAATCAATCCCTAAGGTAGCAGCAGACAAGAAATAACCAAAATCAGATCTAAACAGAGATTTAGACATAAAACTTCACAAAACATAAAAAAATCCCGGAATTAAATCTATGAAAAAAATAAATAAACCACTAACTAGATTAATGCAGGAAGAAGGGATGACTCAAATAAATACAATTAGAAATAACAAAAGAGACATTACCACTGACCCACAAAAATATCTTGAAGTCTACTATGAACACCTCTGTGCACACAAACAAGACAATCTAGAAAAAATGAAAAAAGTATTGAACAAATACATCCTTCCAAGAATGAACAAAAAAGAAATGAAACCCCTAAACAGATGAATAAGAAGCTCAAAAACTGAATTAGTAATAAATAGCCTACCAACCAAATAAAGCCAAGGACCAGACAGATTCACAGCTGAATTCTATCAAATGTACAAAAAAGTGCTGATATTATTTCTACAGAAACTACTTTAAGCAATTAAGAAAAAGGAACTTCTTTCCAATTCATTATATAAGAACAGCATTATTCTGACACCAAAACCTGGCAGAGATAAAACAAAAACAAAAAAAAATTCAGGCCAATATCTTTGAACATTGATGCAAAAATCTTCAACAAAACACTGACAAACCAAATCCGGCAGCATATCAAAAAGCTAACCCAGTATGATCAAGTAGAATTTATTCTGGGAATGCAAGGTTGGTTCAACATACACAAATCAATAAATGTGATTCATCACATAAACAAAACTACACAGAAACCACAAGATTACCGCAATAGATGCAGAAAAAGCTTTTGATAAAATTTAACATCTTTCATGTTAAAAACCCTCAACAACCTAGCCATTGAAGGTACATACTTTAAAATAATAAGTTATCTATGACAAACCATCAGCAAACATACTGAATGGACAAAAACCTGAAAGTGGACGGGTGCAGTAGCTCATGCCTATAATTTCAGCAAATTGGGAGGCCAAGGCAGGTGGATCACCTGAGGTCAGGATTTCAAGATCAACCTGGCTAACATGGCAAAACCCTGTCTCCACTAAAAATACAAAAATTAGCCAGGTATGATGGCAGGTGCCTGTAATCCCAGCTACTCGAGAGGCTGAGCAAAGAGAATCACTTGACCCAGAAGGTTGAGGCTGCAGAGGGCCGAGATTGTGCCACTGCGCTCCAGCCTGCGAGACAAAGTGAGACTCTATCTCAAAAAGAAAAACAAACAAGCAAGCAAACAAAGCATTCCTCTTTGAAAACTGGCACAAGGCAAAGATGCCTTCTCTCAACACTACTATTCAACATAAAATTGGAAGTACTGGTTATAGTAAGTAGGCAAAACATAAAAATAAAAGGCATTTGGCCAGGCACGGTGGCTCACGCCTGTAATCCCAGCACTTTGGCAGGCCAAGGCGGGCAGCTTATGAGGTCAGAAGTTCGAGACCAGCCTGGCCAACATGGTGAAACCTCACCTCTACTAAAAATACAAAAATTAACCAGGCACAGTGGCGGACGCCTGTAATCCCAGCTACTCGGGAGGCTGAGGCAGGAGAATTGCTTGAACCTGGGAGGTGGAATTTGCAGTGAGCCAAGACTGTGCCACTACACCCCAGCCTGGGTGACAGAGCGAGACTCCATCTCACAAAAATAAAAATAAAAATAAATAAAAGGCATTTAAACAGGAAGACAGGAAGTCAAACAATCCCTATTTGCAGAAAACATAATTCTCCATCTGGAAAACCATATAGTCTTAGCAAAAAAGCTCTTTTTTTTTTTTTTTTTTGAGACGGAGTCTCGCTCTGTCGCCCAGGCTGGAGTGCAGTGGCCGGATCTCGGCTCACTGCAAGCTCCGCCTCCCGGGTTTACACCATTCTCCTGCCTCAGCCTCCCAAGTAGCTGGGACTACAGGCGCCCGCCACCTCGCCCGGCTAGTTTTTTTTTTCTTTTTGTATTTTTTTAGTAAAGACGGGGTTTCACTGTGTTAGGCAGGATGGTCTCGATCTCCTGACCTCGTGATCCGCCCGTCTCAGCCTCCCAAAGTGCTGAGATTACAGGCTTGAGCCACCGCGCCCGGCCAAAAGCTCTTTAACTTGGCAGAAAAGCTCTTTCTTGGCAGAAAAACAATTTCCATATCATTTCAGGATACAAAATAAGTGTACAAAAATTAGTAGTGTTCCTGTAAATCAACAACATCCAAGCCAAATACGAATCATAAACACAATCCCTTCACAACTGCTGCAAAAAGAATAAAATATCTACAAATACCACGAAGGTGAAAGATCTCTATAAGAATTGCAAAACAATGTTTAAAGAAGTCAGAAAAGGCACAAATGGAAAACAACTTTATGCTCATAAACAGAAAAGATCAATATCCTAAAAATGATCATAATGTCCCCCAAAATATTTACAGATTTAATGTTATTCTAATCAAATGACCAAAATATTTTTAACAGAACTAAAAAAAAAGAAAAAAAAAAAAAACTATTGTTAAAATTCATATAAAACCAAAACAGAGTCTGAATAGACAAGGTAATCATAAGCAAAAACAGCAAAGCTGAGGCATTACATTACCTGTCTTCAAACTATACTTCAGAGCTACAGTAAACAAAGCAACATGGAACTGGTACAAAAACAAACTCATTGACCAATGTAACAGAATAAACAGTCCAGAAATAATGTCACACACCTACAACCATCTGATCCTCAACAAAGGTGACAATAGAAATGTGGAAACAATTCCCTATGCAATAAATGGTGGTGGAATAACTAGCTAACATTATGTAGAAGACTGAAACTGGACCCCTTTATTACACCATATACAAAAATCAACTCAAGATTAATTAAAGACTGAAATGTTTATTTTAACATTATAAAAAACCCTGGAAGATAACTTAGGAAATACCATTCTAGACATAGAATCTAGTAGAGATTTCATGATGAAGATACCAAAAGCAACTGCAAAAAAAGCAAAAATTGACAAATTGGACCTAATTAAACTAAAGAGCTTCTTTACAGCAAAGGAAACTATCAACACAGTAAACAGACAACCTACAGAATAATAGGAAATATTTTCAAACTATGCTTCTAACAAAGGTCTAGTATCCAGAATCCCTAAGATACTTAAACAAGTTTATAAGAAAAAAAAGACCTCACTAAAAAGCAGACAAAAAAACATGAAAAAGATGCTTCTCAAAAGAAGACAAACATGTGGCTAACACACATGTAATAAAATGCTTATCAATAATTATTGGGGAAATGCAAAGAAAAACCATGAGATACCATCTCACGCCAGTGAGAACGCCTATTAAGCCAAAAAATAGATTATGTCAAGGTTGCAGAGAAAAGGGAATACTTACACACTGCTGTTAAAAGGGTACACTGCGGTGGCTCAAGCCTGTAATCCCAGCACTTTGGGAGGCCGAGACGGGCGGATCACGAGGTCAGCAGATCAAGACCATCCTGCCTAACACAGTGAAACCCCGTCTTTACTAAAAAAATACAAAAAGAAAAAAAAAACTAGCCGGGCGAGGTGGCGGGCGCCTGTAGTCCCAGCTACTTGGGAGGCTGAGGCAGGAGAATGGTGTAAACCTGGGAGGCGGAGCTTGCAGTGAGCCGAGATCCGGCCACTGCACTCCAGCCTGGGCGACAGAGCAAGACTCCGTCTCAAAAAAAAAAGGAGGGGGGTACATTGATTCAACCACTGTAAAAAGCAGTGTGGCAATTTCTCAGAGAACTAAAAACAGAATTACCATTTCATCAAGCAACCTCATAATTGGGTATATACCCAAAGAAACATAAATTATTCTGTCATAAAGACACATGCACAAGGGTGTTCACTGCAGCACTATTCACAGTAGCAAAGACATGGAATCAACTTGAATGTCTATCAATGGTAGACTGAATAAAGAAAATATGGTATGATCAGGCACAATGGCTCATGCCTGTAATCCCAGCACTCTGAGAGGCCAAGACAGGTGGATTGCCTGAGCTCAGGAGTTTGACACCAGCCTGAGCAACATGGAAAAATCCCATCTCTAAAAAACTACAAAAATAAAAATTACCCAGGCATGGTGCTATATGCCTGTAGTCCCAGCTACTTGGAAGGCCAAGGTACAAGAGGATTGCTTGGCCCAGCGTGATGGCTCACACCTGTAATCCCAGCACTTTGGGAGGCCGAGGCGACAGATCACCTGAGGTCAGGAGTTCAAGACCAGCCTGGCCAACATGGTGAAACTCCATCTCTACTAAAAATACAAAAATTAGCCAGGCATGGTGGTGGGCGCCTGTAATCCCAGCTACTCGAGAGGCTGAGGCAGGAGAACTGCTTGAACCCAGGAGGCATAGGTTGAGGTGAGCCGAGATCACCTATTGCACTCTATCTTGGGCAACAAGATCAAAACTCCATTTAAAAAAAAAAATTAATCACACAGGAACACTTCTAGGAGGTACCAAGTTTCATCACATAAAATGTAGCATTAAACTCAAAAATCAAAATAACAGGATATTGGGCTGGGCGCAGTGGCTCACGCCTGTAATCCCAGCACTTTGGGAGGCTGAGATGGGCAGATCACTCGAGGTCAGGAGTTCGAGACCAGCCTGGCCAACACGGTGAAACCCCATCTCTACTGAAAATACAAAAACTAGCCAGGTGTGGTGACACATGCCTGTAGTCTCAGCTACTCAGGACGCAGAGGCAGGAGAATCACTTGAACTTGCGAACTGGAGGTTGCAGTGAGCTAAGATTACACCATTGTACTCCAGCCTGGGTGTTGTAGTGTGACTGTTCATCTCAGAAACAATCAAACACACAAAAAAACACAGGATATAGAACAAAGATACTCACTATAAAAAATTTACCCTTCTAAAAAAAGGAACTGAAGTTTTCAGGAATCTATGTAACTCATCAATTATCTACCACATTGTTTTATGGAAATGTATTCATTGTCTACAGCTGAAATTGAAGAGAGATTTTTTTTCTTTTTTTCCTTGGTAGCTACCAGTCTAAAAGCTAGACGGAATTCTGTTTGAAATCACTCAGCCACAGGCCAAGCATGGTGGTTCATTCCTGTAATCCCAGCACTTTGGGAGGCCGAGGCGGGCGGATCACCTGAGGTCAGGAGTTTGAGACCAGCCTAACATGGTGAAACTACAAAACTACTAAAACTACAAAAATTAGCCAGGTATGGTGGTGTGTGCCAGAAATCCCAGCTACCAAGGAGGCTGAGGCAGAAGAATCGCTTGAACCCGGGAAGCAGAGGTTGCAGTGAGCCAAGATGGCACCATTGCACTCTAGCCTGGGCAACAGAGTGAGATTCTGTCTCAAAAAAAAAAAAAAAAAATCACTCAGCCATAAAAAAAACATGCCCGAGAAACTTGCTAAACTCACTGAGAAAGAAAAAGGGAAATGAAAATTTTCAACAAATAAAATATATTATTAGATATTAATGTTTTTGAAACTCACCTCTTTTATGCCCTTTGTAAATATTTTCTTACCTTTCAAGCTCTACTAATAAAACGCAATATACAGTTAAAAAACTGAGGTGAGCTGGGCACAGTGGCTCAGGCCTGTAATCTCAGCACTTTGGAAGGCCCGGGCAGGTGAGTCACTTAAGGCCAGAAGTTTGAGAACAGCCTGGCTAACATGGTGAAACTCCATCTCTACTAAAACTACAGAAACGAGCTGAGTGTGGTGGTGCACACCTGTAGTCCCAGCTACTTGGGAGGCTGAGGCATAAGAATCACTTGAATTCAAGATCTGGAGGTTGCAGTGGGCCAAGATGGCACCACTGTACTCCAGCCTGGGTGACAGAGGGAAACTCTGTCTCAATAAAACAAAAACAAACCTTCGGTCAAAATAAGTGAAAAAACCTTTTCAAGACACAGATATGTCTTAATCATGTGTCAAGTCAGGCAACCCAAATATTTGAGAGACTGTCCCACCCCATCCTACTCACTGAAGTGCTCAATAACTCGCTCTCAGGAGACTCTGAACTATGCTCCATTGAGTGCCTCAGGCACATTTTATTCCTCAAGTTTTTACACCATCTCACTGGGGTCAGTTTTTTGGGGTTTGTTTTTGTTTTTGAGGAGGAGTCTCACTCTGTCGCCCAGGCTGGAATACAGTGGTGTGATATCCGCTCACTGCAACCTCCACCTCCGAAGTTCAAGTGATTCTCCTGCCTCAGCCTCCCGAGTAGCTGGGATTACAGGCGTGCACCACCACGCCTGGCTAATTTTTGTATTTTTAGTAGAGATGGGGTTTCACCATGTTGGCCAGCTGGTCTTGAACTCCTGACTTCATGATCCGCCCTCCTTGGCCTCCCAAAGTGCCAGAATTACAGGCATGAGCCACCGCGCCTGGCCCTGGTTTTGTTTTGTTTTGTTTCTAGAATATTTTTTAATATTTTTCTGCCCTCTAAAGGAAACCAGGAGTTAGAAATTATTTGTTTTCTCCTCAATACTAGTACCTGACTGGCTGACCAGCAATGTGTCTTTAAGAAATGAAAGCTGGGTTGGGTGAAGACAATATTAATGTCTCAGAAAATTAGCTTTAAAACAAAAAAGTGCACCAGGAAATGCCTCTTAGACTCAGGGCATCCACCTGCACACTTGGGAAGCTACACTCAATACCTCAGATTTTCCTATGAGAGAAAATGACCCAGAAGCTGATATTTACTAGACACTCTAGCAGACACAGCCACGGTGGGTATCTTAGTTTATGCCAATACAGTTCTGAAACCCAGGTCCAAGAAAACCGAACAGTGACTGAAGACACATCACACTATAGTTTCCAAAAGGAAAATTTGACCCAAAAACATTCTGATAAGATATCTGTGTCTAGGGAAAATAGAAGAAAAAGACACACAGAGATATTTTACAATACAGTGTCAAGAGATTATTCTTTGCTTTCTTCTCATAGGAAATATTTACAAAAAGAAAACAAATCTTTTTAAATGTGCCATCAAATGCTGTCAAAAAATGATTAATTGACCAGGCGAGGTGGCTCACGTCTGTAATACCTCGTCTGCAATACCGAGGCAGGCGTAACGCTTGAGGCTAGGAGTTTGAAACCATCCTGGCCAATACAGTGAAGCCCAGTCTCTACCAAAAATACAAAAATTAGCCAGGTATAGAGGCGGGCACCTGTAATTCCAGCTGCTTGGGAGACTGAGACAAGAGAATCATTTGATCCCATAAGGCAGAGGTTGCAGAGAGCCTAGATCGCACCACTGCACTCCATCGGGACGACAGAGCAAGCCTCTGTCTCAAAAATTAAAAAAAAAAAAAAATTAAAATAGGTATCAAAATGTACACTAAAGGACAAATAGATGATAAAGTGAATTAGAGAGGGGAAACTGGCATTTGGGAATGTCAGACGAAACGGGACATTTAGTATTTTCCTGCAAGCCAGAGTTAGGCTGGAGGAACAGGGGATGAGGGGTGAACTTGAAGCCCTGCTTGGGACACATGTGAAAATTTCAGAAAAAAATCAGTCCCCTATGGAATGTGAAAATAATTAAGTGGCAGGCAATTAGATTGAGGTGGCTCTAGTCCCCAGATTTCTACTTCTAAAAATAAAAATCTAAACTCAAGAGCATTTTTTGGTATATTACTACATTAGCAGAAACAAAATTCAGGCTTAACCAAGAATAAGCTGCCAACTGAGCTCTGATTACATTACCAGGCTATTTCTACCTTGAATGTAAAAATCAAGAAACTAGGCTGGGCACGGTGGCTCACTCCTGTAATCCTAGCACTTTCGGAGGCCGAGGTGGGTGGATCACCTGAGGTCAGGAGTTGGAGACCAGCCTGACCTCAGGTAAAACCCCGTCAGGTGAAACCCCGTCTCTACTAAAGGTGAAACCCTGTCTCTACTAAAAATAAAAAAATTGTGGCGGCACGCGCCTGTAGTCCCAGCAACTAGGGAGTCTGAGGCAGGAGAATCGCTTGAACCCAAGAGGCGGAGGTTGCGGTGAGTCGAGATCACACCACTGCACTCCAGCCCGGACAAAAGAGTGAGGCTGTCTCAAGAAAAAAAAAAAAAAAAAAAAAGCTAGATAACTGTACCTAGCCAATTATTGAATTTGGTTTTCTTTATCATGAACCTCATAACAATCTTTTCTTCAAGCCCCTTCCATGGACCACAAATTACAAACCACAGCTGGATGCTGTACAATTTTTTCAATCATTCTTTTATTAAATTACTTAGTATTTTTGCAGTGACGCCCATAAATTTTTAATAGAAAAAAGAGGGCCTGGGAACCCCACAGACCAAAGCTCTTCCCGTTCACGAACACGCAACCCGAGTCAGGATTCTCCCCTGACGACCATCCCTGGGTCCCTGCACAATTTGGGAGAGAGGCGGGACTGCGGGTCATTGCGCAGGGAAGAGACAGGGCGCCTGGGGATCTGGCTGTCAGCGTAGCCGCCATCTTATTTCTGCAGGGGACTGAGGCCAAGCTGGGCAAGGAGAACTCCGGGCGCAGATTGTGGAGCTGACTGCGGGGAGGCCTGCGTCCCGCTACAACCGCTTCCCACCAGTTCCAACCAGCCCCCTCCCTCTCTCGGGATGTCGGACTGGAATTCTTACCATTTCTAGGCTTCTAGGGGGTCCCGGCATCTTAGCTGTGGATCTCCAATACCTGCTGGTAACAGCGCCACAAACGCGGGGCCTCTAGGAGCAGAGGATACAGATCAGTGAAGACAGACCTGGAGCTCCGGCGGCAGCAAGAGACAAAGGCCCCGCCATATCCCGGAAGCCGCCCTGTCCGCTCCAGCTGTGTGCCTGATTGGACAGTTCCCAGCCCAACGTCCCTGATTGGATAACGTTTAAGGCCCCGCCTAGTCAGACCCCGAGTGATAGAAGATGTGATCAGACGCTAGGCTGAAGAAAGAGTGACAGCCTAAGCTGCAGCCTTATCAGGCAGGGCTTCCTCCCTGAGCTGGGCCAGGCCCACCCCAGAGCGTGGGAAAATTCTATATCCGTTTTGCTCTCTCTCTTTTTCAACGTATTCAAAATGTGAACAAACATATTTTATGGATATTAATAATACATAAAATTTTTGTTCAAGAGAAAATCAACTTTTACTTTAGTAATAATGTATTATCAGTACTAAAGCTAATTTACTAAACCGTTATAAGTAAATCCATCAGCTGGGCGCGGTGACTCACGCCTGTAATCCCAGCACTTTCGATGGCCAAGGCGGGCGGATCACCTGAGGTCAGGAGTTCAAGACCAGTCTGACTAACATGGTGAAACCTCATCTCCACTAAAAATACAAAATTAGCTAGGCGTAGTGGCATATGCCTGTAATCCCAGCTTCTCCGGAGGCTGAGGCGGGAGAACTGCTTGAACCCAGGAGGTGGTGGCTGCAGTGAGTGTAGATCGCGTCATTACACTCCAGCCTGGACAACAAGAGTGAAATTCTGTCTCAAAAAAATAAAAGAAAAAAAAATTAGCTGGGCATGGTGGCGCGTGCCTGTAATCCCAGCTTCTCAGGAGGCTGAGGCAGCAGAATTCCTTGAACCCTGGGGGCTGAGGTTGCAGTGAGTCAAGATCTTGCCACCGCACCCTAGCCTGGGTGACAGAGCGAAACTTTGTCTCAATAATAATAATAATAATAATAATAATAATAACAAAAATAAAGTCCCTCGAATTTGTCTTTTTGACCATTCTAGATTTTTATACATATTTTATGATCTCTTATCAATTTTTACTTTTTAGTTTTTGTCTAGACAAAGTCTAGCTCTGTCGCCCAAGCTGGAGTGCAGTGGCGCCATCTGGGCTCACTGCAACCTCTGCCTCCTGGGTTCAAGCGATTCTCCTGCCTCAGCTTCCCGAGTAGCTGGGATTACAGGCATGCATCACCGAACTCGGCTAATTTTTTGTATTTTTAGTAGAGACGGGGTTTCACTGTGTTGCCAAGCTGGTCGCGAACTCTTGGCCTCAGGTAATCCACCCGCCTCAGCCTCCCAAATTACTGGGATTACAGGCATGAGCCATTGTGCCCGGCCATTTTTTAAGTTTTTATATTTTATTTTATTTACATTATTTTTATGTTTTCAATTTGAAACAACCTTTAAGTAATTTCAAAGTAGACAAAATGTTTCTAACTTTCTTCATCAAAAGCATATTTTGCTTTTGTTTATACACTCTCTTTTTTTATTTCTGGGAGCGAGGCTTGTTCTTTCACCCAGGCTGAAGTGCAGTGGTGCAATCTTGACTCACTGCAACCTCTGCCTCCCAGGTTCAAGCGAATCTCCAGCCCCAGCCTCTGAAGTAGCTGGGACTACAGGCGTAAGCCATCAGGCCCGGTTTATTTCCGTATTTTAAGTACAGACTGGAATTTGCCTTATTGCTCAGGCTGGTCTGGAACTCCTAAACTCGAAATGATCCGCCTGCCCTGGCCTCCCAACATGTTGGGATAACAGATGTGAGCCACTGCACCTGACCTTTGTTTATACACTCCCTACGAAAAATTGGTTTTCTTACAGCTAGAAATCTTAGTTTTATATATATAAATTACATTAACCCTTAACAAACTAATTTTTAATGAAATCCCTAGAAAGTAATTTTGAACTGTTTTGTATCAATATTTGTAGATTAAAAAAAAATTGTTTTTTAACGTTTATTCAAATTTTCTGTTAAGTAACAGATCTAAATATAGTTAGCTTTTCTATATCATGTTTAAAAAAAATTGTGGGCTGGGTGCAGTGGCTCACGCCTGTATTCCCAGCATTTTGGGAGGCCGAGGTGGGCGGATCACGAGGTCAGGAGTTCGAGACCAGCCTGGCCAATATGCTGAAACCCTGTCTCCACTAATAAATACAAAAATTAGCTGGGCATGGTGGAGCGCACCTGTAGTCCCAGCTACTCTGAGGCTGAGGCAGGAGAATCGCTCGAACCTGACAGGCGGAGGTTGCAGTGAGTCAAGATCAGGTCACTGCACTCCAGCCTGGGTGACAGAGTGAGGCTCTGTCTCCAAAAAAAAAAGAAAAGATTGTCACTTATGATGGCTCATGCTTATAATCCCAGCACTTTGGGAGGCCAAGAAATGAAGACTGCTTAAGCACAGGAATTTGAGATCAGCCTGGGCAACATGGCAAAAACATGTATCTAAAAAAATACAAAAGTTAACTGAGCATGGTGGCCTGCACCTTCAGTACCAGCTATTCAGGAGGCTGAGGGAGGAAGATTGACTGAACCAAGGAGGTCGAGGCTGCAATGAGCCCTGATCAAGCCATTGCACTCTATTCTGGGTGACAGAGTGAGACCCCTTCTGAAAAATAAAAAATAAACCAAAAACAGCCAAAGCACAGAAAGTTAAACTTACGGGGTTTGGGGTTATTTTGTTTTTGTTTATTATTATTATTATTATTTCCAAAGTTTCTAAGGTACAGATGATGTTTGGTTACATGGATAAGTTCTTTTGTAGTGATTTCTAATATTTAGGTGCACTCATCTCCCAAGCAGTGTTCACTGTACCCAATATGTAGTCTTTCATCCCTCACTTCTCTCCCACCCTTGCCACTGAGTACCCAGAGTCCATTTATATAATTCTTATGCCATTGCATTGTCATAGCTTAGTTCCCACTTATAAGTGAGAACATATAATGTTTGGTTTTTTATTTCTTAGTTAATTCACTTAGAATAATGGTCTTCAACTCCATCGAGGTTGCTGCAAATACTATTATTTTATTCCTAGTTATAACTGAGTAGCATTCATTGGTGTGTATATATGTATGTATATATACACACATATATGTGTGTGGCATATGCCACATTTTCTTTTTCCACTCATTATTTGATGGGCATTAATTAGGCTGCTTCCATTCTTTTGCAATTGCAAATTGTGCTGCTATAAACATGCATGTGCAAGTGTTTACTCATATAATGACTTCTTTTTCTCCGTGTAGATACCCAGTAGTGGGATTGCTGAATCAAATAGTAGTTCTACTTTTAGTTTAGTTTTTTTTTTTTTTTTTTTTTGAGACGGAGTCTCGCTCTGTCGCCCAAACTGGAGTGCAGTGGCCAGATCTCAGCTCACTGCAAGCTCCGCCTTTCGGGTTCATGTCATTCTCCTGCCTCAGCCTCCTGAGTAGCTGGGACTATAGGCGCCCGCCACCTCGCCCGGCTAGTTTTGTATTTTTTAGTAGAGACGGGGTTTCACTGGGTTAGCCAGAATGGTCTCAATCTCCTGACCTCATGATCCACCCGCCTTGGCCTCCCAAAGTGCTGGCATTACAGACGTGAGCCACTGTGCCTGGCCAATCACATACATTTAAAAAATGCACTGGTGGGCAGGTGCAGTGGTCTGAGCAACAGACCAACACTCTGCCTCAAAAATAAATAAATAAACAAATAAATAAATTGGTTTGATTCAGAATGGTTGGACAATTCAAGCAGGGGGCTCCCAGGTAAATTTAAATATTTTCTGGTTGACAATTGGTGGAATTTATCTGAAGACCTGGGATCAACAAAAGGGAATTTTTAGGTTAAGGTAAAGAATTGTGGAGACCAAGTTTTACTGTGCAGAGAAATCTCTCAGATAGCTGACTTCAGAGACAGAACAGGTTGTACAATGTTTCTTATCAGACCTAAAAGGGTGGTTGGCTCTTAGTTGACTATCTCCTGGATCTGCACAGGAAGAAAGGAAAACAAAGGGGGAAGGAGATGCTCTACAGAATGTGAGTTTTTCCCACAACAGACTTTGTGGGGCAATTTCCAGATATGGCAAGGAAATCTATTTTGGGTTTAAATACATTTTTCTTGTCTCATAATGTTATGAGAGAGTTAGACTGAAAAGTAAGTCATGACATATAGGGTCAAATAAACTGCATCTGATGGGAATTTATGGTTTGTAGGGCATGACTCCCTATATCCCCTAGGTACAAACTTGAGCAAGATAAAAAATCAGAGGTCAGTCCTCAGTCCTCCTCTTGGCCAAAAAGCATTCCACAGAATGCATATGCAAGCTAACAGCAGCAGGTCCCGTGGTACTAGGAAGGGTTCTTCCTAGAGTTATCTGATCTGCTCATTAGGTGAGCTCCCACAATGCTAGGAAGGCTCATCTCTAGAGTAGTCTGGTTGGTGGTAGTTTTAAATATTAGCAATTTGGATAATGCTATGAGGACATAGTCTGACCTGATGTAACAATTGTTTAAAGGGTGAGATGGAGTCAGGCCTAGGTTTAGTCTAAAATAAAAAATCTTCGATAAAATCTATTTTCTGAGCTATCGTGATGCAGGTCTTTAATTGTGCCTTTCCTTCTGCTGCATCCAGCATAACATCTTCAAAAAGTATATAAAAAGATAGCAAGAATTAGGCACGCCAAAAAGGCACTGCATGCATCATCATACTTTTTGATCAGACTCACAATGTGTTTATCCTCCTTATAAAGGGTTATTTGGACCTTGTGATAAATCTTACTTGAGAATTGTGGGACCAACATTAAATTAGAAATTAATAAATTTAACTTTTTTCCAGCCAATTTATCTCCATAGGTATAGCATCCTGAGGAGTGTACAAATTCAATGCAAGAAATGCCTGGTCCTTGGTGTCTAAATTGTTAGACTTGTTAACAGTAGACAAATCTATTTTTCCTCCAATTTTTGTGTTGCACCATATACTGGTATTTGGGAGAGAAAAGGTTTTGTCACAGGAGAAGTCATATAATTCTACAGTGTCAGTTTTCCTGTGGCAGGATTCCCTATGACTGAGGGCCTTAACAGTCAGAAGACTTAAAGCCAATCAATTGTCCCAGGCCAGACAGGAATGAATGTGGACAGGAATTTGTTACTTTTTATTTTATTTATTTTTTTGTGTGTGTGAGATGGAGTCTCGCTCTGTCGCCAGGCTGGAGTGCAGTGGCATGATCTTGGCTCACTGCAACCTCCACCTCCCGGGTTCAAGCAATTCTCCTGCCTCAGCCCCCTGAGTAGTTGGGACTACAGGTGAGTGCCAGCACATCCGGCTAACTTTTTGTATTTTTAGTAGAGACAGGGTTGCACCACATTGGCCAGGATGGTCTTGATCTCTTGACTTCGTGATCCGCCCGCCTCCAGCCTCCCAAAGTGCTCGGATTACAGGCTGAGCCACCGCGCCCAGCCCGTTTGTTACTTTTTAAAATTATTTTAAATAAAAAGACCGACAGAAAAACCAAAAGGAAACATTACAAGACGGATTTATTTTTAACTTCTGTGTTGAGCTGCTGTGAGCTTGGTTTTTGTTAAAGACTTTTTTTTTCTTTTTGAGACGGAATCTCACCCTGTCGCCCACGCCGGAGTGCAGTGGCACAATCTCTTCTCACTGCAAGCTCCGCCTCCCAGGTTCACGCCATTCTCCTGCCTCAGCCTCCGGAGTAGCTGGGACTACAGGCGCCCGCCACCATGCCCGGCTAATTTTTTGTATTTTTTTTTTGCTTAGTATGGATGGGGTTTCACCCTGTTAGCCAGGATAGTCTCGATCTCCTTACCTTGTGATCCGCCCACCTCGGCCTCCCAAAGTGCTGGGATTACAGGCAAGAGCCACCGCATCCGGCCCAGTTTTTTGTTAAGGACTTAAAGGAATTAGCTGTAGGAAACATAAGCATTGTTCTGAAAAATTAAACAAAATAAATAATTTTGAATAATTTTAATAATTAATTAATTTACTATTGAGGAACACATTTACCATAGTTACAGTGTTTCTACGTATGAAGAGATGTGCTCTGCTGCAAGGGTTTGTGATAATGAATTTTCTTAATTACTATATTTCGTGAGACTCTATCTTTTTTTTTTTTTTTTGAGACAGAGTTTCACTCTTCTTGCCCAGGCTGGAGTGCAATGGCACGATCTCGGTTCACTGCAACCTCTGCCTCCAAGGTTCAAGTGATTCTCATGCCTCAACCTCCAGAGTAGCTGGGACTACAGGTGCACACCACCACACCCAGCTAATTTTTTGTATTTTTAGTAGAGACGGGGTTTCACCATGTTAGCCAGGCTGGTCTCGAACTGCTGACCTCAGGTGATCCACCCTCCTTGGCCTCCCAATGTGCAGGGATTACAAGTGTGAGCCACCACACTCACCAGAATTATTTCTTTTAGTAGTTTAGAAATCTCAATTGCCCTTTCAGACTGCGTAGGAAAAGCCTCAATCCAAACAGTAAAGGTGTCAATGAATGCCTAATAAATATTTAAACCCTTTACATGGGGGCATCTGATATAGTCTATTTGCCAGTCTTCACCAGGGTACATTCCTCTATGCTGAACAGGCCTTACTAAAGGAGGAGGTAAACATTGGTCATTTGGGTTGTTCCAGGCATATAGTTCACAGGCCTGAGTGACCTGGTCTACTCTTTTAAGTAATTATTTTTCTATAAAAAGCCAAGATATTAATTTAAACAGGGAATTTATTCCCAAATGAGTAGAGTCATGCAAATGTTTAACTATTTTTTATTGATTAGCACCTCATATCAGGTTTATCAGAGTGTCTGGCAAAATGCCTGCTATTTCAATAAGAGTTCCCTGTCATCCACTGGTGTCTTTTAGCTTATAGAACTCCTTGTACTTGGTGTGGGCTTAAACCTCAGGGTGTTGTTCTAAAGCCAGTTTATTGGCTTTATCTACCAAAAGAGAAGTTGCTACAACTTCCCTGAGGCATCCAGGCACGATAAGAAAATTATGTAAGAAAACCAAAGTCACTGAAAAACAGCTTAGAGATTAGGTAAAGTGGCATCTATGGGCTTGTCAATCTATCCCCGTGACCATACAGTTATGGGGTGACAGAGACCCATTATAATGGGTCAAAACAGAGTAAGCAGCCCAGAAGAAAGTTAATATTCTTTTTTTTTTTGAGATGGAGTCTAACTCTGTCGCCCAGGCTGGAGTGCAGTGGTGTGACCTCGGCTCATTGCAACCTCCGCCTCACAGGTTCATATGATTCTCTTGCCTCAGCCTCCTGAGTAGCTGGGATTACAGGCATGTGCCACCACGCCCGGTTAATTTTGTATTTTTAATAGAGATGGGAGTTTCTCCATGTTGGTCAGGCTGGTCTTGAACTCCCGACCTCAGGTGATCCACTCGCCCACCTCAGGCTCCCAAAGTACTGGGATTACAGGCATGAGGCAACACACCCGGCCTCTTTTTTTCTTTTCTTTTCTTTTTTTTTTTTTTTTGGAGACAGAGTCTCTCTTTCCCGGAATGGAGTGCAGTGGCACGATCTCAGCTCACTGCAATCTCCACCTCTCAGGTTCAAGCAATTTCTGGATAAGTTTTTGTATTTTTAGTAGAGATAGGGTTTCACCATGTTGGCCAGGTAGTCTTGAACTCCTGACCTCAAGTCATCCACCCACCTCGGCCTCCCAAAGTGCTAGGATTACAGGTCTGAGCCACCACACCTGGTGAAACTTCATATTCTTACTTGCCATGGCAAAGGTTACTGAGGCTTTTCCAGATATATGGCTAGTTGTCTGATGGAAACGGTGATGGAAGGTCTCAGGTCTCGTCACTCGTGGGTGCTTGCCTGGCTGTTTTACCAGTCATTAGTTCAGGTGCTAATGGCTCTCTTCAGAACACTGGACAAACCCTCTTCCAGTGGTCAGTTTTCTTATAGTGTACACCCTGATTTATGCCCAAGGCACAGTGACTCTGACGCCCAAGTTTGGGCTTCCCACTTTTCAGCTTCCCTTGTTCAAGCCAAGACCCAGGAGGGCAACCCCATTTGGGAGGTTAGCTTAAGGTTGCAACCAAGAGCTGCAACTTGTGGGAGGTTCTTCTTCCTCTTTCTGCTTCCTCCGCTTTGTCCCTGTTATTAAAAACTAAAAATGCCATGTCCAAAGCTGTTCCAGAGAAGTTTGGGAACCCATAGCTGCTTTTAGTAGTTTTCTATAGATAGGGGCAGACTGGGTTATAAAATGTACTCCCAGAAGGGTGTATCTTTTCTTGTGGCAAGACCAGTGTTAGAATATTTCCTGATTGCCTCAACTAAATGCTATTAAAACAAAGTTGGATTGTCATCTTTGCCCTGAGAAACTTCCTTAACCTTTTCATTGTTAATGGGTTTTTTCATACATTTCTTCATCTGTTTCAACAAACAAGTGACCATATGATCTCTTCTTCCAAGTCCTCACACCCCCTTTGATAGTTCCACTCTAGATCTTGATCTGAAACTGCTATACCTCCTGTCTGATATATATTATGGTTTGGGTTATGAGCCAATACCTCATCTGCATGAATCCTAGCTGTCCCCAAAATGCATTGTTTTTCTTCCACTGTACAACACAGAGACAACAAAATATACAGATCCTGCCATGTTAAACTGTAGATCAGACTTAACTTCTCAAGCTCACCTATGAATTTTCCTGGATCTTCAGAGAAATGACCAAACTTGTCTTATGATAGAGCCAAACCAGACAGAGAAAAGGGGACACATCCTCTCACAGGTCTTCTTCCCCATTTGCAACCTCTGTAAGTGATCAAAGACTTCCCCTTGGAAGTTGATAGGCAGCTCCACTACAAGTAGTACTCACAGGGCTAAGTTCTTCGGGAAGTGGTGGGTATAGAGTAGGACTAGACAGGTAAGGAGGGACGACAAATGGTTCTCAACAGAATTTTCAGGTGTACTAGTGGGAAAAAGGACCAACACATCTGAACCTTCAGACCTGAGAGAAAGAGGTTCTGCTTCACCCAAAAATGTCCACTGAACCAAGTGGCAGGGGGTCTTGTAATAAAGGATCATCTTGTATGTCCAACTCTTTTTCTTCTATTTCTCTCATGAAACATGGACATGCCTGCTGCAGGGTTTCATTCTGACTGAGCAGCAAAAATACTCGAACATACAGTATTTTATCCCATTTTCCCTCCCACTTACAGAACAAATTGAGTTGAAGTATATATACCCATTAAAGGCAACTTTTCTTGTCTTTCTGAAACTGCTTGCTGCTTTTCCATGCATACCATCCTTAAGAAAGGGCACACTCTTAACCCAATCTGTAATCTCTGTTCCTGAGGTTTTAGTAACCTGATGTTTCTCTTTTGTTGTAGACAGCCCTGATGATGAGTTTTCACACCAGAGAACAGAAAGGTCAAGATATGCTTGAAAAAGCTGATGGGGAGCATTGGGTCAGGAAAGACCAGGCTGTCTAGCATTCAGAGACACCTATATAACTGTCCTTGCAATTAGGAGCCAGGCCCCAAAAAGCTTCCCACTGCATGTCTTTCACCTAGGCTCAGGCACAAAAGTCACATAACCTAGGCCCTTCACCTAGTTATATGTCACAGTCACCCCAGGGAGAAGCACCCAGGCATGGGGAAAAAATTATGTAGATGCTGAGACAAGTGATCTGTGACAATCCCCACTGTTGACAGGTCTCAGAGACAAAAAATAGTCATATCATCTTGTTTAGTAGGCCAAGGACATTCATGATGTCTCCTGTGGACAGGGAACAGGCAGAAATATTACATCACCTGTGTGTTGTGCCTAGGGATTAGTCACTCCCCCTTCTGTGGTCAGGGCCCAGGCAGGAGCAAAGAGTAACATCACATAGGTACTTGGCCCAGATATGTTACAACGTCTCCTAGGGAAAAGCCTATGTAAAAGTCCAGAGTAGGGGGCCTTCTCTTTTGGCTTTGGAGCTCCCCTCCCTCTGTCTCTGTACAGGGGAGCTTCTTCTTCTGTCTTCTCCCTTCTTTCTTGCCTATTAAACTCTCCACTCCTTAAAACCAAGAAGAAAAAAAAAGTGGAGAGTAACATCAAATAAATGATGGGTTCAGAAATACGGCAAAAATGGCCCCTGTAGTCAGGATATAGGTAGGAGATTCATATTATCTGGGTGTTAGACCCAGCAATATGTTATAATAGCCCATGTGGGCAGGGCATAGAAAGGACAAACACATTACCTGGGTGCAGGGACCAGTGATATGTCACAATGTCCTCTGTGGCAGGAACAAGACAAGAGTATAGGGTCACATCATCTACATACTGGTTCCAACAATATGTCCCAATCCTATCTGTGTGCTAGGCCCAGGCAGGAGAGTCAAATCCCTCAGGTTTTGAGCAGAGATGTGTGTCACAATCACACACACAAAAAGGCTCAGGAATAACATGAATAATTCCTCACATATTCCCGTTACAGGTATGAGAGGCAAGACTGTTTAGAAGCTGGGTCTAAGTGCACAAATCACAATCTCAATATGGATGAATTCATGAAAAAGAGCTTCAGTCTCTCCTTCAGACTGTCTTCTCAGTAAAATCATGCCTCACAGGTATGCTGAATCTTGATCTGAGTCAGCAGCCCAGCTGTGGACCAGATCCACATATGGGAGTCAATTTTGCAACTTTCCACTGCCTCCAGGGGTGAGATTCAGAACTTCAGAAGTAGGATGACATATTTACTGTTGACTGGGTGTGAAAACCAGTATCACAATGTCACCTGTGTGCTGGGCCATGTAAGGGCATTCAATGCATTACCTGAGGACTTTATGCAATATGCACGTGAGTCACACTCTAAGACATTTGTGATGGTATGGACCCTTGAAAGTACGCGTTGCTCTGATCCCAGAAATGAGAGTCAACATCTCTTCAATTGGCGGATCCATATAGGAGAGTCCTCATCTGCCTACGAGCTACATTAAGAAGTGAGTCATCATTTGTAGCTTTAGAAATGAGCCATTCCTGGCTGGATGTCTGCATATCACAGTCACAATTCCAACTGTGGACTGTATCTGCATATGAGATTTAGGACCTCACCAGTGGGTTCTGTCTACGTTGAGGTTACAATTATAACGAGTGGCAGGATGTTCTTTTTCTCTTTTTCTTTTTTGAGACAAAGTCTCACTCTGCTGCCCAGGATGGAGTGTAGCGGCACGATCTAGGCTCACTCCAACCTCCGCCTCCTGGGTTCAAGTGATTCTCCTCCCTCAGCCTCCTGAGTAGATGGGACTACAGGTGAGTGACACCACACCTGGCTAATTTTTTGTATTTTTAATAGAGATGGGGTTTTACCATGTTAGTCGGGATGCTCTCAATCTTGTAACCTCGTGATCCACCCACCTAGTGCTGAGATTACAGGCATGAGCTGGTCTCCCAAAGTGCTGAGATTACAGGTGTGAGCCACCACGCCTGGCAGGATATTTTTTTTTTCTTTTTTTT
>NW_012119899.1:225997-250504 GCF_000951035.1 Colobus angolensis palliatus
CACCCGTCTCAGCTTCCCAAAGTGCTGGGATTACAGGCTTGAGCCACCGTGTCTGGCCAGGATATTCTTTTAAGAAACACAATCTTGGGCTGGGAGCAGTGGCTCACGCCTGTAATCCCAGCACTTTGGGAGGCCAAGGCGAGCGGATCACCTGAGGTCAGGAGTTCAAGACCAGCTTGGCCAACATGGTGAAAACCCATCTGTACTAAAAATACAAAAATTAGCTGGGCTTGGTGGCACGTACCTGTAGTCCCAGTTACTCGGGAAGCTGAGGCAGGAGAATCACTTGAACTCAGGTGGCAGAGGTTATAGTGAGCTGAGATCATGCCACTGCACTTTAGCCTGGGTGACAAAGTGAGACTTCATCTCCAAAAAAGAAAAGAAACACAATATCCTCAGTGTTTTTGTCCCTTGATGACACTCTATGTGCCACCCGAGGGCTTTATACAATATTTGAGAGAGTGGTAATTCTCTATGATCTTGGCAAAGAGAAGAGACTAAGGATTATTTTTGTTTTCCTAAGCCTAGCTAGGAGAGAGTATAACTCTTTTATTGCCTGGTTCAAGGTATATGAATCATCATAGCAAGTGCAAGTTGAAGCAAGATATATGTCCCAATGACTGGGTGCAGTGGCTCCTGCCAGTAATCCCAGCACTTTGGGAGGCCAAGGCAAGTAGATCACCTGAGGTCAGGAGTTAGAAACCAGCCTGACCATCATGGTAAAACCCCGCCTCTACTAAAAATACAAATATTAGACCAGTGTGGTAATGCATGACTGTAATCCCAGCTACTTGGGAGGCTAAGGCAGAAGAACTGCTTGAACCCAGGAGGCGGAGGTTGCAGTGAGCAAAGAGTGAGCAAAGATCACATCACTGTACTCTAACCTGGGCAACAGAGTGGGACTCTGCCTTTAAAAAAAAAAAAAAAAAAACAAGATGGGCATAGGCCATAAGTCACATTACCTGGGTGCTGGCCCAGTGATATATTACAATGGTCTCTTTAAGCAACACCCTGAGAGGATAGACACATACCAGGTGGCTGATCCCAGTGATATGTCACAATCTTTTATTTGTGCATGGTGCATGTAGGTGAGGAGAGTCACATTTCTTAGGTGATGGATGCCAAAATATGTCACAAGGCCATCTGTGGGGAGGGCCCAGGCAGAAGTCTCTCATCCCCTAATGTCAGATGCAGTGATATGTAACAATATATAAAATATGAAAGGTCCAGCCAAAAGATGAGTTACATCATCTAGGTGCTGGGCCCAGTGATACATCGCAATTCCCTTGTGGCAAGGTACAGGCTGAGGAAGAGTCACATCACTACCTAGGTGAGAAATAAAAAGTTATTTCATAATACTCTTGTGGCCAGGGCTTATGTGGAAGACTCATAAGGGTGGCAGACCCAGCTATATGTCACAATGCAAAATGTTTGTAGGGCCCAGACAAGAGAAAAGAGTTCCATTATGTAGGTGCTGTGCCCAGTGATATATCACAATCCCTTTTTGGTAAGAGTCCAAGCTATAGAGGAAACTTCGCATCACCTAAATGCTGTATTCAGCAACATGTCACAATTCCCTCTGAGAGGACAAGCCAGGAAGAAAAGTCACATCACCTAGGTAAAAGACCCAGAAATATTTTATAATGCTCTCTTTTTGTAGGACTCAGGAAGAAAACAGGAGTCAGATAACATAGGAGCTGGACCCAGTTATACGGCACAATCACTACAGTAGGCAAGGCCTTGGCATGAGAGGAGAGTCACATCAGATAGGTGCTGGGCCCAGTGATATGTAACGTTTCCCACTGTGGACAGGTCCAGAAAGATAAAAAGAGTCCTATCATTTAGGCGACTGACTCAGAGATACGTCACAATGACGATTTGGGCAAGAACCAAGCAGAAGAATCACATCCCCTGTGTGCTGGGCCCAGCAATAAGTCACTCTCGCTTCTGTTAGTGTGACCCAGGCTCAAAGATATATTGTAATCTACCCACGGACAAAGTGAAGATGAGAGAGGAGAGTCACATAAAATAGCTAACAGGCAGAAAACTCACACCATCTAGGTTTAGGGCCCAGCAATATGTCACAATGTTTTACATGAGCAAGTCCAAGAAACAAAAACTTATCCCTTTGGTGCTTAGTTCAGTAATATTTCACAATCTTTCCTGCAAGAAAAGACTAAGAAATAAAAGAAAAAAATTAGCTATATGCTGTGAAAGGTCACAATACTTCCTGGGAGCAGAGATCAGGTAATACAAGAGAGTCACATCACCTGTGGGATTAGTGCAAAGACTTTTTTTTTCTTTTGGAAATGGAATCTCACTCTGTTGCCCAGGATGGAGTGCAGTGGCATGATCTCGGCTCACTGCAATCTCCACCTCCTGGGCTCAAGCGATTCTCCTGCCTCAGCCTCCTGAGTAGCTGAGACTACAGGCACCCATTACCACACCTGGCTGATTTTTGTTTTTGTTTGTTTGTTTTTAGTAGAGACAGGTTTTCACCATATTGACCAGGCTGGTCTCAAACTCCTGACTTTGTGATCTGCCCACTTTGGCCTCCCAAAGTGCTGGGATTACAGACATGAGCCACCGTGCCTAGCCACAAAGACATTTCAAAATGCCTCCTGTAGGCAAAGCCCAGGCATAAAAGTTACATGACCTGAGTATTAAACCCAGCAATATGTCACAATGGCCCAAGTGGGCAAATCACAGGCAGAAGTGTCACAAATTGTCAGTGCAGGGTCTAGCAATATGTCACAATATCCCCTGAAGGCAAAAACCTAAAAGAAGAGTCACATAAGCTAGGTGCTGGATGTAGCAATATGCTACAATTTCCCTGTAAGCAGGGACCAACAGAAGAAGAGAGTCACATCCTCTGGATGCTGGGCCCAGTAATGTGTCAACCATCTTTCCTGTAATAAAGACCCAGGCAGGAGAAACACATCATCTGGTTGCTGACCACAGCAATATGCCACAACTTTCTGTATAGGCAGGGTGTAGGCAGAAGAGAAGAGTCACATCTCCTGGATGAGGAATGCAGAGACATGTCACAATGCCCCCTGTAGGAAGGGCCTAGGTAGGAGACTCCCATCCCTTAGGTGTTGAGTTCAGCAATACGTCACAATATCCAAATATGTGGAGCCTGAAAAAAAGAGGAGAGTCGCATCACCTAGATGCGAGGCCAGTGATATGTCACAATTTCTCTGTGAGCAGAGATCAGGTAGGAGAAGAGAGTAACATTACCATGGTGATGGGCATTGAGTTATGTCACAAGGTCCCCTGTAGGAAGGCCCAGAAAAAAAGTTACATCCATCACCCAGGTGTTGAACCCAACAATATTTAACAATGTCTAATGTGATATATTGAGCCACAATATAGCACAGCATGTAAGGCACACTTGGGAGAGTCACATAACATGGGTGCAGGATTCAGCAATAATTGACAATACCCAAAATTTGTGGGATTCCCACCCCCCCAAGAAAAGAGGAGAATCAAATCACCCAGCTGCTGGATTCAGTGATAAATAACAATGTTACCTTTGGGCAGAGACCGGGCAGCAAAATCAAATCACACAGGTGCTGAAGGTAGGCATATGTAACAATCACACCCACAGGAAGGTCCAGTAATGAATTAACAATCCTGCACAGGTCCCAGTTCTAGGTATGAGAGTCACCACATTTCCTATGTTGGGTCTAAGTATGGTAGTGACAAACTCACCAATGAACTGGATGGGAGCCTGAGACCCTTCATTCCTCCTGTAAACTCTGTTTACTCTGGCACTAAGCCCAGGTAGAATTTTCATGGGGTCAGACAGAATTCTCATCTGCCAATGAACTCGGTTTACAAATAAGTCATCATTCCAACTCTGGCTGGATGTTCACATTATGATAGTCACAATTTCAACTGCTGACTGTGTGTGTGTGAAATTCAGGGCCTTACCAGTGGGCTCTGTCCATGTGTGAGAGTGACAATCCTAACAATTGGTGGGGTCTGCACATGAGAATCACAATCTCATCTGTGTGCTGAATGCTGAAATGATACTCTCTGTACCACAAGAGATTTATTTTTTTAATCTAATTTTTTTTTTTTTTTTGAGTCCAAGCTTTGCTCTTGTTGCCCAAGTTGGAGCGCAACGGCACAATCTTGGCTCAATGCAGCCTCCGCCTCCCAGGTTCAAGCGATTCTTCAGCCTCAGCCTCCCAAGTAGCTGGGATTACAGGCATGTGCCACCACACCTGGCTAATTTTTTATATTTAGTAGAGATGGGGTTTTACCATGTTGGTCAGAGTGGTGTCGAACTCCTGACCTTAGGTGATCCACCCGCCTCAGCCTCCCAAAGTGGAGGCATGAGCCACCATGCCCAGCAAGGGATTGATATAGTATGCAAGAAAGTGGTAATTTCCTATGACTTTGTACAAAAAAGGAGACTCTGGATCTTAATCATTACCCAAGGCCTAGCTATAAATGACAGCATCTCTCCTATTGGATGGTTTGAGGTATGAGACTCACCATTGCACCTGTGAGCTAGGCCAAAATATAATTTACAATCCTACCTACGAATAGGCAGAGAGGAGAAGAGTCGCATCACTTGGGTTTTTGGCCAGGAATACATCACAATCTTTACTGAGGGCAGGAACCAGACAGGACTGTCACATCACTTTAATACTCAGCTAGGAATACGTTACAACCTTCTCCTGAAAGCAGGATACAAGCAGCAGAGTCACATCTCCTGGGTGCTGAGTCCAGCAATAGGTAACAATGCTTTCTATGGTCAAGGCCTATGTAGGAGAGACACATCACCCTGTACCTGGGCCTAGTGATAATTCACAATTTTTCCTGTGGGCAGAATGCAGGCAAAAATGGAGTAACATCTCCTAGGTGACTGATGCAGAGATATGTCACAAGGCCCTCTGTAGACAGGGCCCAGACAGAAGCCTCCCATTTTATAGATTTTGGGCCTAGTAATATGCCCTAACATGCAAATATAGGGCTTAGGGAAAAAAAAAAAAAAAAAAAAGGAGTCACATAACCTGAGTGCAGACCCTAGCAATATGTCACAATGCACTCTGTGGGCAGCGCCAAGAAAAAAAGACATCACCTGTGTGGAAGGTCCAGCCATACATCACAATGCCACCTGTGGGCAGCACCAAGGCTGGAAGAGAGTCACATCTTTGAGGTGCAGAATCAAGAGATATGTCACAAACACATCTCTGGGCTGGGCCAAGGCAGGAGAGTCAAATCACTACAATGCTTAGCCGACATAATCACACCTGAAGGAAATTCCAGGAATGAGATTAGAAATTTCATACATGTCCACATTCTAGATATGAGAGTCAACACCTCCTGCATGTTGGGTCTGAGTACATGAGTAAAAATCTCAAGAGCTGACAGACTTTTTGCAAGAGAGCCACAATTTCTTCTGCAGACTTATCCTTTCAGTGCAGTCACTGCCTCATGTGTGTGCTGAAGTTTGGTCTGAGAGTCACCAGCCCACCTGTGAACCAGATCCACATATGAGAGTCAATTCTCCAACTTTCAACAGCCTCCACATGTGAGATTCAGAACCTCAACAGTGGGATATGTTTATGTGGGAGAATGACAATCTTTATTGTTGCCTGGATGTGCATTCAAGAACACTATCTCACCTGTGTGCTGTGCACTCCTGTGACACTCTCCATGTCACCTGAGGGCTTTATACAATATGCAAGAGTGGTGATCCTCTGTAACCTTTGCACAAGAAGGAAATCCAGAATCTTTTCTGTGGTTCTAGGCCCAGAGTCAACATCTCTCTAATTGGCTGAGTCCAGATAAGAGAATTCTCACCTTCCTATGAGCTGGGTTTAGAAATGAGTCATCACCAGCTGGGTGCAGTGGGTAACACCAATAATCCCAACACTTTGGGAGGCCGAGGCGGGTGGATCGCCTGAGATCATCAGTTTGTGACCAGCCTGACCAACATAGTGAAACCCCCATCTCTACTAAAAATACAAAAAATTGTCTAGGCATGGTGGTAGGTGCCTGTAATCCCAGTTACTCAGGAGGCTGAGGCAGGAGAATTGCTTGAACCCGAAAGGCAGAGGTTGCAGTGAGCTGAGATCACGCCATTGCATTCCAACCTGGGCAACAAGAGCGAAACTCCGTCTCAATAAAAAAAATAATAATAATAATCTAAAAAAAGAGAGTCACCTGGTGCAGTGGCTTATGCCTGTGATCCCAACACTTTGGAAGGCCAAGGTGGGTGGATCCTCTGAGGTTGGGAGTTCAACACCAGCCTGACCAAGATGGAGAAACCTCATCTCTACGAAAAATACAAACTTAGCTAGGTGTGGTGGCATATGTCTGTAATCCTAGCTACTTGGGAGGCTGAAGCAAAAGAATCACTTGAACCCAGGAGGCGAAGGTTGCAGTGAGCCGATATGGTGCCATTGCACTCCATGCTTGGGCAACAGGAGTGAGACTCTGTCTCAAAAAAAGAAAAAGAAAAAGAAAAAGTCACTATCTTAGCTGTGGCCATATGTTCACATATGACAGTCAAAGTTCCAACTGTGGAGTGCATTGATGTGAGATTCAGGATCTCACCAGTGGGTTCTGTCCATGTGTGAGGATGACAATTCTTCTAAACTTTGGTGGTGTATTCATAGGACAAACACTATCTCATCTGCATGGTGGACCCTGTTATGACATTCTCCAACACACTAGGGCTTTACATATGTGAGGGAGTTGTAATTCTCTATGACTTTTGTATAGAAAGAAGAGCCAGGATCTTCTTTGTTTTCCTAAGCGTAACTATAAGCAACATTATCTCTCCTACTGGCTTCCTCGAGGTATGAAAGTCATCATTACATCTGTGTGCTTGGCCAGGTTATGTCATAATTCCACCTGTGAGTGGAGAACAAGCACAAGAGTCACATCAACTGTGTGCTGAGCCAGGGTTATGTCACAATCTTCCCTGACAGCATGCACCTGCCAGGAGAGTCACATCACAGGGTCCTCAACCAGAGATGTCACAATCCTTTCCTGAAAGCAGGGCACAGGAAGAAGAGTACGATCACCTGGGTGCTGGGCTCAGCTAAATGTGTCACAAGGCTCACTGTGGACAAAGTCTAGAAAGGACACACAAAACACCTGGTTGCTGGGCCCAGCAATATATCACAATCTCCTCTAAGGGAAGAATGCAGGTAGAAGTAGAGGGTTTCATCTCCCAGGTAATGGATTAAAAAAAATATATTCCAAGGTCCTCTGTGGGAGGGGCTCAGGCAGAAGCCTTCCAACCCCTAGGTGTTTGTTTCAGTAATATGTCACAATAACCAAAATATGCAGGTCTCAGGCAAGTGAAAAGTCACATCACCTAGGTGCTACGTCCAGCGATCTGTCACAAACTTTTCTTTTGGCAGTACTCAAATGGAACAGAAAAGTCAAATCGCCAAGATAATGAATGAAAAGGTGTGTTAGAATAGTTCTGTGTGATAGCCCATGCAGGAAAGTCACATCACCATGTTGTTGGACCCAGAGACATGTTGAAATACGCCAGCCAGGTGCGGTGGCTCACACTGGTAATCCCAGCACTTCAGGAGGTTGAGGTGGGTGGATCACCTGAGGTTGGGAGTCCCAGACCAGCCTGACCAATATGGAGAAACCCCATCTCTACTACAAATACAAAAATTAGCCTAGCGTGGTGGCACATGTCTGTAATCCCAGATACTCGGAAGGCTGAGGCAGAATTGCTTGAACCTGGGAGATGAAGGTTGCGGTGAGCCGCGATTGCGCCATTGCACTCCAGCCTGGGCAACAAGAGTGAATCTCAAAAACAAACAAACAAACCAAAAAAACACACAAAAAAAGATGCATGCAGGTCTCAGGCACAAGAGGAGAGTAACATCACTTAGGTGCTGGATGCACCTAAATGTACCTCACAATTTCTTCTTAAGCACAACCCAAGCAGTAGCAGAGATTCCTATCACCTAGGTTCTTGGTCTAGCAGTATTTCACAATACCCCTGAGGGGAGGACATAGGTAAAAGAGTCACATTACCTAGGTGAGAAGCCTAGAGATATGTCACAATGTCCTTTGTGAGTAGGGCTTATAAAGAAGAGGAGAGACACAGCCTAGATGCTGGGCTCAGCTTTACGTTCCAGTCACCCCAGTGGAAAGAAGCCAAGAATGAGGAAGAGTCACATCACATAGGAGCTACATCACATGGCATATCACAATTCCCACTGTGGACAAACCCCAGAAGAAAAGAGGCACATCATCCAGGTGCGAGGCCCAAACATATATCACAGTGACTCCTGTGTGCAGGGACCAGGCAGAATAATTACATCGCTGTTTTGCTTGCCCCAGCAGTAAGTCACTCTCTATTCTGTGGACATGGCCCAGGCCGAAGAGGAATGTCACATCACGTAGGTAAAAAGGGCATTTACCTCAGCTTTGCCTAGAGATTGTAATGGGTCAAGAAATACGTCACAATGCTCCCTGTGGTCAGGCTTCAGGCAGAGGACTCACATCTTCTTAGTGCCGAGCCCAGCCATATGTCTCAATGCCTTCTAAGGGCAGAGCCAAAGCAAAAAATAGTAACAACACCTTAGTGTTAGGCACAGCCATATGTCATAATTTCTTTTGTGAGCAGAACCTAAAAAATAGTATCACATCAGCTAGGAGCTGGGCCCAACAATACGTCCCAATATCCCCTGTGATTAGGGAAGAGCCAGGAAAAGTAAGTCACATTTCCAGGATGACTGGTGAAGACATATATTACAATCCCCTCTGTAGACAGGTCCAGGATGAAGCGTTACATCACCTGGGTGTTGGACTCAGCAATGTTACAATGGCCTATGTGTTTAGCGTACAAGCAAGATTAACATAACATAGGCCCAGCAATATGTCACAATACATCTGTGGGCAGCACCAAGGCAGAACAGTCAACTCACTTCACCTGGGTGCAACACCCAGCAATATGTCACAATGACCACGTGGGCTGTATCAAGGCAGAATAGAATCATACTACCAAGGGTCTGGGCCCGGTGATATGGCACTGTGAGCTGGGACCAGGAAAAAAAGGCAAATAACTCAGATGCTGGGCTAAGATGTATGTCACATGACACTTGTAGAAAGGTCTTGTGATGATATTAACAATTACACTCATGTCCTGAGTCAAAGGGTGAGAGTCAATACCTGCTGCATGTTGGATCTAAGTACAGGGGTCACAATCTCAATGGTGGACTGGATCTGTGCATAAGAGCCTTAATTTCTTTTGCAAATGATGTGCCTTAGTCTGGGCACGGTGGTTCACACTTGTAATCCCAGCACTTTGGGAGGCCAAGGTAAGCAGATCACTTGAGGTCAGGAGTTCAAGACCAGCCTGACTAACATGGTGAAACCCCAGCTCTACTAAAAATACAAAAAATTAACTGGCACAGTGGTGCGCACCCATAATCCCAGCTCCTCAGGAGGCTGAGACAGGAGAATCACTTGAACCCAGGAAGCAGAGTTTGCAGTGAGCCAAGATCGCACCACTGCTCTCCAGCCTGGGTAACAAGAGCAAAACTCCATCTCAAAATAAATAAATTATGCTCCTTAGTGAAGCTGCAGTCACAAAGGTGTGCTGAATTTTGGTTAATAAGTCACTAACCCAACTGTGGACAAAATCCACAAATGAGAGTCAATTTTCCAACATTGAACTGCCCCCAAAAGTGCAACTCAGAACCTCAAAAGAAGAGTGTAAGTGGATGAGTCTTTGGTACTGACTGGGTGTGAATATAAATTTCACAATCTCACCTGTGTGGTTGGCCCTGTCAGGGCACTCTCTTGTGGACTGTATATGGTGTGCATGAGAGTTGCAACCTGCTCTGAGAAGTTTGCGCTGCTTTGGACCCATGATCTAATGTGACCCTAAGTCTAAGTATGACAGTCAACATCTCTCCAATAGGCTGGGTCCAGAGAGGAGAGTCCTCACTCACCTATAAGGTGGGTTTAGAAATGAGTCACCATCTCAAGTGTAGCCACATGTTCACATATGATAGTCACAATTTCATCTGTGGACTGCATCCATTCACAATTATGACCTCATCAGTGGGCTTTTCCATGTGTGAGGATGACAATCCTAAAATTTGGCAGGGAGTGCTTACATGAAACATGATCTAACCTGTTTGCTGGGTCCTACGATGACATGCTCTGTACCATCCGAGTGCTTTATACAATATACAAGAGAGTGGTAATTCTCTATAACCTTCATACAGAGAGCAGACCGGGATTTTACTCCTTTTTCTTTTTTTGCGAGATGGAGTTTCACTTTTGTTGCCCAGGTTGGAGTGCAATGGCGTAATCTCAGCTCACCACAACCTCCGCCTCCTGGGTCCAAGCGATTCTCCTGCCTCAGCCTCCTAAATAGCTAGGATTACAGGCACGTGCCACCATGCCTGGCTAATTTTTTGTATTTTTAGTAGAGACAGGGTTTCTCCATGTTGGTCAGGCTGGTCTTGAACTCCCAACCTCAGGTGATCTGCCCACTTTGGCCTCCCAACTTGCTGGGATTACAGGCGTGAGCCACCACACTCAGCCAGGAATTTTACTCCTTTTTCTAAGCCTAGCTGTGAGAGACAGTATCTCTTCTATTGGCTGGTATGAGGTATTAGAGTCATCATCAAACCTGTGAGATGGGCCGAGATATATGTCACCAACCAACTTGTTGGCACAAACCACTCAGGAGAGTGACATCACCTGGATGCTGGGCAAATGACATGTAATTTTTTTCTCTGAGGGCTGTGAAAAGGCAGGACAGTCACATCATCTGGGTTTTCAACCAGTGGCATGTTACAATTTTCTCCTGAAAGTTATGCATACGCAGGAGAGACACATCACCTGGTGGCTGGGCCCTGCAGTGTGTCACAATCTTTCCTGCGGGCAGAGTGCAGGTAGAAAAGGCATCACATCTTTTATGTAATGGATGCAGATATATGTCACAAGAACCCCTGTGGACAGGGCTGAGGTGGGAGCCTCCTATTTTTTAGGTGTCTGGCTCAGTGAAATGTCACAATAACCAAAATATGTGGTTGTTAGAAGAGTCACATCAACGAAGTTCTGGTTTGAGTGATATGTCACAATCTTTCCTTTTGACAGGGATCAGAGAGGAGTCACATCACTTAGGTGATGAACAACAACAAAAAAATGTCCCAATAACCCCATGCTCATGGTACATGAGTACCATGACAGTAGTATTGACTGAAGAAGACAGTATCTTCACCTAGGTGTCAGGCCCAGTGATACATCACAATACCTTCTGTGACAGAGTCCAAGCAGTAGAGAAGAGTCACATTACCTAGGTGGTGAGTCAAAAATTATGTCACAAAAATCACTGAGGGGAGGTCCCAGGCAGAAGTCAAATTACCTAAAGGAGGGGCTCAGGGATATGTTGCAATGACTTCTGTGGGTAGGACTCAGGAGAAACAGGACAGTCACATAATCTAGAGCTATATGATACAATCACCCAAACTGATAGGCCCAGGCAATGGAAGAGAGTCAAATCACATAGGTGTTGGGCCAAGTGATGTGTCATAATCCCCATTATGGACAGTTCCCAGGAAGAAAAGGAGAGTCACATCATCTAGATGATGAACCTAGAGATGTCACAATAAGCCATGCAGGCTGGGATCATGCAGAAGAATGGAATCATTTGTGGGTTGATCCTAGTATAAGTCACTCTCTTTTTTGTGGGCATGGACCAGGCAGGAGAGTCATAACATCTAGGTGCTGGACCCAGAGATAGGTCACAATCTCTACTATTAGCAAAGCCCAAGTAAGAAGGTAGAGTCACATCAAATAGTTGATGGGCCAAGAGATAGGTCACAATGCCCCCAGTAGGCAGGGTTTAGGCAGGAGACAAATTACTTTGGTGCTGGGCACTGCAGTGTGTCACAATGTCTTTTAAGGGCAGGGCCAGGCAAAATAATTTTGCTGATGGGCCTAGTGATGTGTCAGTTTTTTTGTGGGCAGAATCTATGAAGAAGAGGCAAGTCACATCAGCTTGGTGCTGAAACCAGCAATAGATAGCATTATCCCACAGTGAACAAGGACTAGGCAGGTGAAAAGATTCACATCACCTTGGTGACTGGCACAAAGGTATGTAACAATATCCCTGGAAGGCAGTGGCCTGGCAGGAAAGTTACATCACCTGGGTATTGAAACCAGTTTCACAATAGCCTAAGTAGACAGGGCACAGGTGGCAGAATTCCACCACCTGGGCGTTGAGCGCAAGGATACGTCACAATGTTCCTGTGGGCAAGGCTCAGGCAGGAGAGAAACATCTTCTAATTGCTGGGTCCAGTGATGTCACAATTTTCTCTGAAGGAAGAATGCAGGTAGAAGAGAAGAGTCACATCTTTCTAGATAATGAGGCCAGAGACATGCCACAAAGCCTCCTATAGGCAGGGCCCAGGAAGGAACCTCTCATCCCCTAGGTGTCGGGCCCAGAGATATGTCACAATACTCATAATATGCCATGCTCTGGCAATAAAGGCAAGTTAAATCACCTAAGTGCTAGGGCCAGGGATATGTCACAATTCCTCTTTCATCAAGACCCAGGCATAAGTGGAGAGTCACACCACTTGGGCGATGAATGAAAAGATACATCATCATACCCCTGTAGGCAAAGCCCATGCAGGAGAGTTACATCACCTAGGTTTTGGCCCCAGTGATGTGTCAAAATACATTATGTATGCAGGGTTTAGGCAGGAGAAAAGAGTAACATCACCTAGGATCCTGGCTAAGCAATATATCAAACTCTCTTTTTGGAACTATTGCAAGCACTAGAGGAGAGTCACATCACCTAAGTTCTCAGTCTATCAATATGTCACAATGCCCCCTGTGAAAATGACTGAAGAATAAGAGGAGAGTAACATAATCTAGGGGCTAGGCCAAGCTGTGTGTCACAATCACACCTGTGAGCAGGGCCTAGGCATGAGAGAAGAGTCACATCAAGTAAGTTCTGGGCCACACGATATATCACAATCCCCATATGGACAAGTCCCAGGAAGATATCACCTAGGTGTTGGGCCAAGAAACATGTGACAATGTCTCTTATAGGCAAACACAGGGTACGAAAGGGGAGGTGATAACATTAAACATCTGATGGGCCAAGAGATATGTCACAATGCCCCCTGTGGCCAGGATCCAGGATGCAGACACACATCACCTCAGTGTTGGGGCCATGAGTATTTTATAGTGCCTTCTGAGGGCAGGCCCAAGGCAAAAGAGCAATGTCATTATGCTGTTGGGCCCAGTGGTATGTTACAACTTTTGCTGCAGGTGGAACCTATAAAGAAGAGAAGAGTCACACCAGCCAGGTACTGGGCCTAGCCATATGTCACAAGATACTTTGTGAGAAGGAACTAGGAAGTAAAAGGCAGTCACATCACCTGGGTGATGAGCACAGAGATGTGTGACAATAGCTCCTGCAGGCAGAACCTAAACAAAGGAGTTACATTTTCTGGGTTTTAGACCCAGTAATATGTCACAATGACCCATGTGGGCAAAGCAGAGGCAGGAGAGTAACATAATCTAGGGGTGATGGCAACAATATTTTACAATGCTCACTGTGGTCAGCACCAAAGCAGGAGAGAAAACTCCCATCACTGGCCAGGCACAGTGGCTCACGACTGTAATCCCAGCACTTTGGGAGGCCAAGGCAGGTGGATCACCTGAGGTCAGGAGTTCAAGACCAGCCTGACCAACATGGAGAAACCCTGTCTCTACTAAAAATACAAAAATTCGCCGGGCATGGTGGCGCATGCCTGTAATCTAAGCTACTTGGAAGGCTGAGACAGGAGAATTGCTTAAACCAGGAGGCGGAGGTTGCTGTGAGCCGAGACTGCACCATTACAGTCCAGCCTGGGCAACAAGAGCGAAACTCTGTCTCAAAAAAAAAAAAAAAAGAAAGAAAAGCAAACTCCCATCACCTGTATCACCTGGATGCAAGGCCCAGTGATATGTCCCAATGCCTAATGTGGAAAGCAGCACAGAGGTAAGAAAGTAGAGTCACATCACCTACTTTCTGGTCCAGCGATATGTCACGATTCCATCTGTGGATTAAATCCAGGCAGGAGAGTAAACTCACTCAGGTTCTACAGAGGCATGTGTCACAGTGACACGTGCAGGAAGGTCCAAGATGAGATTAACAATCCTGTACACATCCCGCTTCTGTGTGCAGCAGCAAGGCAGGAGAGGAGACTCATATTACCTGGGTGCAAGGCTCTGAGATATGCTACAATGTCTTTTTCAAATAGCACCAAGGCAGGAGAATAGTTACATCATCTAGGTGCTGGGTCCAGCAGTGTGGCACAATCCTATTTGTAGGCTGGGCCAATTCTGAAGAATCACATCACTCGGTTGCTGGGCAGAAGTGTGTCAAAATCGCAGCTGAAGGGAAGACCAAGGATGAGACTAACAATCCTGTATATACCACAATTCTTGGTATGACAATCAACACCTCCTGCATGTTAAATCTAAGTACACAAGTCACAATTTTTAGAATGAGCTGAATCACTGAATGAGAGACTCAATCCCTCTTACTGGCTGTGTCACCTTAGTGGAATCACAGACTAACAGTGTGTTCAATCTTGGTCTGAAAGTCACCAACTTAACTGTGGACTAGAGTCACTTATAATAGTAAATTTTCCAACTTGCAACTGTCTCTGGATATGAGATTCAGAACTTCCAGTGGACTGTGTTCATGTGAAAAGAGGATAATCTTTACCATCGGCTGGCTGTGCATGAGTGTGAAAACCTCAACTGTACAATGAGCCTAGTTAGAACACTCTCTGTACCAACTGAGGAATTTATAAGGTTCCCATGAGAGTCTCAATCTTTTGTGACGGGGAGACATTTGTGCTGGTATGGACCCATGATCGTACCTGTGGCTCTATGCCCAGATATGAGAGTTAACACCTCTATAATGACGGTCCAGATATGAGAGTTGTCACCTGCCTATAAGCTAGGCTTACTAATGAGTCACCACCTCAGCTGTTGCCTGATGTTCACATATGACAGTCACAATTTCAACTCTGCACTGCATCCACATTTAAGATTTAAGACCTCACCAGAAGGCTCTACCCATGGATGAGGGTGACAATCTTAACAATTGGCAAAGTGTGTATACACAAAACACAATCTCATGTGTTTTCTAGAGCCGTTATGATACTCTGTGTACCACTTGAGGGTTTTATACAATATGTGAGAGAGTGTAATTTTCTCTGACCTTTCTACAAAGCGGAGAGTGAGAATCTTACCCATGTACCTAAGCCCACATATGAGAGACAGTATGTCTCCTATTGGCTGAATTCAGACATGAGAGTCAACATTGCACCTATGACCTGAACAAAGACATATGTCACAATCTCCCCTGTGGTTAGGGAGAGAGCAGGAGAGTTACATTATCTGGGTAACAGGCCAGGGATATGTCACAATCTTCTCTGAGAGCAGGTATCAGGCAGAAGAATTAAAATCTGGGTACTCAGTCAGTGATATGTTAAATTTCCTCCTGAAATCAGGGCACAGATAGTAGAGTCACATCACCTGGGTGCTGAGACCAGTGATATGTCACAATGCTCTCTGCAAGCAAAGCTCAGACAGGAGAAACACATCACCTGATTTCTGGGCAAGAAGATACGTCACAATCTCTCATTGTGGGGAAGCCTTGGTAGAAAAGGAGAGTCATATCAAATAGTTGATGCTCTTAAAGATATGTCATAATGCTCTGTTGTCATGGTCCTTACAGGAGACTTATGTCACCTTGTTGTTGGGCCCAGCAATATGTCACAATGCCTTTTGAGGTCCAGGCCAAGGCAAAACAGTAATGTCACATTGGCGTAGAGCTCCACAATATGTCTCCATCTCCCTTGCCAGCAGAACTTATGATGGAAGAACAATCACACTTGTTTGGTACTGAGCCAAGGGATACGTCACAACTCCCTCTGTGAGCAGGGACCAGGCAGAAGACAGTCACATCACCTGGGTAATGAGTGAAAATATATGTCGTAATGCTCCTTTTTGGCAGTAGAGTTGCATTACCGGGGTGTCAAACCTAGCAATATATCACAATTGCTTATGTGGTCGGGGGACAGGCAGGAGAGTCACATAACCTGGGTATAGGGCCCAGAGACATGTCCCAATGCCTTCTGTGGGCAGTGCCAAGGCAGGGGAGGAGACTTGCATCAGTTAAGTGTAAGGTCCAGTGATATGTCACAATGTCCCCTATGAGCAGCACCAATGCAGAAAAATAGAATCACATCCCCTCAGTTCTGGGTTCAGCTATATGTCACTATTCCATCTGTGGGCTGGTCTTAGGCAAGAGAGTCAGATCACTCAGGTGCTGGGCAGAGAAAAATGTTACAATTAAACCTGTGGGATGGTGCAGGGATGAAATTAACAATCCCACACATGTTCCGGTTTTAGGTAAAGGAGGTTAACCCTTCCTATATGTTGTGTCTAAGAACAGGAGTTACAATGTCAACAGTGAACTAAATTTGTACCTGACAGCCTATACTCCTCCTGTGGACTTTGTCTAATTAGTGAAGTCACAGCCTCATAGGTATGCTGAATCTTGCTCTCAGGGTCACCAACTCACTTGTGGACTGGATCCATATACGAGTCAATTTTTCCACCTTTGACTTTCTCTATGTGCTATCCAGAACTTCAAAAGTGGGCTGTTCATGTGAGAGTATGATGATGTATACTGTTCGATAGGTGTTCATATGACAGTAAAAATCTCCAGGCCAGCTGCAGTGGCTCATGCCTATAATCCCAGCACTTTGGGAGGCCAATGCAGGCGGATCATGAGGTCAGGAGATTGAGATCATCCTGGCCAGCATGGTGAAACCCCCTTTCTACTAAAAATACAAAAATTAGCTGGGCATAGTGGTGTCTGCCTGTAATCTCAGCTACTCAGGAGGCTGAGGCAAGAGAATCACTTGAACCCGGAGGCGGAAGTTGCAGTAAACTGAGATCGTACCACTGCACTCCAGCTGGGGTGACAGAGTGAAACTTCATCTCAAAAAAAGAAAAAGAAAAAAAGGAAATCTCTCCTGTGTGCTGGATGTTGTTAGTACACTCCTTTTTTTTCTTTTCTTTTTTTTTTTTTTTTTTTTTTTTGTGAGACAGAGTCTCGCACTATCACTCAGGCACGAGAACAGTGGCGTGATCTCGACTCAATGCAACCTCCACCTCCCGGGGTTCAAGCGATTCTCCTGTCTCAGGCTCCCAAGTAGCTGGGATTACAGGGCCCGCCACCATGCCCAAATAGTTTTTTGTATTTTTTAGTAGAGATGGAGTTTCACCATGTTGGTAAGGCTGGTCTCAAACTCCTGACCTCATTTCACCCACCTTAGCCTCCTAAAGTTCTGGGATTACAGGCGTGAGCCACAGTGCCTGGTTAGTACACTGTCTATACTACTCAAGGTCTTTATCCAGTATAAAAGAGAGGCACAATTTACTCTTAAATCAAGTTTGTAAGCACCCATGACCATACTTGTGGCCCTAAGCCTAGGCATTAGAGTCAACCTCTCTCTAGTTTGTTGGGTTTAGAGAATAGAGTCCTCATCTGCTATGTTCTGAGTTTAGAAATGTGTCACCATCTCAACTGTGACTGGAGGCTCATATATGACAGTCACAATTCCAACTGTGCACAGTGTTTGCATTTGAGAGTCTGTTTGCATTTGAGATTCAAGACTTCAGCCATGGGCTCTTTCCTTGTGTGAAGGTAATAATCTTAATAGTTGGTGAGATGTGAATATAAGAAACAATCTCACCTTTATGCTGTGACCTGGGGTAACACTGTTTGTAACACTCGAGGGCATTATATGATATGTTAGAGTGTGGCAATTCTTTATGACCTTCATAAAAAGAGAAGACCAAGGATGTGACTCATCTAAGGCAAGCTATGAGAGACATTATTTCTTCTAATAGCTGACTTGAGGTATGAGAGTCATCATTGCACTTATAAGCCAACTATAGTATATGTACCCATTTAACCTGTAGGTAGGGAGTTAGCAAGAGTTACATCACCTGGGATTTCAGCCAAGGATATCTCACAATCTTCCCTGAGGGAAGGAACCAAGCAGGAGTGTCACATCACCTGGCTGCTCAGCCAGGGATATGTTACAATTCTCTCCTGAAAGCACAGCACAGGCAACACAGTCACATCACCTGGGTGCTGAGCTAAGCACTATGTCACAATGCTTCCTGGGGGCAAGACAAAGGCAGAACACCCACATCACCTGGTGTCTGGTTCTAGGGATATGTCACAATCTTTCCTGTGCAGAGCAGGGTGCACGTAAGAAGTGTCACCTTTCAGGTCCGGATGCAGATATATGTCACAAGGTCCCTGTGGGCAGAGCCCAAGCAGGAGCATGCAATCCCATAGGTAGTGGGCCTAGTAATATTTTACATTATCCAAAATATTTGAGGCCCAGAGAAAACAGGAGAATCACATCACCTAGGTGATGTGCCTAGGTGATGTAGGTCTAGTGCCTTTTGGCAGGGCCCAGGCAGAAGAATTTCATAACCTAGGTGCTGGGTCTAGTGATATGTCACAATCCTGCCTTTTGGCAGGGCCCAGGCAGAATTACATCACCTGGGTGATGAATGAAAAGATATGTTATAACACCTCTGTGGGCAGGGCCCATGCAGAAGATTCACATCACCAAGGTGTTAGAACAAGCCACATGACAATACACAATGTACAAGAGGAGGAGAGTCACATCACCTAGGTTCTGACCCAGCAGTATATTACAATCCCTTCTTAGGAAAAGCCCAGGAAGTAGAGGAAAGTCACATCACCAGGGCACTAGGCCCAGTGATATGTTCAGTGTTCTCTGTGGAAAGCACTAAGACCAGAGAATAGACTCACATCACCTAAATGCTGGGTCCAGAAATATGGCACAATCCCATCTGTACATTCGGCTCGGGCAGTAGAGTCGAATTACTCAGGTGCTAAAAAAAGATGTATATCACAAACACACCTCACAAACACACCTGAATTAAGGTCAAGGTATGAGATTAACAATTTCACACATTTCTTAGTTCTAGGTATGAGACATAATACCCTCTGTATGTTGGGTGTTAAGTATATGAGTGACAATCTCAATGATGGTCTGGATTTGTGTATGGGAACTTCAGTCCCTCCTGCAAATTGTGTCATTTTAGTGAAGTCACTGAATCACAGGTGTGCTGAATCTTGGTCTCAGAGACACTAACCTCTCTATGGACTGAATTAACATGAGATATAACTTTCTAACTTTCAACTGCATCTGCATATAATCAGAACCTCAACAGTGAGCTGTGTTTATGTGGAAGGATAATAGTCTTTACTGTAGGCAGGCTATGCATCTGAGTGTCACAACCTCCCCTGTGTGCTGAGTTCTGTTAGGACATTCTCTGTACCTCTTGACAACTTTACACAGTATGTGAGAGAGTGTGAATTCTTTATGATCTTCATACAAAGAAGAAACCCAAGACATTACTCATTTTCCTGACCCTGGCTATGAGAGATAAGTGTATCTGCTATTGGTTGTTTAGAGGTATGAAAGTCATATTGCACCTGTAAGTTTGGATAATATGCATCACAATCCATCAGTGAATAGGGATTAACCAAAAGATTCACCTCACCCGCCTTTTGGGGCAGTGATATTTCACAATCATCTCTGAGGGCAGGGACAGGGCAGAAGTGTCACACCACCTGGGTGCTCGATTACGGATATGTTACAATCTCCTCTTAAAAGCAGAATACAGTCAGCAGAGGCACATCACCTGGATGCTAGGCCCAGTGATATGTTACAATGATCTGTGGGCAAGGACCAGGCAGGAAAAACGCATCACCTGATTGCTCAGTCCAGTGATTTGCCACAATCTTCCCAGTGGTCAGGGTGCAGGCAAAAAGAGGAGTTAAACTTCCTAGATAATGGATGCAAAGATATGTCACAAGGCCACTTACGTGCTGGGCTCAGGCAGAAGCCTCCCATTTCATGGGTGTTAAACTCAATGATATGTCACTATACCCAAAATATGCCAGAAACAGGAAAAATAAAAGAATCACATCATCTAAGTGATAGAAAGATGATATAATACTTCGGTGGGCAGTTCCCATGCCATAAAGTTGTATCACCTAGGTGTTCAACCCAGGCATATGTCACAACACACAGTGCATGCAGGGCTTAGGCAGAAGAAGAGAGTCACAACACATAAGTGGTGAGTCCAGCAACACATCACAATCCCTGCTTGGGCAAAGCCCAAACCATAAAGAAGAGCCACATCACCTATGTACTGGGCTCAGCAATATGTCACACTACCCCTTATGTGGAGGGCCCACGCAAGAGAGTCACATCACTTATATAATGGGCTCAGCAATATGTCACAGTACCCACTTCGGGGAGGGCCCATCCAAGAGAGTCACATCACTTATATAATGGGCTCAGCAATATGTCACAGTACCCACTTCGGGGAGGGCCCATCCAAGAGAGTCACATCATCTAAATTATGGGCCCCAAAATATGTCAAAATGCTCTCTATGAGTACAGCTCAGGAAAACAAAAGAATCACACCACCTAGGGTTTAGGCCCAACTATATGTAATAAACACCCCAGTTCGCAGAGCCCACACATGAGAAAAGAGTCACATCACCTAGGTGCTGGGCCCAGTGATATGTACCAATATGTTTTTTGGCAGTTCCCAGGTAGAAGAGGAGTGTCACATCCCCTAGGTAATTAATAGAAAGACATTTCATAATATCTTTATGGGAGGGGCCCATGCAGGAGAGTTGCATTACTTAGGTGTTAGACCCAGTGATATGTCTCAGTACACAATGTGTGCAGGTCCTGGGGGCTGGAGACGAGAGTCACCTCATTTAGGTTCTTGACCCAGTAGTATGTCACAATCCCCTTTTGGGCAGAGATGGAAGAGCAGAGAAGAGTCACATCACCTAGATTCTGGGCCCAGCAATATGTCACAATACCCCAAGAAGAGGGTCCAAACAAAAGAGTTACATCGGGCAGGTGTGGTGACTCATGCCTGTAATCCCAGCACTTTGGGAGGCCAAGGCAGGTGGATCACTTGAGGTCAGGAGTTCAAGACCAGCCTGGCCAACACGGTGAAAACCTCGTCCCTACTAAAAATACAAAAATTAGCTGGCTGTGGTGATGTGTGCCTATAATACTAGCTACTCAGGATGCTGAGGCAAGTGAATCACTTGAACCCAGGAGGCGGAGGTTGAAGTGAACCAAGATTGTACCACTGCACTCCAGCCAGGGTGACAGAGCCAGACTCTGTCTCAAAAACAAAAAAAAGAGTTACATCACCTAATTAAGGGTCTCAGAGACAAGACACAGAGCCCCTAATGGATAGGGCTCAGGAAGAAGTGTACAGTCACATAACATTTGAGCTGGCCCCAGCTATGTGTCAAAATAACTCCAGTGGGCAGGGCCCTGGCATAAGAAGAGAATCATATCAAAGCTAGGTGCAGTGGCTCACGCCTGTAATCCCAGCACTTTGGGAGGCCAAGGCAGGCGGATCACCTGAGGTTGGGAGTTGGAGACCAGCCTGACCAACATGGAGAAACCCCGTCTCTACTAAAAATACAAAAAAAATTTGCCAGGCGTGGTTGCGCATGCCTGTAACCCCAGCTGAGTCCAGATGGTGCCATTGCACTCCAGCCTGGGCAACAAGAGCGAAACTCCGTCGTAAAAAGTAAATAAATAAAAAGTCACATAACATAGGTGCTTGGCCAAGCAATATGTCACAATCCCCACTGTGGACAGGTCCCAAGGAGAAGAGAGTCACACAGTCTCAGTGATGGGCCCAGACATATGTTACAGTGACTTCTGGGAGTCAGCAGAAGAATCATATCACCTGTATGCTAAATTCAGCAGTAAGTCACTTTCTATTCTATAGGCAAGGCCCAGGCAGGAGAGGAGAGTCACATCACCTTGGTGCTGCATCCAAAGATATGTCACAATCTCTTTTTGTTCAATGTCCAGGTAAGAGAGAAGAGTCACATAAAATAGTCAATGGGTGCCAAGAGCAATGGCTCACATCTGTAATCTCGGCACATTGGGAGGTCAAGGCAGGCAGATCGGCTGAGGTCAGGAGTTTGCACAGGGTGATATCTTGTCTCTACTAAAAACACAAAAATTATCTGGGCTTGGTGGCACACACCTGTAGTTTCAGCTACTCAGGAGGCTGAGGAAGGAGAATCACTTGAACCCAGGAAGCAAAAGTTGAAGTGAGCAGAGATCACGCCACTGCACTCCATCCTGGGTGACAGAGTGAGATTCTGTCTCAAAAATAAAAATAAAATATAATACAATAAATAAAATAGTCAAAGGGCCCCAGGTATGTTACAATGCACCTTGTAGGCAGGGTCCAGGCAGGAGACTCATATCACATTTGTTCTGGGCCCAGCAATACATCACTATGCCTTCTGAGGGCAGTGCCATGACAAAACAGTAATGTCACCTTAGTATTAGGCCCAGTGACATGTCACAATATCCCCTGTGGGCAAAAACCTAGGAAGAGGAGAAAAGTCATGTTAGCCAGGTGCTGACCCCAGTGATACATCACAATCCTTTCTGTGAGTCCGTGCCAAGCAGAAGAGAGCTGCATTACCTGTGTGATGGATGCAGGGATATGTCACAATGTCCTCTGTAGGCAGGGCCTAAGCAGTAGAGTTACATCACCTGGGTTTTGGACCCAGCAATATGTCACAATGGGCCACATGGGCACGGCACAGGCAGAAGAGTCACATAACCTATGTGTGGAGCCCAGCGATATGACACAATGCCCCCTGCGGAAGAGCCAAGGCTGGAGAGAAGATTCACACCACCTGGGTACAAGACCCAGTGATATGTCACAATGTCTTCTGTGGGCAGTGCCAGGGCAGTGGAATAGTTACATCATCTCAATTCTGGGTCCAGCGATATGTCACAATCCTTTCTGTGGGCTGGGCTCAGGCGGGAGCATCAACTCACTCTGTTGCCGGGTAAAGTCATATGTCATAATCACACCGTCAGACATGTTCAGGGATGAGATTATACATCTGGACTGGAAAGAACCAACACATCAAAAATATGACCAGACCGTGCACGGTGGCGCATGCCTGTAATCCCAGAACTTTGGGAGGTCAAGGTGGGAGGATACTTTGAGCCCAGGAGTTTAAGACTATCCTTGGGGCCACATGGTGAGAAAACACCTATATTAAAAAATAATAATTAAATTTAAAAATATATACATGTACACATATATAAAACACCAGAGCCTGAAAAACATAGCAAGACCACATCTCTTCTTAAAAAATAAAAAAAAAAAGAGACAGATGATAGATTGATTGACAGGTAGGTAGGTAGGTAGAGAGAGACAGAACCAGTCATGGTGGCTCACGCCTATAAGCTCAGTACCTTGAGAGGCCGAGGCCAAGCGATCGTTTGACTGCAGGAGTTTGAGATTAGCCTGGAAAACATGATGGAACTCCATCTCTACAAAAATAAAAAGCAAGATATACAAAATAATGTGCCAGTGTGGTGCCGTATACCTTTAGTCCCAGCTACTAAGGAGGCAGGGTGTCTGAGACGGGAGGATCACCTGAGCCAGGGAGGTCAAGGCTGCAGTGAGCTGTGATCAGGTAACTGCACTTAAGCCTGGGTGAAAGAAATCTAAAACAACAGCAACTTCAGTATACAGGAAGGAGCATGAGAGAGAGAAAAAAAAACCCAAAAAACAAAAACCTACAGAACTCAATGTGCTGTGGAAACAAACTCAAAGTGGGGCTAGAAAAACAAACAAACAAACAAACAGAACGATCCCCAGATCCCCAGCTATTTGGGAGGCCAAGATGGGAGGATCACCTGCATGAGCACAGGAAGGTAGAGGGCACAGTGAACCATCACTGAACTTCTCTGCTGGACCTAAGCGGTACTGCCGCAGCAAGAGCCATATGGTCCATCTTAAACATTTTAAGCTGGCAACCAAGTCCTACGCTTGTGGCTTACATCCTGTAGACCTGGCGGCCAGAAGGAAAAGCCAGCTGATGGCGGAGGCAGAAGCCCACTGGTTCCACCCTACAGGCCACGTGTGTGGCGCTTGTGGCCTGGAGCTGTCCCCGTTGGAAACTTATTTCCCCCAAGGTAGCCCACCTCAGCAGACGGCCTCTAAGTCCGCTGGCCTTCCTTCCTAAGCTTTCAATCTCTGATCAACCCAAACATGAGGCCAGTGGCCTCAAGTACTGGCCACAGCTCGCAGCCCACATCTGGTCACCTGACGGCCTGACCAGGAAGCCACTGGGTCCACCCTGACGGCCATGTGTGGCGCTCGCGCCCAAAGCTGTCCCTCTGGCAACTAAGTCTGAGAGCTTCCCACCTACTCTGGGCGACAGAGCGAGACTCCATCTCCAAAAAAAAAAAAAAGAAAGAAAAGAAAAGAAAAGAAAAGAAAAAAAGAGCCAGTGCAGTGGCTCACGCCTGTAATCCCAGCACTTTG
>NW_012119899.1:250839-282944 GCF_000951035.1 Colobus angolensis palliatus
GGGGCCAGAATAAGAAGTAAAACAGCTGGCCAGACGCGGTGGCTCATGGCTATAATCCCAGCACCTTGGGAGGCTGAGGTGGGCAGATGACTTGAGATCAGGAGTTCGAGACCAGCCTGGCCAACACGGCGAAACTCCATCTCTACTAAAAATAAAAAATTAGCCAGGCATGGTGGTGGGCACCTGTAATCCCAGCTATTTGGGAGGCTGAGGCAGCAGAATCACTTAAACTCAGGAGGTGGAGTTTGCAGTGAGCCGAGATTGCACCACTGCACTGCCAGGGCCACAGAGTGAGACTCCGTCTCAAAAAATAATAAAAAATAACAAAAACTTAAAAAATAAAAATAAAACTGCCTCTAATTCTTGATCCTGATCTGATATTACCTATAACTGTTCAGCTAACTGTTGGGTACAAGGACAAGAATACTTTTCTTGGCCAGGCGCGGTGGCTCACGCCTGTAATCCCAACACTTTGGGAGGCCGAGGCAGGCATTTCACCTGAGGTCAGGAGTTCGAGACCAGCGTGACCAACATGGAGAAACCCTGTCTCTACTAGAAATACAAAATTAGCCAGGCATGATGGCACATGCCTGTCATTCCAGCTACTCAGGAGGCTGAGGCAGCAGAATCACTTGAACCTGGGAGGCAGAGGTTGCAGTGAGCTGAGATTGCACCATTGCACTCCAGCCTGGGCAACAGAGCAAGACTCTATCTCAAGGGAAAAAAAAAAAGAGGAAAGAAGAAAGATGAAAAAACAGAACCTAAAAACGGAGAGGCAGAGAAGAAATTAGTACTGGTTGAAGCCTCCAGGAGGCCACACCAGCTGTTTGCCCACCTGCTGTGTAATGACCTTAGATGTTCAGAAGCCACTCCCTCTACCCTGAAGAGCTATGAGATATGTGAAACACTTGCTGTTCACATTGTGACTCTCATGCAAACAAAATACATGGTTTCATTGTTTGAATCCTGTGGTTTCTTTCAGCCCACTTTTATTGATTTAACCTAGTTAATGTATATTTTGAATTGTGTGTATGGCTTCAGAACTAAAGTTGATAATGAAATCTCAAGTTTTGATAGCCTAGGAAGTGCGTAAATATCTAATTTCACCTGAATTGATTTGAGGGAAAATTACCAGTGGAATGCTTTGGTCTGATTATCTGATAGAATCAATTGTTGTACATAAAACAGATCTGCACACATATATATATATTATAACAAAATTAAGGAAGACAAAAAAAAATCTGGCTTCTTGACCTTCGAACCTCTCACCCAGGCCACCTACCATCTTTACTCCCCCACTTACCTGACTGTGCAGCTATAGTCTCCTCACTCTTCACAGTCCAGGGCTCTTTCTTTCCCTCCAAAAAAGTCACCAGGTCCAGCTTAGAGATGGCAAGACCTGTTTTTTAATAAAAAGTCAGATGACTCATGCTGGAGGATCTGTAATTTCCAGCTCAGTACTGTGCTCAGTAGAGAAAAGGGAACATTATATGAGATTTTTAAAAATTACTCCCCGAAATACTGTTTCCTACCAGCTTCTTTAGAATATGTAGGAAGTATTTTAAGTTTAGAAATTCTAAGCTTCATTTTCAAGTGTGAATGAATCAAAACTAAGGGGAGGGCTGGAAAAACTAGGAAGATTTTTTTCTACATCAGCAAACTTACAATTTTTTTTTTTTTTTTCCTGAAAGCAAAACTCTGAAATTCACTCAGACAAAGCACTACCTCCCAAGGAGACATTCTAAAAAGAAAAGAAATAAAGCCCTTGTGTTGTAACCCAGTGAGTTGTAGAGAAACACCACACTCTGAGACTAATTCAGGAGTCCTTTATTGCCGGTGGCCGAGAGACGGCTAGCACTCAAAATTCTCTCGGCCCCGAAGAAGGGGCTAGATTTCCTTTCATACCTTGGTCTAAAAGGGGAGGGGGGAGCCTAGCTGAAGCAATTTTACAGAAGCAGAACAGGCAAAAGCTTAAAAAGATGAATGGTTACAGAAACAGTTACAGAAAAAATAAACAGTTTCAGGTGCAGGGGCTTAAACTATCACAAAGTGATAAACGCAGGGGCTTCCAATGCATTCCCAGGAGCTGCTGGTACAGCTTGCCTCAGTATCTTACCAGTAAGTGTATTCCTGGATGTGTTTGGAGTCAGCTTGCACTAGTTATGTCCGTAAGGGAGTGGGGTAACGGGGCTGCAAGCGAAGAAACTAAAATGGAGTCTGTCCAGCTCTCTCAGCTACGAGAGACAATCAGGTTAAAACAAGGTAGGGTATCACAGTTATTAGACATTAGATATTCTGAAGGCAAGTTATTCCAACTCAGAGACAACATATGCATAGTTCTCTAACATCAAATCTTTATACATATTCTGCTGAGGATTCAGATATTTTTACTCCTCCAGAGAGAATTCTATGACCACATCCCTGAATGTCAACAGTTTCTGTAATAAAAATAAATAACACATTGACCATGCAGTCAAGGGTAGAGTTCCTAATTTGACCCAAGATGAAATAAAAAAGTTCAGAGAAGAACTGGTTCTGACTTATGAGTGACCTGAGTTATTAAATAAGATACTTTTAAACACAGTATAATTTAGAATATATTCTGTAATTCTGTGGAAATAGAGTAAGATCCACAAAACTAGCAGAAATATGTACATATAAAACAAAATCTAAACAGGAATCAATAAAAGAATACACATTTTTGAGTGCTATTTTTGTTTTTTTTTGAGACAGAGTCTTGCTCTGTCTCCAGGCTGGAGTGCAGTGGTATAATCTCGGCTCACTGCAACCTCCGCCTCCCAGGCTCAAGCAATTCTCCTGCCTCAGCCTCCTGAGTAGCTAGGATTACAGGCGCCCACCACCACGCCCAGCTAATTTTTCGTATTTTCAGTACAGATGGGGTTTCACCATGTTGGCCAGGCTGGTCTCAGACTCCTGACCTCGTGATTTGCCTGCCTCAGCCTCCCAAAGTGCTGAGATTACAGGCGTGAGTCAACATGCCCAGCCGAGCTTTGCGTTTTACTTCTATTTATCTGACTTGAAATTTATCTCAAAAGGACTTATGAGCCAATACACAGAGATAACTGTAAAACAACATCCAGAGCAGTTTTCATAACTGAGTATATAAACAAGGCAACAACAGAAAATTGATCAAATGATGCTTACATTTTATGCATACATCCATAGAAATGGTAACTATGTACATATGAAAAGTGAGAGAGTAGAACATTTCTATTTAAATGAAATTAAGAAATATTTTAAATTGTATAAAAATTATAAGCCTTTTTGTGTATGCTTTTTTGTGTTTCCTAAAACAAGGATGAAGATCAAAACATTTAATGATATAAACTAAATTAAGAGCTATTGTTACTGAATCAGGTGTTTTTTAAAATTTTTTGGTTTGGCTGGTACAGTGGCTCATGCCTGTAATCCCAGCAGTTTGGGAGGCCGAGGTAGGTGGATCACCTGAGGTCAGGAGTTTGAGACCAGCCTGACCAATATAGTGAAATGCCGTCTCTAGTAAAAATATAAAAATTAGCCAGGCGTGGTGACATGCACCTGTGGTACCAGCTACTCGGGAAGCTGAGACAGGACAATTGCTTGAACCCAGGATGTTAAGGTTGCAGTGAGCTGAGATCGTGCCACTGCACTGCGGCCTGGGTGACAAAGTAAGACTCTGTCTCAAAAAAAACAACAAAAAAAATTTTTTTGGCTTTATGTGCCACGTTATATTTTAGATTTTTAAGATGACATATTAGTTATATATTAATTTTTGTTCTCTTTCTCTGCAAATACAAAAAGTAAAGTGCATGCTTGTAAAATAAAGATGAAATAAAATAAAAACCTACAAAACTAATGCCTTTTTTAGAACTTCCAGTTTCAAAAGCTGATATCTATAGTCAACGAATATGAGATCATTTGTTCTCCAAAGCAAGCTATAAGCAAAAAACAAACAAAAAAAACCTAAAAAGAAACAGAAACAGAGTTTTTGGATTAAATGTGACAATTTATAAACCTCACTTAGGAAACCTATCCATCCAAGATACGCATTTCATAATAAAGAGAAAAATACCTTTATAGAAAAGAAACTTGGCAGAAAACACCCTAGCCAGATGAATAAAGTTAGTGTAAGCTGTAATTAGACAAATTGGATCCAGAGGCCAATGCACAGATGGGCCCATAATTACTGCTATGATATTGGTGGAGGGAAAAGTAAATACTAATCTGAATATACTAATGAAAAAACAGAACCTGTAGGGAAGACACAGGTACTGGTATTTCTTCAAACTAGTCATGTAATCCTAACTGGAAGCCTGGGCTAAGAACCACTTAGCTGACCATTGCTTCTCAAGCTTCGATGTGCATATAGTTCATTTGGTATTCTGAGCATGTGATTCTGCAGGTTTTGGAGGGGTCCAGAAATTAGCTTGTTTATCAAAAGTTCCCTGTTAATGCTGATGTTGCTCTCCAGCACTCAGAGAAAGCAGGCATAGCATACAGAGTCCCTTACATCTAATACCCTTATTGCAACACCAATACTTTTTGTTACAGTGAAGACCACAAGTCACTATCTCAGAGAATCACATGCTTCGTCAGCTTTTTAAAGTTTACAGAAGGCTGGAGAATGTAGTAATGTCTACATCTGCATTTGAACAACAACATGTACACATACATTAATACGGTGTTTTTTGAGCTTGTACTATGTGCTCACCAAGTATGCTATAACATACTGTGCTGGGAAACTCGCATGGTGTCAGCTAAGCCTCAAAAAACTTTGAAAGGTGGGTACTAAGTGTCTCATAATTCCCAGTAGGATTTAGATGACGGCTTAGGCTATTTCTTCTGCTTTCCCTATCACTATAAAAGCTAAATACACACAGATGGGAGGGATATAGAAAGGAAGGGGTAAGTAGAGAGACTTTTAATTGTTGTGTTTCTATTTACTTTCTCATGACTGTGGAAAGACTCATGACTGCAGACTGGATCTGCAGAAGTGTAAAAGAGGTTGCTGTGTAAAATGTAAGCACCAGTTTCATTGAGAAAGAAAGACATTAATCAAATGTATACTCCTTTGTTCCCATTTATTTGCTTTTGTGTTTGGAAAAATTGTGAGCTCCAGCTCTGAAGAGACACCAAGGGTAGACACCTGTTTCACACTTCTGCAGATCTGATAGTTGTTCCAAACAGGAGTCTGATCTCCTCTAATTGGTTCTGTGAGGGGAGATTTCACTGTGGGTCAGACCTGGACAAGGCTCAAAGAGGGTAGGTCTGGATAGGGCTGGGGCAGGGAGCTGGCCCTCATCTTCTCATCTCTATGCTGCTGGCTTATTTTGTGTTCTATCTTTTCTAAGCTGGACCAACAAGAGTTTGACTCCCAGAATTTTTCTGATTTTAATGGTTTAAGCTTCATCTCTATTCTGCATGACACACTAACAACCGATTTAACCAAAACATGTAGTACTTTCTATAAAAACTATATTAGAAACAATTCTTAACAAGGGAAGAGCAATAGAAATAACTGTATCAACTCTTCTATGATGTCCCTTCAGGTGGTGATATCAGAACTCACAACGTAAGAGCAGTGTCCCAAATAAATCCCAAGTCTTCTGTGCAACTCCCTTCTTCATTCTGATCACATTACTCTTAATTCAACCATGTATTTATTGGCTCTAGAATAATAACTCCTGAATAGTAGAGCCCATGACTGTTTCATCTGTTCTTCTAACGGCAAATAATAATAATAATAAAAGCAATGTGTTTACCTATCAATTTGAGCCTCCAGACCTCCTACTTGTTCTTCACCCAAGTATCAGGAAACGAGAGCAACTCCCATTTGGATGTCAAATAAGAACATTCCATGAGGGGAGAAACAAGCCCTGGATTACTCATTCTTCTTTGTTTGAGATAAGAGGAAGATTGGACTCTGTTGTCAACCTGACCCCAGTCTACACAGGACACCCCCAAATGCCTCAGACTTTTAGGCGCTAGTGAAAGGGTCTGTAGTGACCCTGGGCTGACGCTCCAAAAGTTATTCAAACAGAGGAGATTCAGGCTGACTCTGGGGGGCCAGAATAAGAAGTAAAACAGCTGGCCAGACGCGGTGGCTCATGGCTATAATCCCAGCACCTTGGGAGGCTGAGGTGGGCAGATGACTTGAGATCAGGAGTTCGAGACCAGCCTGGCCAACACGGCGAAACTCCATCTCTACTAAAAATAAAAAATTAGCCAGGCATGGTGGTGGGCACCTGTAATCCCAGCTATTTGGGAGGCTGAGGCAGCAGAATCACTTAAACTCAGGAGGTGGAGTTTGCAGTGAGCCGAGATTGCACCACTGCACTGCCAGGGCCACAGAGTGAGACTCCGTCTCAAAAAATAATAAAAAATAACAAAAACTTAAAAAATAAAAATAAAACTGCCTCTAATTCTTGATCCTGATCTGATATTACCTATAACTGTTCAGCTAACTGTTGGGTACAAGGACAAGAATACTTTTCTTGGCCAGGCGCGGTGGCTCACGCCTGTAATCCCAACACTTTGGGAGGCCGAGGCAGGCATTTCACCTGAGGTCAGGAGTTCGAGACCAGCGTGACCAACATGGAGAAACCCTGTCTCTACTAGAAATACAAAATTAGCCAGGCATGATGGCACATGCCTGTCATTCCAGCTACTCAGGAGGCTGAGGCAGCAGAATCACTTGAACCTGGGAGGCAGAGGTTGCAGTGAGCTGAGGTCACACCACTGCACTCTAGCCCGGCAACAGAGAGAGACTCTGTCTCATTTAAAAACAACAACAACAATAAAAAAAAACAACTTTCTCCAGTAATACAATTCACACATAGAAAATGGAGTTGTATTCATGGCTCTGGACAGTTGTGGACAGTTGTGGCCCTGCCTTCCCTCTGCTAAGGTGCTTCTTTACTCTTAGAGAGTCTGCTACCAGATTCAGTTTATACCAGGAGCTACTCACACAATCTTAAAAGTTCACTGGACAAGATCCAAAGCCTGGCCCTGTCTTGTGAATCCCAGGTGGATTTCAGCCCTTATGTGTGGATTCTAGGTACCATTAACTTGGATCCATATTGTGTTACAGCGAGGAGAGGAAAAGTGGAGGAGAAATCCCCACATGAAGACTGCACCAACACATACTGGAGAACCCTATTAGCTGGACTCAAAATTTGGAACTGCATATTTAGGTTTAGGAGGGCAGAAAAGCAAGGCAAAGGCACCCCTGCCACATGCATAGGCATTTGGGCAAGAGAATAAGCAAAACGTTTAGATTATCAGGTTTACTCAATGCAAATGTGTGAACCTGGTTGGGTTTTCAGGCCACATGGTATTTGAAAGAGTTTCACATCTGAAGATGCCAGGGGCATGGAAAGACAGAGCTGGAATAGTTAATTGTTGCCCTATAGTAATTTTTGTAGAAATCTGGTAAAAGTATGCTATTAACGATTATAGATCCCAGATACGAAGAAAGGCCATTCTGCCTGCAGACTTTGAGGGCAGTGTGCACTTTACTGAACAATTGTGTGTTGTGAATGGAAGCCCAATTGCACAATTGTGTGTTGTGACTGGTGCATACAGAATGAAGCATGGTGGGCACATTATGTGTTCATATCCTGTTTAGTAATTCTGGACAAACTTAGAGAAGCATAATTATAAACAGAATTATCTGAAACCTCAGAAAAATTATCCACAATTGGAGAACAGAAAAAAAAAAAAAAAAATTCATTACAGAATTACAACAGAATGTGAAAGGCATTATAAGCAAACTGCTAAGAAATTGCAAAGACACTCAATTGCAAATAGCTACCATAATTAGTTCTCAGGTAGAAGACTTGACAGCACCATTTGTCACATACAGTTTATCTTAAATTCACCTAAAAATTGGAGGTCTTCTCTGGTTGCTAATTGGCTATATTTAAAGGAAAAATAAACTTATGTCTTCATGAGAGGTAGTTTTGAAACTTGGAGCCAGGACTGTGCTAAAGGTAAACTCCTATCTTCCAACAGAAAATGGAATAAAGCTCTATTTTCTTTGCTATTTACATTTTAAATAAATGATTCCTCGGTTCTAAAACCAGACAGTCCTGAGTCAAAAATACTGACAAAAAGCCTACTTAGCAGTTAGAATAATTTGTATATATTTCAAGTAGGCAGAAAAGACTTATATAAAAGTTTTCTGGCCAGGTACAGTGGCTCATGCTTGTAATCCCAGGACTTTTGGAGTCCGAGGCGCGTGCATTACCTGAGGTCAGGAGTTCAAGACCAGCCCAGCCAACGTGGTGAAATTCCTCCTCTACTAAAAGTACAAAAAATTAGGGCCGGGTGTGATGTCTCACGCCTATAATCCCAGCACTTGAGGAAGCTGAGGCAAGTGAATCACCTGAGGTCGGGAGCTTGAGACCAGCCTGACCAACATGGAGAAACCCCATCTCTATGAAAAATACAAAATTAGCTGGGCGTGGTGGCACGAGCCTGTAATCCCAGCTACTCAGGAGGTTAAGGCAGGAGAATCACTTGAACCAGGGAGGTGGAGGTTGTGGTGAGCCGAGATCACACCATTGCACTTCAGCCTGGGTGGGGAACAAGAGTGAAACTACGTCTCAAAAAAAATAATAAAAAAATAAAAAAACAATTAGCCAGGCATTGTAGCGCATGCCTGTTATCTCAGCTACTTGGGAGGATGCAGCAGGAGAACTGTTTGAGCCTGGGAGGTAGAGGTTGCTGTAAGCTGAGATTGTGCCACTGCACTCCAGCCTGGGTGACAGAGCAAGACTCTGTCTCAAATAAATAAATAAATAGATAAATAAATAAAAAAGTTTTCTAAAGTAAATCTTTTAAGAAAAGGAAAGAGAAAAATCTTTTATTTTCAAGGATGAAGCCTGTATTTCTAATTTTTATCTGTTCTTATGACAGCCAGGTCTAGGGCCATAATTTTGAACTCATGGACATCTGACTCCCAGTAGGTGCTGGATTCAGGCACCTGAGGCACACTGTGTACATCAGAAAGGGTTTGTAGAAAAGTAAAAGACAGAAGAGGGAAAGGGGCTATCAAGGACCCATGAGTAGGGGACAGTGCATGGTAGCTGGAAAGACTGGTTTATGCTATAGATACTGATTCAGGCAGGGCTATATTCTGACATATTCATGTCCATGCAGGTGGATGAGATTATGATTGATAATCCACAAGCCCAGGGTGATAGAGAGACCAGGTTGCTGCTTCAGGTTCAGGGTTTGTGGTAGGAATAATCCAGGAGTTCTCGAGGCACTTGTGTAAATTCTTTGGTGAGAAATTTTAGAGGCAAAGGCACTATAGAGTCATTCCTCAGGTCAAGTCCTCTTGTTTTGTGAAGGTTCTGGCCACACCCATTCCTAGTAGGTATGTTCATGAGTAGGCGGAAATCATTGGTGGTAACAGGTTTAGAGCAGGGAGTCTGTTTTCAGAACTCTTTTCTTCCAAGCATGCAGTCCCCTTTCTCCCTGGGAAGAGATCTGGAACCACAGGACAATGTGCACTGTGACAGCCTGTGTACAGGAGAAAAGAGTTCCCCTTCCCAGAGAAACTAAGAGTCTCCTCCAGCTCAAACATCTATGATATTCTTTTTCTGACAACAAATGTGTAGAGTTTGCTGAACAGCAACCAATTCTTCAACGCCAATTGGTTGTCCAGTAATTCAATTCTGATACCTCCTTGAGTCAGCATAGACCCCACAAGTTCAGGGCTCAGTCCCACAATACTGCCACCACTGCAGATGCCAGTCACAATTCCTAGGGGCTCATCTATACTTCTGAGCCAGTTCCTATAAATTGGGGGCTCTCATAATCTTCTCAAGTTAAATAATGATACAGCTACTCACAGAACTTAGCAAAACATTATACTTGCATTTACCAGTTTGTTATAAAAGATACAAGTCAGGAAAAGCTAAATGTAAGAAACGTACAGGGCAAAGAAAACTCATGGTAGAAGATGAAGTGGGCAGGTAAGAGCAGTGATTAAAGACATTCCTGAACCTTTGTGTTTTTCAAGAGCATTTTACTGCAAAGAAACACCCTTGCTATTTTTGATATCATGAAGCCACAGACTGTCTAAATTACTATTTTTTTGCCTTATAAACAATTAAATAATACATTTGTTTTTAGTAGTCAGAACAAAATACCTGTTAATCAAACTTTGCTTAGGTTTCTTTCTTTCCTCAGGCTCCCAGATTTTGACCCAACCACAACCTCTTTATGTTCCTCTTTTTTCTTTGAGACCGAGTCTGGCTCTGTCACCAGGCTAGCGTGCAGTAGTCCAATTTTGGCTCACTGCAACCTCCATCTTCCAGATACAAGTTATTCTCCTGCCTCATCTTCCCGAATAGCTGGAAATACAGCGTGCCACCAAGTCTGGCTAATATTTTGTATTTTTATATTAAAAATACCGCACCCGGCCTATGTTCCACTTAAGAACAGGCTGACTTGGCCCGGGTGTGGTGGCTCATGCCTGTAATCCCAGCGCTTTAGGAGGTCGAGGAGGGTTGATCACCTGAAGTCAGGAGTTCCGGACCAGCCTGGCCAACATGGTGAAACCCCATCTCTACTAAAAACACAAAAAATTAGCCGGGCATGGTGGTGCGCCTTAATCCCAGCTACCTGAAAGGCTGAGGTGGGAGAATTGTTTGAACCTGGGAGGCGGAGGCTGCAGTGAGCGGAGATCGCACCAGTGCACACCAGCCTAGGCAACAGAGCGAGACCCCATCTCACAAAAAACAAACAACAACAAAAAAAACCAGGCTGACTTCTGGGTAAAATATTCCCTAATCTAGCATCTGCTTTCACCATGTTCTATCCCTCCCTCCCCTTCCCACTTTTTTTCTGACTTTGTTTTCTTCTCCTTATGAAAGAAAGTCCTTTTTTCTCTAACCTTTAAAATTCTTCAGTATCTTATAGCTGGTGCTTTCCCCTTGTTGCAATACTCCTTTAAAATTAAGTAATTTCATTAAACTGCGCATGACGACAGGTGCCTGTAATCCCAGCTACTCGGAAGGCTGAGGCAAGAGAATCGCTTGAACCCGGGAGGCGGAGGCTGTAGTGAGCCGAGATCACACCATTGCACTCCAGCCTGGGCGACTAAGAGCAACTCCGTCTCAAAAAAAAAAAAAAAAAATGAAGTAACTTCTTGCCAGGCAAAATGGCTCACACCTGTAATTCCAGCACTTTGGAAGGCCAAGGTGGGTGGATCACCTCTTGTCCAGAGTTGGAGAAGAGCCTCGCCAAAATGGTGAAACCCCGCAAAAATTAGCTGGGCGTCGGGTCACCTGCTTGTAGTCCTAGCTACTAGGGAGCCTGTGGCGGAAGGATCGCTTGAATCTGGGAGACAGAGGTTGCAGTGTGCCGAGATTGTGCCACTGTACTACAGCCTGGGTGACGGAATGAGACCCTGGCCAAAAAAAAAAAAAGGAACCTACTTACCTAAATCTAAATTTGTCATATATCACAAAATCTAGAAACAACTTCAGAATAACAACTCTATTCCCAGAAAGAGCCTCCCAACCCCATTTTTGTGCCAATCCCAACTGCGTCTGCCTGTGGATTTACAGGTTTTCTGAGCTCTGTAGCTTCTCTAAGCATAAAGGCTCTGTCCATGGTTATTGTGAGCAGGCTGGGACATCTGCAGGGGAGGCTCTGCAGGCAGAACTAAACTATTCTTAGCTTGGAGTCACTGAGTTCAGGTTTCTATTTCCCGGTCAGGCCGAGGCGGGCGGATCACTTGAGGACAGGAGTTCCAGACCAGCTTGTACCATGGCAAAACCACTCCTCTACTAGAAATACAAAACTAGCCAGGCGTGGTGGCGCAGGTATGTAATCCCAGTTTTTCGGAGGGCTGAGGCACCAGAATCGCTTGAGTCTGGGAGGCGGAGGTTGTAGTGATCGCGCCACTGCACTCCAGCCTGGGCGACAGGGCAAGACTCCGTCTCAAACAAAATGTTTAAGAAAAGAGACTTGGGAGCCCCACCTGCCGCAGCTCCTGCCACGCACACACCGAGTCAGGATTCTGCCCTGATGATCCGCCTGGCATGCCTGAACAATCTGGGAAATACTGGGGACTGCGCGCAGAGCTGCCCAGGGAGCTCCAGATAGGGCGCCGCAGGGACCGGGCGGAACGCAGGGGTCCCGGCTGCGGGCCCAGCCGCCATCTTGCGGCTAGAGGGGCCTGGCGCGGAACTGCGCCAGCAGGGACTCAGGTCGGAAACCCGAGAGCCGTGAGGAGACCAGTCCCGCCGGTTACGCAGCCCGCTCTCTCCTCTCAGGATGCCCCAACCCCGCACGCTCACCCTTTCCCAGCTTTCAGGATGTCCTGGCATCTTAGCTGTGCGTCTCTCCCGACCTGCAGATCACAGGGCAACAGAGGCCGTCACAGAGTCACCGAGGGCTCCCGAGGTGAAGAACGTAGAAGAGTGGAGACAGATCCCAAGCTCTGGTGAGAGCGACAAAGGCCCCGCCAAATGGCGGAAACCACGCCCTCCTCTTCAACTGTGCGCTTGATTGAGCGGTTCCCGCGCCAGCGCCAATGATTGGATAAAGCACAGGCACTTTCCCCATACCACCCCCGCCCCCCGCCCTCCTCTCAGCATTAGTGCGTTCTATGAACAGAAAAACAGGCAGGCCAGGCGCAGTGGCTCACGCCTGTAATCCCAGCACTTTCGGAGGCCGAGGCGGGTGGGTCACAAGGACAGGAGTTCAAGACCAGCCTGGCCAAGATGGTGAAACCTCCGTCTCTACTAAACGTATGAAAATTAGCAGGGCGTGGTGGCAGGTGCCTGTAATCCCATAATCCCAGCTACTGGGGAGGCTGAGGCAGGAGAATCACTTGAACCTGGGAGGCAGAGGTTGCAGGGAGCCAAGATCATGCCACTGCCCTCCAGCCTGGGCGACAGAGTGAGACTCTGTCTCAAAAAAGAAAAGAAAAGAAAAGAAAAACAGGCTAAAGTAGTTAGGGTAAAATGCACAGGGAATTACAGCTAATTAAGAAGTGAGTTGAGACTTGAAATGCACTTGCTCTTTCCCTTGCCTGGATCTGCTTGTATAATGCATTTATTTGCTACTTAAGGGTAAGAAAAGATCATTTGGAATTTTTTTTTTTTTTTTTTTTTTCCCTTGCCTGGATCTGCTTGTATAATGCATTTATTTGCTACTTAAGGGTAAGAAAAGATCATTTGGAATTTTTTTTTTTTTTTTTTGAGACCGACTTTCACTCTTATTGCCCAGGCTGGAATGCAATGGTGCGATCTTGGCTCACTGAAACCTCTGCCTCCCGGGTTCAAATGATTCTTCTGCCCCAACCTCCCGAATAGCTGGGATTACCCCGAGTAGCTGGGATTACAGGCATATGCCACCATGCTCGACTACTTTTGTATTTTTAGTAGAGACAGGGTTTCACCATGTTAGCCAGGCTGGTCTCGAACTCCTGACGCCACGCTGCTCTGAAGTCGTGACCGCCCACCAGAGCCTCCCAAAGTGCTGGGATTACAGGCGTGAGCCACCGCGACCGGCCCATTTGGACATTTTTTTTAACAACTTTTTAATCATGTTGATAATGCAGGAAAGACCTTCATCCCATCCCTGAGCCCCTTTCTCACCATGCTGTACCACACTGCTGACCACATCGTGGGATGTCCATTAGGAATGGGGCTGGGGTGGGGGCAGCAGAGGCTGAGAATGGCTAAGCAAGAATTATGTTACCCAAATTTGTTCATCTTAGAAAGCCTCCTCTATCGTTCCGTGTGAAGTGGCTATTCCAGGGTAATTGTGCCCTGACTGTGCTGCATCTCAGTCTGACTTCTCTTTTTTAAAATCACTGGATTACTCTCACTAACGGGGTATATCATTTTCTATTTGAAAATGGCCAACAGTCCTTTGTGGGCGTCCTGATTTGATTTGCTAGTTTAGACCCTGGAGATAGAGGTGAGGAAATATTGGGCCACATCAGAATACCTTATTCTCACTTAGAGGATATATAGGAATTTCTTAATATCTAACAATTTTCTCAATAGAAAAAAATTTAACAATGATAGCTTACAGGGCAGAAAGGGGACACAGATGACACAGTCTTAGAAGTTTAATTTGGTCATAAATTGTTTTGTTTTGCTTTGTTTTTGGAGACAAGGTAAGGGTAAGAAAAGATCATTTGGATTTTTTTTTTTTTTCTTTTTTTTGAGACTGAGTTTCACTCTTATTGCCCAGGCTGGAGTGCAATGGTGCGATCTTGGCCCACTGCAACCTCCGCCTCCCGTGTTCAAATGATTTTCTGGTGCCCAGGCTGCAGTGCAGTGGCACAACCATAGCTCATAATTTGGTTGTAATAGTTCTTATAAAAATATTTTTGGCTGGGTTTGATGGCAAACACCTGTAATCCAAACACTTTCGAAGACCATGGTGGAATGATTGCTTAAGCCCAGGAGCTCAAGACCAGTCTGGGCAACATAGTGAGACTTGGTTTCTGGAATAATTTAAAAAATTGGCCTTGTGTGATGTTGCATGCCTATAGTCCCAGCAGCTTGAGAGGCTGAGGTGAAAGGATCTCTGGAGGTTGAGGCTGCAGTGACCCATCATTTGGCCACTGCATTCCAGCCTGGGTGACAGAGGGAGACCTGTATGTGTACACACACACACACAAACATATACATGCATACACCCACACACACACGCATATACATATACATATATGCGTGTGTGCGTGTATATATATATAATCAAAATTATATGTATGTCAAAAGAAATTCAAGCACAGAAGAAAAATGAAAGACCATGGTGGGGAATGTGATAAAAGATGAGTGTGACTCCTACAGCTCAGTGAGATTTGTTTTTCCATCTTAAGGAACTGCCCTCCCACACTGAAACCACAACCCAGAACATGCCAATTCTCACACTATTTATACTTTGCCCAAAAGCAACAGAAGGAGGTCAACATCATCATTTGTGGCATGGAAGTCTATTCCCCACTGAGACCTTTTAAAAATGTTATTGTCTTAAACCCTCTTCCTTCTAATAAAGTCTATACAAATACATACATACAAGCCTGAAACTACTATAGATAAAATATCAGGGTTTTTTTTTTTTTGGCCAGACGCGGAGACTCATGCCTGTAATCTCAGCACTTTGGGAGGCCGAGGCGGGCGGATCAGCTGAGGTCGGGAGTTTGAGACCAGCCTGGCCAACATGGAAAAACTCCTTCTCTACTAAAAACACAAAATTAGCTGGGTATGGTGGTGCATGCCAGTAATCCCAGCTACTCAGGAGGCTGAGGCAGGAGAGTTGCTTGAGCACAGGAGGCAGAGGTTGCAGTGAACTGAGATTGTGCCATTGCACCCCAGCCTGTGTAACAAGAGCAAAACTCCGTCTCAAAAAAAAAAAAAATTAGGTTTTTAAATTCCCGTAAATAAACAAGCAAACACAAAAACAGCCATTTTGATTGAGGAGAGAGTGGGATGGAGGGGGTTAGGAGGCTGCTCACATCACCTCCAGGCCCCATGTGGAGGAGGGGATGGAGTCTAGGAAGACCCTGGCTAGTCACTTGTTCTGACTGGGCTTTCGCCCCGCTCCACACTTTGTTAACCATTTCCTGGGAAGAGCTTAGGAACCTCTTGTGCCCTAGTGAGGAAGGGCCTCCCCTCACAGGGTATTGGAAAGGAGGCATTCTGAGACTCTGTGAGAAGCTAGCACAGTGCTTGACAAGTACCTGTGGGAACTGTCATCCTCTGTAACTATCATGTGGCCTTGGAGTGTTCAGATGGCCTGGCCTGGCCTGGCCTGGGGCTTGGCGGAGCTGTTTGAGGGTCAGCTGCTTTAGGCTCCCACTTTCTCGTCAATCAAAGTGGCTGTTTTCGTGTCTGTTTGTTTATTTTGGTTTTTAAAATCCTCATCTATAAATAGAAAGTGCAGCTAGAGGTGCCAAGGCTCAGGATCTAGAGCTGTGCCGCTTGGACTTTCTTGCTGGCCTGTGGCCAGGTGAACTCTGGGTGTGAGATGATTCCTACCCTGGATCTACAATCCCCACCACCTCTCCCCAGGCCCTGAGAAACCAACACAAGGCAGTGCTAAAGAGCAGGTGAGTGACGGGCATCAAGCCCATTCAGGAAGATTTGAATGCTATCTGGGCTGAAGCTGTTGGCAGTAGGGACTATGTCTGCCTTGGCTTGTCATGGCCCCACCCACAGATGTGCCTGCCCTGTGCTGTTTCTCCAGCAGCCACCGATCCATGGCCCTGAGCCTCTTGTACCATGCCTGCTTCTTCATGTTGATCATGTTTTTTTTAAAAAAATTCCTGAGATGGCACTGCTGGATATGAGTGCTGGAAAGGGGGAGGCACCTTTGTCCTAGGGAATTGGGAGCTAACCAGATCCCTCCTGAGTGCCCCCCAGAACAAGTGGGGAGTGGTGCTGCACTAAATGATGCCCCCCGGATATGTATTTGCACTGGCTCAATGAGTACACAATGCAGAGGCCTAAATGAAAACACATGAATGGTGTATGTGGACATCAGCGTGCTGCTGGAAACAGGTGCCTCTCATTCTCCCCAGCAAGTGTGGAATGTGTCCATGCCCTTGGGTGGCCTTCTTAACTTGTACACAACTGCAGGTCTGTTCTGAGTGAATGACGTGCAGATGAGATTTCTCAAGTCCTTCATATGTTTGACATTGTGGCTGCTGCTTTTGGTACCACTACCCCCAGGCCCCAACCTGGCTTAAAGTCCAGGCTTTAGGTCAAAAAGACGGAGGGCTTCCTGTGTTTGGGATGGGAAGTTGCAGATCTCTGGTAGCACTGCGGGTTGGGGTACACTTAAGTTTTGTGCAGAATGTGAGCTGCAGTGGTTTTATTAATTGTGATTGGCCTGGCCTGGTTGTAGCTCTGGGTAGGGAGAAGGAATTAGCAGTGGCGTTTCCCCAGATATTCATGTGCCCAGCCCTGGCCTTCCTGCCCTCAGGCCCGGAAGTAAGCACCACCACAGACTCTGATTTGCCTCCCTACTCCCTGTACCCCAGATGGGAATACCTTGAAGGCTACAATCTGAATGTATTATTCTCCCCATTTTAACCAGACCTGCCTAACCCACGATGAGGGAGTGAGGGCAGGATGGGTGGGGGACCTGGGGAGAACCAGAGTGGAATCATAAATCCCTGGGAAAAGTTAAAGGTAGAGAAGTGGTGGTTACCTCTCCATGAAGCCCAGCTCCCTACCTGATTCTTGCCACACAGCCCCTCCTACAGACACCGGCTCTGGGGGTGGTTGGGGATCTCTATAGGCCCGGGCTGCTCTCTGTCCCCACCTGCCCATGCTCCTTCTCTGTTTTGTTGTTTTTGTTTGTTTTGTTTTGTTTTGTTTTTCAGATGGCAGTTTTATTATTATTACCCAGGCTGGAGTACAATGGCGCGATTTCGGCTCACAGAAACTTCTACCTCCTGGGTTCAAATGATTCCCCTGTCTCAGCCTTCCGAGTAGCTGGGATTACAGGTGCACACCACCATGCGTGGCTAATTTTTGAATTTTTGTTAGAGAAGGGGTTTTGCCATGTTGACCAGGCTCGTCGCAAACTCCTGACCTCAGGTAATCGGCCTGCCTCAGCCTCCCAAAGTACTGAGATTACAGCCGTGAGCCACTACACCTGGCCCCTATGCTCCTTCTCTTTGCCTGCTGTTAATGTGAAGGAGAAGGTAGGTCCTCAGCCCTAGGTATAGCTGAATGTCTTTTGGAGTGTTTGAAGCATGCTTTATGTCTTAGAAATTCTAAAAAGTAAAACGAATTCCAATAGTAATATCTGTTAGTTTTCCTGAGCCAACTGGAAGAAAAGGATTTTTCACCTGAAATTTTTAAATGACACCCAAGGATAGCCACCAGTGTCTTGGCCATGGAAACCTCCTATGTGCTTCCTGCCCCCAGTTTGATTTGCAGCCTCGTGATTGTTTTGTTCTGAATATACTTTCCTCTGGTGAATATGGTTCACATGGTTAACACCACTTCATGAGAGGGGAACATCATGTAGAGCTGAGAATGGATTGTCTTTAGTTACCACTGTGCCTCTTTGTCACCTGAGAGGCCCATTTTTCCTGGCTGATTCCGTAAGTGTGTTAGTGTGGTCAGACACCTCTGGACAACTCGAATGACAAGGGGCTGTTGTTTTATAAAGGAAACAAAGGCTTTAGATGTGAAATCCTTCTTTTCTTTTTCCCTTCTTCTAGGTGAAATACTTCAATTTTTTTTTAAGGGTAAACAGTGGTATCTTAGCAGGTTTAGAGTGCAAATTGGCATGTGCTAGGTTGTGGTTTCAGTGTGGATGGGCAGTTCCCATGATGGAGAAGCAGATCTTACTGAATTGCAGGAGCCACACTTTCTGTCTTTCACATCCCCCACCGTGTGTGTGTGTGTATGTGTGTGTGTACACATACAGGTCTCACTCTGTCATCCAAGCTGGCGTGCAGTGGCTGAATGCTGGGTCACTGCAGCTTCAAACTTTTAGTCTTAAGTGATTCTGCCATCTCAGCCTCCCCAGTAACTGGGACTATAGGCATGCACCACCCTGCCTGGATTTTTTTTTTTTTTTTTTGGTATTTTTTTAAAGTAGAGACAGAGCCTTGTCATGTTAGGTAGGCTGGTCTTGAACTCCTGAGCTCAAGCAATCCGCCCGCATTGGCTTCCCAATGTACTGCAATTACAGACATGAACCACTGTATCCAGACTAGTTTTATTATCTGATTACACAAGTGTATTTCTTCATAATTCACTGAGCTTTACTTGAATGAAGAATTTGTGCATGTATTTCTCTATGCATGTTACGTATCATTAAAAAATTACATAGTACATATTAGCACAAAATGCTAACTCACTATCTCAAAATAACAGCAGTATTTTTTTTTTGCTTGTTTCATGGTGAGACACACTCACTCAGAACATGATCATACTTCCCTGCTATCATGACTCCCTTACTTCACAGTTTTTTATGGCTCTACAAACAATAGAAATAAAGAAAGGGGTCCCTTATGTGCACTTACGGGGTATACTTAAATGTAGAGAATTTTGCAGCCAACATTATATATGAAAAAACTTATACCTTGATAGATAAAAGATGAAGGGCCAATGTGGGTGAAAAATTTTTAGGGGATATTTGTTCCCTCACAATATCAGAAACAGAATATTGGTCCACTGCTCTTAACTTACTTCATAAGTTAAAGACAACTTTTTCACAGTAAGTTAAGCAGCATTGCCAGGATGCCCTTACTCTTCTGAATGGCCATGATTTGTTAGGTCTTTCTTTCCATGGTATAGAGTAAATGAGGCAATGGTTAGAAATGTATCCTCCCTAATAGGCCTGTATGGCGGATTATACTGTAAAGGCTATGGTTACACAATAGATTTTAAATTTACTTACGAAAGTTGTGCTAAATAATATTATCTCTTTTAATTACTTATCAGATGAACAGAGAAGTACCTGGGAACTTGCTAACACTGGTAGTTGCACTTGGAGAAATACATCGGGTAGGCTCCCTGAGCCTACTCTGCATCCACAGAGATGCAGTTGTAGAGGATTAATGAACAGTGTGCTTGATTGAAATGAGTAGAGCACTTATCTAGCTAACTATTCGACCTATTTAATTTTAGTTGGTTGTTCATGGGGACCCTGGCTAAAAAGCATGCTTCAAACTCTTGGTATCATCTTCCTGATAGTTAAAATAGTAGTATCTTCCTACTTCACTGTATTCTCTCAAAAGTTATAAATGTTTGCATGTGGTCATCTCTAGAATGTCAAATGGTCTCTTTTAAACCAGAATGACAGAAACTCAAAGACATATGTGACTATGAAGACACCATAACCTATGAATGACATGATAAGGACAAAAACCCAAAATAGGCCAGGCACGGTGGCTCACGCCTGTAACCTCAGCACTTTGGGAAACTGAGGTGGGTGGATCATGAGGTCAGGAGTTTGAGACAAGTCTGGCCAACATAGTGAAACCCCATCTCTACTAAAAATACAAAAATTGGCCTGACGCAGTGGCTCAGGCCTGTAATCCCAGCACTTTGGGAGGCCAAGGTGGGAGGATCATGAGGTCAGGAGATGGAGACCATCCTGGCTAACACGGTAAAAACCTGTCCATACTAAAAATACAAAAAATTAGCCATGCAGGGTGGCGCGGGCCTGTAGTCCCAGCTACTTGGAAGGCTGAGGCAGGAGAATCGCTTGAACCCGGGAGGCAGAGGTAGCAGTGAGCCGAGATAGTGCCACTGCACTCCAGCCTGGACAACAAACTGAGATTTCATCTAAAAAAAAAACAAAAAAAGAAAAAAATAATGGAAACAGAGTGGGACTAGAGCCCTGAGTTTTGGTCACACCATGACCTATGTAAGAACTTAAACAAACAGGGTGATTTTTTTTTCTTTCCTTTTTTTTTTTTTTTTTTCCTGAGATGGAGTCTCGCTGTGTTGCCTACACTGGAGTGCAGTGGCACAATCTGGGCTCACTGCAATCTCCGCCTCCCAGGTTCAAGAGATTCTTCTGCCTCAGCCTCCCAAGTAGCTGGGACTATAGGTGCATGCCACCACGCCCAGCTAATTTTTGTGTTTTTACTAGAGACGGGGTTTCACCATATTGGCCAGACTGGTCTTGATCTCCTGACCTTTTGATCCGCCAGCCTTGGCCTCCCAAAGTGCTATGATTACAGACCTGAGCCACTGTGCCCGGCCTGGAGTGAATTTTTTAAACAAAATTATTTATGGTCATCATCTGGACTGAGCATGTGCACTCATCTCAAACAGACCAAAACAAAACAAAATGAGTCACTCATGCTGAAAGTGAGGTTATCAAACCTAAAATTTAAGAAAATAGGTAGATCTTAAAACAGACCAATTTTTCTTTGGGAGGCCAAGGTGAGCAGATCACCTGAGGTCAGGAGCCTGAGACCAGTCTGACCAACACGGAGAAACCCCTGTCTCTACTAAAAATACAGAATTAAGACCAGGTGCAGTGACTCATGCCTGTAATCCCAGCACTTTGGGAGGCTGAGGCGGGTGGACCACCTGAGGTTGGGAGTTTGAGATCAGCCTGACCAACTTGGAGAAACTCCGTCTCTACTGAAAATACAAAATTAGCTGGGTGTGGTGGCAAACGCCTGGAATCCCAGCTACTTGGGAGGCTGAGGCAGGAGAATCACTTGAACCTGGGAGGCAGAGGTTGCAGTGGGCTGAGATCATGCCATTGCACTCCAACTTGGGCAACAAGAGTAAAACTTTGTCTCAAAAAAAAAAAAAAGGCAAAACAAACTACAGAATTATCTGGGCATGGTGACACATGCCTCTAATCCCAGCTACTCCTGAGACTGAGGCAGGAGAATTGCTTTAACCTGGGAGGCAGAGGTTGCAGTGAGAGGAGATCATGCCACTAAACTCCAGCTTGGGCAACAAGAGTGAGGAACTCTGTCCCAAAAAAAAAAAAAATACAGACCAATTTTTGTTTCTTCTGTAAATAGCAGATTTCAACACAAGGAGATCCCCTGTAGTCTAATCCTTTAAAAATAATAATAATAAAATAATAACCTGAAGTTCTTGCTTCCACTTTACAAAACCCACAGTTCTGCTATTTCACAGTGGGATTTAAGACTAAATAAATTCATTTTTCATTTTGACACAGTGATATCAATGTCTAAATTTTGGTCTATCTCGGCCGGGTATGGTGGCTCATGCCTGTAATCCCAGTACGTTAGGAGGCAGAAGCAAGCAGATAACTTGAGGTCAGGAATTTGAGACCAGCCTAGGCAACACGGTAAAACCCCGTCTCTACTAAAAATACAAAACTTAGCTGGGCGTGGTGGCGCACACCTATAGTCCCAGCTACTTGGGTGGCTGAGGTGGGAGAATTGCTTGAACCTGTGAGGTGGAAGTTGCAGTAAGCTGAGACAGCACCACTGCACTCCAGCCTGGTGACAGAGCAAAACTCTGTCTCAAAAAAAAAAAAAAAAAGTTTTGGGCTATGACCATAGGGAGAAATTTTTGTTAAGTTAATTATACCCTAAAGCTGCCCCTTTTCCTGTTTATTTAGTCAATAGTTTTTGTTTGTTTGTTTTACATAGTAAACTGAAACCTAACTGGATATGTGACTAGACTGTACCCATTCTTGTACCAACCACTGTGGTTTGGTCAATAAAAGGATGTCACCTGTTCAAACCATTTCAAATAAGGCAAACCTCAAGCTGTAATCAATCTGGCTGTTTCTGTACCTCACTTCCATTTTCTGTATGTCACTTTGCTTTGTCTGTCCGTAAGTCTTTGTCCGTGTGGCTGTGCTGAAATCTCTCTGAGCCTACTCTGGATTCACAGGCTACTCTATTTGCAAATCACTCTTTGTTCAATTAAACTCTGTTGAATTTAATTTCTCTAAAGTTTATTTTTTATTTAAAAATTTTTCCAGGCCGGGTATGGTGGCTCATGCCTGTAATCCCAGCACTATGGGATGATGAGGCGGGTGGATGATAAGGTCAGGAGTTCAAGATCAACCTGGCCAATATGGTGAAACCCTGTCTCTACTAAAAATACAAAAATTAGCAGGACATGGTGGCATGCACCTGTAATCCCAGCTATTCTGGAGGCTGAGGCAGAAGAATCGCTTGAACCTGGGAGGTGGAGGTTGCAGTGAGCCAAGATTGCACCATTGCACTTCAGCCTGGGCTACAGAGTGAAGACTCTATTTCAAAAAAAAAAAAAAAAATTTCCTCAAATTTTTTTCTATCATTAAAATGAATAATGTGTTTTTGGGCTTTAATTTTCTAAACTCATTCCTCATCTATTTTCTCAAATTATTTTGTCCTTTCAAAATGTTTCTGCATTTTTTTTTTTTTTTTTGAGACAGAGTCTCACTCTGTCTCCCAGACTGGAGTACAGTGGTGTGATCTTGGCTCACTGCAACATCTGCCTCCTGGGTTCAAGCCTCCATCTCCCAGGATCAAGCGATTCTCCTGCCTCAGCCTCCCGAGTACCTGAGACTACAGTCATGCACCACCACGCCCGGCTAATTTTTTCTATTTTAGTAGGGACAGTGTTTCACCGTGTTGCCCAAGGTTGTCTCGAACTCCTGAGCTCGGGCAATCTGCCTTCCTTGGCCTCCCAAAGTGCTAGGATTACAGGCACATGAGCCACTGTACCCAGTACATTTTTTTTTTTTTTTTTAATGATACAGAGTCTTGCTCTGTCACTCAGGCTGGAGTGCAGTGGCGGGATATTAGGTTACCTCTGTCTTCCAGGTTCAAGTGATTCTCCTGCCTCAGCCTCCTGAGTAGCTGGGACTACAGGCACGTGCCACCATGCCCAGCTAATTTTCTATTTTTAGTAGAGATGGCATTTCACCTTGCTGGCCTGGATGATCTGGATCTCTTGACCTCATGATTCACCCACCTTGGCCTCCCAAAGTGCTGGGATTACAGGCATGAGCCACCGCACCCAGTTGTTTTGTTGTTGTTGTTTTGTTTTGTTTTGTTTTTAAATCCAGAGTCTCGCTCTGTCGTCCAGGCTGGAGTGCAGTGGCATGAACTCAGCTTACTGCAACCTCTACCTCCCAGGTTCAGGCAATTCGCCTGCCTCAGCCTCTCAAGTAGCTGCGATTACAGGCATGCACCACCATGCCTGGCTAATTTTGCTGTATTTTTAGTAGAGACGAGATTTCACTATATTGGCCAGGCTGGTCTGGGTCTTCTGACCTTGTAATCTGTCTACCTCGGCCTCCCAAAGTGCTGGGATTACAGGCGTGAGGCCCCGCGCCCAGCTGAACAAGTTTCTTGAGGTGAAATAGTTGTATAAGCCACATATGCAAAAAGGCAGAATGATAGTGATTTCAAAAATTGTAGCAATTTTTTTTTTTTTTGAGACACAGTTTCACTCTTGCCCAGGCTGGAGTGCAGAGGCACGATCTTGGCATCTTGGCTCGCTGCAACCTCTACCTTCTGGGTCCAGGTGATTCTCCTGCCTCAGCCTCCTGAGTAGCTAGGATTCCAGGCAGCCACCACCACACCCAGCCAAATTTTTTGCATTTTTAGCAGAGACAGGGTTTTACCATGTTGGTCAGGCTGATCTTGAACTCCTAACCTCTAGTAATCCACCCACCTTGGCCTCCCAAAGTGCTAGGATTGCAGGCGTGAGCCACCGTGGCTGGCTGCAATTTTTTGTCTTTTTTGTTTTTTTTTTTTGAGATGGAGTGTTGCTCTTTTTGCCCAGGCTGGAGAGCAATGGTGCAATCTTGGCTCACTGCAACCTCTGCCTCCAAGATTCAAGCGATTCTCCTGCCTGAGCCTCCCGAGTAGCTGGGATTATAGGCATGCACCATGATGCCTGACTAATTTTGTATTTTTAGTAGAGATGGGATTTCTCTATGTTGGTTAGGCTGGTCTCGAACTCCTGACCTCAGGTAATCTGCCCCCTCACTCAGTCTCCCAAAATGCTGGGATTATAGACATGAGCCACCACGCCTGGCCCTTTTTGTCTCTTATATTCATTTCCCAATGCGTTTACAGCTCTTCCCATTGAAATACAGAATCTGGTTTCCAAACCATATATCTGGCTGGCCTTATTTGCTCAGGGCAATGGAAATCTGTGAATATGACAGTGGGCTAGTTTGGAGCTTAGGCTCAAAAGGTTTCAAATGCTCCTGTTTTTCTTTCAGAATGCTGCCATCTCCATGAGTAAAACCCATGTTAGACAGATGGAGGATAAGATAACATGAGAAGGAGAAGCAAGGTGCCCCCGTTGACAGCCCCAGAAGCAGATGCTCACTGTCAGAAGTACAGCTGCCTAGTCAACAAGCAGCTGATGATCCATGTTTGAAGGAGCTCAGCTGAGACCAAAAGAATGGTCCCACTGAACCCAGCCTAAATGGCTGACCATTTCAATTATGAGCTAAAAAGTTTTGGATGGTTTGTTATGCTGCGGTAGCTAATACATGCACCCAGTGCAGATAGGATGCCAGGATTCAATGACAGGTTGGTTATTAGTTATCTTCTAACAGTGGGGACCCTAAAAGTTTTGATTTTTTTCCCCTAATTTAAAGTTGGATGTCTTGTGAAATAATGTTGAGTAATGAAAAAATACATGCAGACATATATGCATGTAATTGGTCCTTATACTCACATAGTCACCCACACCATAAGAAAAAACAGATGACTGTAGCCTGACAATTAGGACCAAGGCCAAATAGCAGAATAAGTTTGCCTTAACCTATTTTCTCCATATCTAAACATTGGAAATCAAGACTGTGGACAGATCTGAAAACATAGAGTTTTCTTCTCGTTTTTTGTTCACTGGAAGAAAGATGGACAACAGGTAGCCAGCAGCGGTCTGCCTGTGGTTATTTTATTCTCGTTACCTTCTGCCTTTTCTATGGCCATTATCTGTTTCACCTTTTTAACTGAAGAAGTTGTTGGTAGGTAGAGGCCTCCCTTGTGGCAGAAAAGGGATGTCCCTTTACCTCCACTGACATTGAAGCTGTACTTCAATGTGGCAGCTATTGGCCATGTGTGGCTACTGGGTGCCTGGAATGTTCCTGCTTTGAACTGCAATGTGCTAAAAAGGTAAAATACAGAGTTGGTTTCCAAAGTTTAGTTCCAAATATATATACTTTATTAATAAATATTGCTCACATATTAAAATAATAATATTTTGGGAGCTGGGCGTGGTGGCTCACACCTGTAATCCCAGCACTTTGGGAGGCCAAGGTGATCAGGGTGGATCACCTGAGGTCAGGGGTTCAAGACCAGCCTGGCTAACATGGCAAAACACCATCTCTAGTAAAAATATAAAAAAATTAGCAGGGCATGGAGGCAGGCACCTGTAATCCCAGTTACTCAGGAGGCTGAGGCAGAAGAATCATTTTAACCTGGAAGGCGAAGGTTGCAGCAAACCAAGATCCCGCCACTGCACTCCAGCCTAGGCGACAGAACAAGGCTCTGACTCAGAAAAAAAATAAATAAAAATTATTGGCATCAGCTGGGCAGGGTGGCTCATGCCTGTAATCCTAGCATTTTGGGAAGCCAAGGTGGGCAGATCACTTCAGACCAGGAGTTTAAGACCACCCCGGCCAACATGGTAAAAGCCCGTCTCTACCAAAAATAAAAAAAATTAGCCAGGTGTGGTCATGGGTGCCTGTAATCCCAGCTACTCTGGAGGCTGAGGCAGGATAATGGCTTGAACCCAGGAGGCAAAGGTTTCAGTGAGCCAAGATCGCACCACTGCACTGCAGCCTGGGGAACAGAGCAAGACTCTATCTCAAAGAGAAAAAAGAAAAATTTATGGGAGTCACTGCAAAAATATTAAAGAATTAATTGAAAGTGTTGTTCAAAAATTGTAGTTTGTGGTCAATGAGAGGAGCTTGAAGGAAAGACTGTTTTTTTTTTTTTTCTGACTTCAAGTGATCCACCCACATCGGCCTCCCAAGGTGCTGGGATTACAGGCATGAGCCACCTCCCCCAGCCAGAAAGACTTTTTTTAAGATGCATGATGCAAAAACTTAAATTCAATAATCGGTTAGTTACAGTTACATAGTTTCTTACTTTTTACCTGGAGCGTAAAAATTTCCTGGTTATATAGTCAGAGCTTAATTGACAGTTTGTAGTTGGTTAAGCCTAAATTTTGTTTCTCTTGATGCAGTAATTTACCAAAGAAAGCATGTCAGTCAGATTTTTTAAAAGTAGGAATTCAAGGATTAGAGCTACCTCAGTGGAATTGCCTGCCACTTAAATATTTTCAGACTCCACAGGGGACTGATATTTTCCTGCATTTTTCACAGATGTCCCAAGCAGCTTCTCAAGTCTACCCGTTTCCCCTCATTCTTCCAGCCTAACTCTGGCTTGCAATAATATACTCAATTAACAGCTGCTTCTGACTATTCCAAATGTCAACTTCCTCTCTCTAATTCACATTATTAACTATTTGTCCTTCAGTGTACATTTTTGATACTATATTTTAATTAATCATTTTTTGACAAAGCATTGGATAGCACATTTAAAGAGATTTGTTTCTGTTTGTAAATATCTCCTGTGAGAAGAAACCAAAGCATAATCCCCCGATACTGTATTGTGGAAAAAAAGAAAAGAAAAGAAAAGAAAAATCTCTGTGCCTCTTTTTCTTTTATCTTCCCTAGGCACAGGGATCTTATAAGAATGTTTGGGGTCAAGGTTTTTTGTGGTTTTTTTGGAAGCTTTATTGGGTGATGTGTTCTCAGGCACCCCGGGTTTCACTACTGTCTGTGAATAAACCAAGATAACCGCTATGGCTGTGTCTGCTACAGTATCTAGTAAATATCAGCTCCTATGTCATTTTCTTTCATAGGACATCCTGAGGTAGGGAGTGTAGCCTCTCAAGGGAGCAGTCAGTTGAATGCTTGATGCTGAGAGGAATCTCCTGGTGTACTCTTCCTTTGGAAAGCTAACCCCCTGAGACATTTAAGATTGTCTTCACTCAGGCTGGGTGCAGTTGCTCACACCTGTAATCCCAGCATTTAGGGAGGCTGAGGTGGGCAGATCACCCGAGGTCAGGAGTTTGAAACCAGCCTGGCCAGTGTGGTGAAACCCCATCTCTACTAAAAATACAAAAATTAGCTGGGTGTGGTGGCGCACGCTTGTAATCCCAGCAACTTGGGAAGCTGAGGCTGGAGAATTCCTTGAACCTGGGAGGCAGAGGTTGCAGCAAGCTGAGATTGTGCTACTGTACTCTAGCCTGGGTGACAAGAGTGAAAACTCCATCTCAAAAAAAATAAAAAGATTGTCTTCACTCGACTCAGCTTCCATTTCTTGAAGATTCATTGCTGGTCGGCCATCCAATGCTGGTATTGAGGGGAAAACAGACATAATTTCTGCACCCTGGATTCTCTAAGTTTTGTGAAAAAAAATAGTGTCCCTAAAAACAAAAAATGAAAACCTGACCCCAGTGAGATTGTGCAAGAACTTGCAAAGTAAAATGTACTTGGGGAACTCACTGGGGCTTAGTGTAGTGTCTCCTGAGAGGGTGGTCACTGAGCACTTAAGTGAGCAAGATGAGGTGGGAGAATCTCTCAAGTGATTGGATGGCCTGACTTGACACATGAATGAGACATATCTGTTTTCTAACCAGCACTGCCACTCCCTGGGTTTGTTACCTTGAAAATATTTGTTTGCTTATATTAACATCAGTTTTTTAACTATAAATTGCATATTATTAGTAGAGCTTGAAATGTAAAGTATTTACAAGGGCCTAAAGCAGGTGAGTTTCACAAGAATCTAATCATAATTTCTTTGGTTTAAAATTCTCATTTACCTCTTTCTTTTTCTCTTTCTTCCCTTTTTTTTTTCTTTTTTAGAGATAGAGTCTTACTCTGTTGCCTAGGCTGGAGTACCGGGGCGTGATCTGGCTCACCGCAACCTCTGCCTCCCGAGTTCAAGCGATTCTCCTGCCTCAGCCTCTGGAGTAGGTGGGATTACAGGCACCTGCCACCACGTCAGCTAATTTTTGTATTTTTAGTGGAGACAGAGTTTAGGCATGTGGACCAAGCTGGTCTCCTGACCTCAGGTGATCCATCCATCATCCTCCCAAAGTGCTGGTATTACAGGCATGAGCCACTGCACCCGACCTATTTTTTTTTTTTTTTTTGAGATGAAGTCTCGCTGTGTTACCCAAGCTGGAGTGCAGTGGGGTGATCTCGGCTCACTGTAATCTCCACTTTCCAGGTTCAAGAGATTCTCCTGTTTCAGCCCCCTGAGTAGCTGGGATTACAGGTACCCACCACCACGCCCGACTAATTTTTGTATTTTTAGTAGAGATGGGGTTTCACCATGTTGGCCAGGCTCGTCTTGAACTCCTGATTTCAGGTGATCTGCCCACCCCCACCTCCTAAAGTGCTGGGATTACAGGTGTGAGTCGTAGCACCTGGCCTCGCCTGGCTAATTTTTTGTTTTTAGTAGAGATGGGGTTTTGCCATGTGGAGTAGGCTGGTCCCAAACTTCTGACCTCAGGTGATCCATTTGCCTCAACTTTGCTGGGATTACAGGTATGAGCCATGGTGCCCACCCTAAAAATTCTCATTTACCTTTTTCTTTCCCAGGGTGAGTTTAGAAATTTTCTCAGGTGTATTTTTTTATGGCTAAGTGATTTCCAACCAAATTCCAAGGCATCATTATTAGAATGCTAGCTACCAAAGATAAAATTAAGGGAAATCTTTCTTTTATTTTGGCTGCAGGAAATAAATAGGTTTCCACAAGAAAATGTGGTAGATAACTAGTGAGTCACATCGATTCATTAAAACATCAGTTTCTCTTTTTACAGGGTAAATTCATGATGTGAATATTTTGTGATTTTTATTTCTGAGTTTTATGCTAAATTTTATGAGATAAAACTTCAGGCTGGGTGCCACGGTGGTTCACAACCGTAATCCTAGCACTTGGGGAGGCTGACACGGGCAGATTGCCTGAGCTCAAGAGTTCAAGACCAGCCTGAGCAACATGGTGAAACCCCAACTCTACTAAAAGACAAAAAAATTAGCCAGGCATGGCAGTATATGTCTATAGTGCCATCTACTTGGGAGGTTGAGGCAGGAGAATTGCTTGAACTCAGGAGGTGGAGGTTGCAATGAGCTGAATTTGTGCCACTGCACTCCAGCCTGGGTGACACAGCAAGACTCCATCTCCAAAAACAAACAAAAACTTGGTACCTCCTAGAAGTGTTCTTGTATTACTAATTGTTTACTGCATGATTTTTCATGGAAATAGTACAATAATACATTTGTTGTCTGAAGGGAATGAATAATTTTGCTTTCCTTGTTGAGTTATGAAATATAAGCACCTTAAAATTTCCTTTTTTTTTTACATGAACATTGTGTTTGAGTAATTTTGCTGGATTTTTCAAACACTTACTTTCAAAATCCAAGTGAGTGGCTGAGCGCAGTGGCTTATGCCGGTAATCCCAGCACTTTGAGAGGCCGAGGCAGGTGTATCACCTGAGGTCAGGAGTTTGAGACCAGCCTGACCAACATGGTGAAATCCTGTCTCTACTAAAAGTATGAAAATTAGCTGGGTGTGGTGGCAGGCACCTGAAATCCCAGCTACTTGGGGGGTGCTGCAGGAGGAGAATCGCTTGAACCCAGGAGGTGGAGGTTGCAGTGAGCCAAGACTGTGCCATTGCACTCCAGCCTGGGCAACAAGAGTGAAACTCCTTCTTGAAAAAACAAACAAACAAATAACAACAGCAGCAGCAACAACAAAAAAGAAAACAAGTAACTCTGATGTGGAAATTAAAGCTTGATCACAGTGACTCCAAGTTAAGGCTAATATCGAGCCTGCAAAATGAGTTTATTATAGGTCCAGTTAGTTTTTTCTTGGGAACCTCCCCTGCAGGTGTCCCAGCCTGCTCACCCCAGCCATAGAAGAAACATTTATAGTGAGAGAAGCTATAGAGCCCTGAAAAGCTGGGGACTCACAGGCAGATGCTGTTAAAGTTAAGATAGAAGGGGACTGGGAGGGTCTTACTGAAGATAAGGTTGTTCTTGTTTTGAGACAGTTTCCAGACTTTGCAAAGTATAATAAAGTTAGATTTATACATAAAAAAATTAAGTTCCAAAGGAGTATTGCAACAGGAGGAAATACCAACTATAATCATTAAAGCTTTAAAGATTGCAAAGTTTAGGCAGAGAAGTGCTTTCTTTTATACGGAGACACAAACAAGATTAGAAAGAAGGTGGGAGGGGAATGGCAAATGGAGAGTGAAAAAATCAGATTCTACATCAGAGAATGTTTTACCCTGAAGTTAGTATGTTCTTAGGAGAGACCTGAAATGGAGTTGTATGTTGGCTTAGGCAGAGGGTAGTTCAAAGTTCAAGAGCCTGTGGGAAGGTGATAGACTTAAGTGAAGTTTTTTTTTGTTTTGTTTTTTGAGAGGGAGTCTCACTCTGTGGCTCAGGCAGGAGTGCAGTCACATGATCTTTGCTCACTGCAACCTCCATCTCTCAGGCTCAAACAATTCTCCTGCCTCAGCCTCCCAAGTAGCTGGGATTACAGACGTGTGCCACCACACCTGGCTAATTTTTGTATTTTTAGTAGAGATGGGGTTTTGCCATGTTGGACAGTCTGGCCTTGAACTTCTGACCTCAGGTGATCCACCTGCCTCAGCCTCGCAGAGTACCGGGATTAGAGGAGTTAGCCACTGCACCCAACCTGATTTAAGTGAAGTTTCATTTAGAAGTATTTTATTTTTACCACTGAAGAAAAATTCAGCTGATTTTTAAATGAGAACAAGAAGGAAATGTGCAGAGTCTATGTCTGACTATGTGATAGGTGAAAAAAAGAGCATCTAAATCATAATGGGAAGGATGTTTCTTTTCATAAATGGTTCCTGGAACACATAATAGATGGAGAATTTCATTTTATTAATCACAGCTATTTACCAGGATTTTCTATGTGCTTCATCTTTTGCCACCTCTTTTCTTTGCCCAGCACATATTTTTCATTTGACTTTTCCTGGATTGTATATTTTATAATAAACTGGTCAACATAACTATAGTGTTTTGCTGAGTTCTGTGGGTAGCTCTATCAAATTATTGAACTTTAAGTAGTTTATACGTATCCTGATTTTTTTTTTTTTGGAGACAGAGTCTTGCTCTGTCACTCAGGCTGGGCTGCAATGCAGTGGCACAATCTCGGCTCATTGAAACCTCCACCTCCTGAGTTCAAGCAATTTTCCTGCCTCAGTCTGCCTAGTAGCTGGGATTGCAGGTCCACACCACCAAGACTAGCTAGGGAGTCCTGAATTTTTAAACAGTAGCTCAGAGGCATAGCTGGGCCCATGGAGTTTGTGACTGGCAACTGCACTAAGGAGAGTGTCGTGGGACTGAGCCCAGAGTTAGGGTGTGTGCTGATTCTGGGTGGTGTCAGAATTCAAATGTTAGACAATGAGTTGGTGTAGAACTGCTTGGTGTTCAGCAAACTACAAATCTGATGCCACAAAAAAAGATACCATTTCTTTTAGGTTTTCTAGTTTATTTGTGTAGAGGTGTTTATAGTATTCTCTGATGGTAGTTTGTATTTCTGTGGGGTCGGTGGTGATATCCCCTTTATCATTTTTTATTGCGTC
>NW_012119899.1:283269-283622 GCF_000951035.1 Colobus angolensis palliatus
CATTTCGTTATGTACCCAGTAGTCATTCAGGAGCAGGTTGTTCAGTTTCCACGTAGTTGAGCGGTTTTGATTGAGTTTCTTAGTCCTGAGTTCTACCTTGATTGCATTGTGGTCTGAGAGACAGTTTGTTATAATTTCTGTTCTTTTACATTTGCTGAGGAGTGCTTTACTTCCAACTGTGTGGTCAATTTTGGAACAAGTGTGATGTGGTGCTGAGAAGACTGCTTCTGCTTGGTGTAGAGTTGAGTTCAATTCCTAGATATCCTTGTTGACTTTCTGTCTCGTTGATCTGTCTAATGTTGACAGTGGGGTGTTGAAGTCTCCCATTATTATTGTATGGGAGTCTAAGTCTC
>NW_012119899.1:288667-296167 GCF_000951035.1 Colobus angolensis palliatus
CACTCTCCCAAGACTAAACCAGGAAGAAGTTGAATCCCTGAATAGACCAATAGCAGGCTCTGAAATTAGGGCAATAATTAATAGCCTACCAACCAAAAATGTCCAGGACCAGACGGATTCACAGACGAATTCTACCAGAGGTACAAGGAGGAGCTGGTACCATTCCTTCTGAAACTATTTCAATCAATAGAAAAAGAGAGAATCCTCCCTAAATCATTTTATGAGGCCAACATCATCCTATCAAAGCCTGGCAGAGACACAACAAAAAAGAGAATTTTAGACCACTATCCCTGATGAATATCGATGTAAAAATTCTCAATAAAATACTGGCAACCCCAATCCAGAGGGTGTGGAGAAATAGGAACACTTTTACACTGTTGGTGGGACTGTAAAGTAGTTCAACCATTTTGGAAGATAATGTGGTGATTTCTCAAGGATCTAGAACTGGAAATACCATTTGACCCAGCCATCCCATTACTGCGGATATACCCAAAGGATTATAAATCATGCTGCTATAAAGACACATGCACACGTATGTTTATTGCGGCACTATTCACAATAGCAAAGACTTGGAATCAACCCAAATGTCCATCAGTGACATACTGGATTAAGAAAATGTGGCACATATACACCATGGAATGCTATGCAGCCATAAAAAAGGATGAGTTTGAGTCCTTTGTTGGGACATGGATGCAGCTGGAAACCATCATTCTCAGCAAACTATCACAAGAACAGAAAACCAAACACCGCATGTTCTCACCCATAGGTGGGAACTGAACAATGACATCACTTGGACTCGGGAAGGGGAACATCACACACCAGGGCCTATCATGGGGAGGGGTGAGGGGGGAGGGATTGCACTGGAAGTTATACCTGATATAAATGATGAATTGATGGGTGCTGACGAGTTCATGGGTGCAGCACACCAACATGGCACAAGTATACATATGTAACAAACCTGCACGTTATGCACAAGTACCCTATAACTTAAAGTATAATAAAAAAAAAAAAAAGCAAAAAAAAAAAAAAAGAATTATGTCTGCATAGACCTCCAGCCTGGGATGGCACCAGATAACAGCTCCAGAGCTCAGAACAGTCACTGGGGTAGATGGGTACCACACCAGCACTTGCTTCCCTATTTTGCCAGCCATGACCTTGTGTGTAAACACAATGAACCCACTAGGATTCTAACCTCCCAACAATCTGATTCTGCTCAGAACAGGCCAGCCAAATATGGCATTCCTCTACACACAAAATTTGACATTAAAATCCTTTCAGGTCACAGCTTGTAAATATTTCTGCCCTGACACCTGTGTGTTTCCAACTCTCAGGCTCATTTTATCATCAGTTTTGACTTCAGCATATCAAAGCTCTGCCTTGCCTAATACAGAGTCTTCTCATTTTTATTAGAAATATGTGCATTGTGTTTTCTTTACAATATTCAGTTGTTTGTTAATCTTCTACAGAATTGTAAGCACAGTTATAAAACAGTAACATTACAAGGGATTGGCAATATATACAAAAATACATACATATGTATAAATGTGTGTGTGTGGTGAGGTATAATTAGTAGAAACATATTATCCATAATTTTAAAGCAACAATATATGAAAATTGAACTTTGAGAAATGTAGAAACAATATTACATATAGCATTGAGAAACTATTTTAATCTTTTTTTTTTTTTTTTTTTTGAGATGAAGTCTTACTCTATTGCCCAGGCTGGAGGGCAGTGGTGCAATCTCAGCTCACTGCAACCTCCACCTCCCGGGTTCAAGTGATTCTCTTGCTTCAGACTCCTGAGTAGCTGTGATTACAGATGCCTGCCACCACGCCTGGCTAATTTTTGTATTTTTAGTAGAAACACGGTTTCACCATGTTGCTCAGGCTGGTCTTGAGTTCCTGACCTCATGATCTGCCTGCCTCAGGCTCCCAAAGTGCTGAAATTACAGGCGTGAGACACCGCGCCTGGTACTGCTTTAATCTTAATGTCTATTTTATCTAATATATTACCATCTTTATAATTAATTTGTTAAAGTTACATAAAATTTATTTTAAATTTTTATACATTAATATTTATCTTTTAGTTTTATGTCTTGAAAAAATATCCAATTGACTAAAGTTAAACAATATTTGACTCTGATGGGACCAATGAAGCTATATATGTTAAATATTACAATGGACATATTTTAAATTGGATTTACCAACTCATGTGTTCTTCAGAAGACCTGTTCTATTTTCTGATTCTTTCTATTTTAATTTCTTCTATGTAAAAATTGTTTTAAAATCTAGAACTTACTCTGTATTTTTGAGGTTGTATATCAGTATGCTTCAGGTTTTAACCAAGAAGTTACAGCAGGCTTTTAAAAACTGATCACAGTGTAACATTATTTCATATATTCAACCTCCACTTTGACCACATAGGAAATTAAATTACAAATTTATTCACATTCTCCAAACTATTAGTTGATTATATGTATTTTTTATAAAATTCTGGGATGCTTCCAGAAGCCAGAAGTGCACAGCGAATAGAATTTTAAAACTTGAACACGTCTCTTTATGCAGTTCTTAGATTAGAGAACAGAATCTGGGCACGGTGAATCATGCCTGTGATCTCAGCACTTTGGGAGGTGGAGGCGGGCAGATCACTTGAGCTCAGGAGTTCCAGACCAGCTTGGGCAACATAGCAGAATCCCATCTCTATTAAAAATACAAACCTTTGCCAATGTTACTGGTGCGCCTTTGTAGTCTGAGCTACTCGGGGGACTGAGGCACGAGAATCTTGAACCCTGGGAGGCAGAGGTTGCAGTGAACAGAGATCATGTCACTACACTCCAGCCCAAGTGACAGAGCAAGACTCTGTCTCAAAAAGAAAAGAGAAGAGAAGAGAAAAAAGAAAAGAAAAAAGAAAAAAGAAAAGAAAAGAAAAAGAAAACACTGTCAGACCCCCAGTGAGCTCCTTGTGCCCTTCTCAGGCAAAAACCCCAGGAGAAATCACTAGCCTGACTTCTAACAGTATAGATCACCTGTACTTTCAACTGTTTTGTAGTTTCTACACATGAAATCATAAAGCATGGATTATTTCATATGCAGATTTTAAATTCTATATTTAACAAAATTATCTGTATTATTTCATGTTGCTGTGGTTCATGAAATTGGTGATCCTATTCCATTATTTAACCATCAAACAATTAATTTAATCATTTGACTTCAAATATACATGTGCGTCATACTTATTTTGGAGTTACTAGGAATAATAATTGTGTGTAAATTATACAATGTGTTTTGATGACTTTATGAACAAATTTCTGTTGGCTACATACAGAATAATCAAAGTCATTGGGTCATATGTTTATATTTGCTAAGCTTTGAAAGACAGTGCAAGTTTCAATAATGCATATATTTTTATACCACAAGCAGTGTATATGATGTTTGACTTATTCATACTATTGTTAACTATTGATATTTTCTTTTGTTTTTATTTTAGCCTTTTAATTGGTATGTGATGGTGGCAGATAGTGACTTTATTTGAATGTTCTTGGTTTCTAATAGGTTGACAATATTTTCACCCCCTTATTACACATTGCATCCCTTCTGTTGATTTTACTCATTTGATTCTATTGCATTTTCCATTATTTCCTCATCAATTAGTGGAAGTTATTTATATATGCTGGATACAAGATTTTTTTCTCATAATTACATACAGGTGTGTGTGTGTGTGTTTGTCTCATTTTTACTGTCTGTTCATTGATCATCAGGTATCCATGATAAGAATGATCTCTTAACTGTAATATAATTAAATTTTGCCATTACTTCTTTTATAGTAAGGTGTTTTTTCTGATAAGAAATATTTTGTTATTATAAAAATGGAGAGGTCTTATGCCTTTGTTTTTTCTGATAATATCATTTTTATTGTGATAAAAACACATAACATAAAATTTACCATTTTAATCATTTTAACTGTACTATTCAATAGCATTAAGTACATTCATAATTTTGTGCAATATTCACCACTATCCATTTCCAAACTTTTTATAATTTCAAATAGACACTGTGTCCATTAAGCAACATTTTTTCAATTTCACCCTCCTTTCAGCCATAAATAATGCCTGTTTTACTTTCTCTATATTTGAACTTTCTATTCTAAGTATGTACCTCATATTAATGGAATCACCTAATATTTATTCTTTTGTATTTGGCTTGCTTTACACAGTATAGTGTCATCTAGGTTCATCCGTGTTGTAGCATGTATCAGCACTACAGTTTTTTGAGACAGAGTCTCATTTTGTCACCCAGGCTGGAATCATGACTCACTGCAGTCCCAACCTCCCCAGGCTCAAGTGATACTTCCCTGTGGCTGGGACTACAGGCACACACCATCAAGCCAAGCAAATTTTTGTACTTTTTCTAGAGATGCGATTTTTCTATGATGCTCAGGCTGGTCTCAAACTCCTAGGCTCAGGAGACCCTCTCATCTTGGCCTCCCAAAATTCTGGGATTATAAGCATAAGCCATCATGCCCATCAGCATTGTATTCATTTTAAGACTCCATATTTTGTACTGTAAATGATGCTGCTATAAAGAATGGTGTGAAAGTATCAGCTTAAGTCCCTGCTTTCAATTATTTTGGATAGACACCTGCAGTGGAATTGTTGGAACATACTGTAATTCTATTTAGAAGTTTATGATAAACTGCCAAACTATTTTCTACAGTTGATAAACCATTTTGTATTATCACTAGCAATGTACCAGGGTTCCACTTCCTCCACATCCTAGCCAATACTTGCTATTTTTCATTTTTGTTGTTTTTGGGTTTTTTATATAGCCACCCTAATAGGTGTAAAATGGTATCTCATTGTGGTTTTGATCTGCATTTCCCTAATGACTGGTAATGCTGTGCATTTTTCAGTATACTTATTAACCCAATAAAGATTCAAGTCCTCTGCCCTGTTATAAATGCTGTTGTTGAATGGTTTTGTTGTTGAGTTTTCAGAGTTCTTTATGTATTCTGCAATATCTTATGTACTTAATAAGATACATGATTCAAAAATCTTTTCTCCCATTCAGTGGTTGTCTTTTCACTCTGTTTTTCTTTCTTTCTTTTTTTTTTCCAGAAAAGTTCTACATTTTGATTAAGTCCAATGTATTTGTTTCCTATTATGTTGCCTGTTCTTTTGGTGTCACAGTCAAGAAACCATCTCCAAATTCTATGTCATAAGATTTTTGCTTATGGTTTTTTCTAGAAGTTTTCAAAGTTTTAACATTCTTAACTTTCATTCTGGGTTCACGGGTACATGTGAAGATTTATTACATAGATCAACATGTGTCACAAGTGTTTGCTGTATGGATTATTTCATCACCCAGGTATTAAGCCCAGTACCCAATAGTAGTTATCTTTTCTGCTTCTCTCCTTCCTCCCACCCTCTACCCTCAAATGGACCCCAGTGTCTGCTCTTTCCTTCTTTGGGTTCATAAGTTTTTATCATTTAACTCCCACTTGTGAGGACATGCAGTATTTGGTTTTCTGTTCTTGTGTTAGTTTGCTGAGAATAATAGCCTCCAGCTCCATCCATATTCCCACAAAATACAAAGTCTCATTCTTTTTTATGACTGCATAGTTTTCCGTGGTGTATATATACCACATTTTCTTTATCCAATTTGTCATTGATGGCATTTAATTGACCATATCTTGTTATTGTGAATAGTGCTGGAATGAACATTTGAATGCATGGGTCTTTATGATCTTTATGGTAAAATAATTTACATTTCCCTGGATATATATGCAGTAATGGGATGGCTAGCAGGACTATCGAATGGTAGTTCTCCTTTTAGCTCCTTGAAAAATCACCTAACTGCTTTCCACAATGGTTGAATTAATTTACACTCCCACCAACAGTGTATAAGTGTTCCCTTTTCTCTACAACCTCACCAAAATTTATTTTTTCACCCTTTAATTATCTCCATTCTGACTGGTATGAGATGGTATCTCATTGTGGTTTTGATTTTCATTTCTCTAATGATCAGTGATATTGAGCTTTTATTCATATGCTCGTTGAGCACATGTACGTCTTCTTTTAAGAAGTGTCTGTTTATGTTTTTTGCTCACTTTTTAATGGAGCTGTTTATTTTTCTCTTGTCATTGCTGTGGTTGCAGCTGCTGGTTGGGGGCTTACCTGGTGGCCATCCTACCACTGTGTGTGCTGCGCATGTTGAGCTCTGCCCTGTTGGGGGTGGGAATCCCCGGCACCTGTGGGGTGTCTGTGCTCCCCCCTGTGGGGGCGGTGTGCACGCCCCTGTGGTGAAATCTTCCAACCCCTCTGAGAGTTTTGTCTCACTGCTGTCTCACTGGCTGGCCTGAGGCAACCCCTTCCGGGATGTGCTGTGCCAGGAGGGCCTCCTCCTTTGGGTGTCCCTCACCAAGGAACCTTGAAAAACTCTTAGCAGTGGATCACACAGCTCATGTATTGATGAAGAACGCAACCAGCTATGAGAATTAATGTGAGTTTCAGGACACACTGATCATCACTTCAAATGCTCTTGTGGCTCCCTGTTCCTCCCAGGGCTACACCTGTCTGAGGCATCATTTGCTGAGCAATCCTGCCGTGGGGAGAGGGGGGGTGCCTGTGGCCTCCAGGGGGTGCATGACTGGTGGTTCTCTTGCAGGGTTGGTTGGCCCCTCTGTCCTCCCAAGTACAGGCCTGGTGGTGCCCACCTCCTCTTCCATCGGCACCTTCCTCCCACCTCCCAACCATGCATGCAAGCCCTGCGAGGGACCACGTGGTGGGGAAAGGAGCCTTGGTTAGAGAGATCCCACTGCCTGTGAGAGGAAGGAAAAGAGAGTCGGCTGGGGCCGAGTTCCTGTGGCTGCCACAGTCCTGGTTCCCCTAGAGAGCTCCCTTGTACTGCAAGCTGTCCAGGGCTAGCCTGGGTCTGGGTAAAAGGTCCTGTGCTGTCGTACATTGGCGGGTGGGGGTGGGGAAAGGTTGTGGGGCTGGAAAGCGAGGTTTCATCCTGGTCGCCACAGTTCACCGCCCGCCCGGGTGGCAGCCTGGTGTCCAGCCAACTGCTGCTCTTCCCTGCACCCCCCTCCTCTCCCGACCAGCCTGCTGTGCGCTTCTGGGGCCCGAAGTCTGCCCTGCGTGAGCCCCCCAGTCGGGCTCGAGGCCAAGCTGAGTGCTTGGCCGTGCCCCCGGTGGTGACCCATGGGACACCATGGCGGCATCCGCCATTGTGTGCTTACCTCTGGTTCATGACTGTGCCGCCCGTGTGGTCCCTCTGAGCTTCTGCATTGGGGCGGGATGGAGTCACATCCTCAGCGCAGTCCTCTGGACGGTCAGTGTACTGTGTATTCCCTGCCCCTAGTTCTTGCTCCTCACTCAGGTCCTCAGGCTCTGATGTGGCAGGGATGCCATCAGCTAGCTTTTCTATCTCACACCCGCTCCCCTCCCTCACGGGGCCTGTCTCCCAATCGAGTGTCCAGGCTCGCATCCTCCTTGCCTGC
>NW_012119899.1:298667-338233 GCF_000951035.1 Colobus angolensis palliatus
ACGTAAACAGCCTCTGGCATGTAAGAACAACGTAGGTAAGGGAAATCAGCAAGCTGGATCAGTAAGCTCAGGGTAAGAATTTGCTCTAAGGGCTTTGCCAGTCCGGCTGCGGCTTGAAGCAGGGCTGGGTGCAGGCAGTGGCTGGATGAAGTGCTGGTACTCCACCCCCCAACGTTAGCAGCACCCCTCTGCAGACATCTCCCACCCCACCTCGCCATACCTTCCTTTTCACTATCCCTCCCCACCTCGCTATTGCCCGTTCCTAGCAGCCCACTTAGAACTGATGCAGACCAGGGGAATCTGACTGTTTAAAACAAAGCATGGTGAAGGCCCATGGTGGGTGTTGACACAATGTCAATTCTACCCAGTGCTCTGAGTGTCAAAGTGAAGAAATTCAGTGAAGCATGAGTAAATGGCGGGAGTAACTATGTCTCTCTTAAGTGTAGCCAAATGCCTCATCATCTAATTAGTGATGCATATGAATGGATGGACAAGATTCCCACTATTCTTACCTGCTATCCAGCAAAACCACAGCCAAAGGAATGGGCTTGATAGAATCAGCAGGGAACAAAGACCCTATTGAGACTGACTCTAGTCTGGCAGGGTGAAGAGACATGAGAGGGGTAGAATAAGTGAAAGGCCCCTGCACCCCTCTGTTTCTCTGAGGAGATGGGGTGAGGTCCACTGACCTTGTGGGCTGCCGGTGAAATCCCACTACCCTGATCATTTTTTCACTGACCTGGTGAACTTGGGGCTGGGTAGGTGAGCCACAAGGGGCTCACACTTTTGGCACCAAGCACCTGGCCACATGCTGGCTGGATGTTAACTGCTCCAGGAATAGTGCCAGGTGCAGAGTTGGACTGGTGCGGTACACCTGTCGAACGGTAATGCAGGTGTCTGAAGGTGAGTGCAGGGAGTACCAAAACCTCCCATGGAGCAGAAGGGCAGAAGTTGCTTGATCTTGATTTTCAGTACGAAAGCAGGGCCTCATGATCCTTTTGATGTTTTGTTTGGGTTTTAAGCAGGATGTGGCAGAGAAGATACCACAGGGATAACTGCCTTGTAGTGACCAAGAATTCATAGCAACATTGCTTTTTGATCCTTTGGTGTTGGATCTTCCTATTGTGAAGCAGAATTCACCAAGCATTGGATGGTTCACCCAGTAACAAGGAACCTGAGCTTAGTTTAGAACATCGTGAGACAGGTTAGTTTTACACAACAGTCTTTTAAACAAGGGTCTTCCCATCTCAGCCTCACGAGTACCTGGGACTACTGGGACCTTCTTCTTCTGTATTTTTTCTAACCACCATTTCAGTTTGTTTCCACAATACTTAGAGTAACTTGCTGTGATTTTTCATTGTTCTTTTCTCTCTCCATTCTCATATGCTCCTTCCTACACACTGAAGCTGACCTTTGGTTTATTTTTTGTCATAGTTCACACTGGTTATGACACACACACACACAAAGAGAGAGAGAGAGAGAGAGAGAGAGAGAGATAGGAGTTCTCAATTATGATATTAAATATCTTTTATTATTGTTAACTTCTGCTTAATTATTTCATCTTTAAGATTGTTGTTGTTTGATATTGTTACATACTTACTTTTGGTTTATTTATTTAGATAGAGTTGTCAGTCACAAGCCTTGGACTTAGCCACCAGCTTGCCATGACTAAGGTCAACCAGATGGCTTTCACCTTGCCATATCTGAGGTCGACCACATGGCTCTCACCTTGCCATATCTAAGGTACATCAGATGGTGCTCACCTTCCCATGTCATGTTTTGATTTATTTTTTGTCACACTTTGTCCTTCCATTTGGTGTGACAAACAAAAAGAGAGAGAGAAAGAGACACACACACACACACACACACACACACACAGAGGAGTTCTTAACTGTGATATTAATTACCATTTATTGTTGCTCACTCCAATTTTATTTAGATTTTAATATTGTTTGATATTATATATATATATTTAAATTCATTTTGATACAGATGTCAGCCTCAAGCACTGAAATAGCCACCAGCTTGCCATGTGTAAGTTCCACCAGATAACTCTCACCTTGCAAATGTCTAAGATCGACTAGATGGCATGTGCCTTCCTATTTTTGGGGTTGACCAGATAGCCCTCAGCTACTATGATTGAAGTCAACTAGATGGATCTTGCCTTGCCATGTCTGAGGTGGACAAGATTACTCTCACCCTTCCTTGTCTAAGGTTGACCAGATGACTTTTCCCTTGCCATGTCTAAGGTCAACCAGATGGCTCTCACCTTGCCATGTGTAAGGTGGACAAGATAGCTCTCACCATGCCATCTCTAAGGTCAAGGAGATGGCTCTTGCCTTGCTATGTTTGAGGTCTTCCTGATGGCTCTTGCCTTGCCATGTCTGAGGTCAACGAGATGATTCTTGCCTTGCCATGTCACATGTTGTCCAGGTGGCTGTCACCTTGCCATTTCTGAGGTCGGCCAGATGGCCCTTGCCCTGCCCTGTCTTAGGTTGACCAGATGGCTCTTGCCTTGCCATGTCTAAGGTCGACCATATGACTGTTACCTCACCATGTCTGAGATCGGCCAGATGGCTTTCACAGTCCCATGTGTGAGGTCAACATCATGGCTCTCACCTTGCCATGTCTGAGGTCAATGAGATGGCTCTTGCTTTGCCATGTCTGAGGTCAACCAGATGCCACTCTGACATGTCTGAGCTCAACCAGATGGCTCTCAGCTTTTCATGTCTGAGGCCAACCAAATAGTTCTCCTCTTGCCATGTCTGTGGTCCACCAGAAGGCTTTAGCCTGGCCATGTCTGAAATTGGCCAGACAGCTCTCACCTTGCCATATCTACAGTTGATCAGAGAGTGCTTGCTTTGGTATGTCTAAGGTCGACGAGATGGCTCTCACTTTGCCATATCTGAGGTTGACCAAATGTCTCTTGCTTCACCGTGTCTGAAGTCAACTAGATGGCTCTCCCCTTGCAATGTCTGAGGTCAACCAGAGGGCTTTCACCTTGCCAATTCTAAGGTCAACAAGGTGGTTCTCACCTTGCCATGTCTGAGGTGGAGGTGGATAAATGGCTCTTGCTTTTTCATGTCTAAGTTTGACCAGATGGCTTGCACTGGTGGCAATGCTGTTCAAGTCCAACAGAGAGATGGGACTGTGATTTGCTGCAGGCTTGATCTCAGTCTCATCCAGGAGATCTTCCCATCTTGGCCAGAAACATTGGAATGAGTCCACAGCTTGCCATGCCTAAGGTCAACCAGATGACTCTCGCCTTCTCATGTCTAAAGTCGACCAGGTGGCTGTCACCTTGCTATGTCTAAGGTGAAACAGATGGCTCTTGCCTTCCCACATCTAAGGCCGTCCAGACGGCTCTCATGGGTGGCAGTATCATTCAGGTCCAGCAGAAAGATGTGATTGTGATTCACTGCAGCCTCGATCTCCCTGGTCTCACCCAGGTGGTCTTTCCAATTGGGCCACCCAAGTACCTGAGAATACATGAACCTTCTTCCTGTGTTGTTTCTCTAACCCCAATTTCAGTTTGTTTCCACAGTACTTAGCGTGATTTGCTGTTGTTTTTCTTCATTCTTCTTTTCTCTCTCTATTCTCCTATGCTCCTTCTTGCATGCTGAATTTGACGTTTTCATTTATTTTTGGTCACACTTCAGCCTGAGTGTGACAAAAGGAGAGAGAGAGAGAGATCTTAATTGTGATATTATCTTTCATTATTGTTCACTCCTGCTTATTTGTGTATTGGTCTTTAATATTGTTAGTATTTCTTTGTTATTGTTCTATATTTACTGGTGGTTTCAAAAATTTATTTTGAGACACATGTTGGCTGCAAGCATTGGAATTAGCCGCCAGCTTGCCACGTCTAAGGTCGACCAGATGGCTCTGGCCTTCCCATGTCTAAGGTTGACCAGATGGATCTCACTGGTGGTAGTACCATTCTTGCCCATAAGAGGGATGCAATCATGATTCACTGGAGTCTTCATCTCCCCAGTCTCCCTCAGGTGGTCTTCCCATCTCAGCTTCTTGGAACTACTTGGACCTTCCTGTGTTGTTTTTCTAACCTTAATTTCAGTTTGTTTCCACAATATTTAGAGTGACTTGCTGTTGTTTTCCTTCTTTGTTCTTTTCTTTCTCTGTTTCTTTATGTTCCTTCCTGCACAGTGACCTTTTGATTTATTTTTGTCACAATCCAGCCTTGGTGTGACAAACCAAGAGAGAGAGAGAAAGAGGGAGTGAGAGAGAGAGAGAAAGAGAGAGAGAGGAGATCTTAATTGTGACATTAATTACTTTTCACCATTGTTCACTTTCACTTATTTATGTATTGGTCTTTAATATTGTTTTTATTCTTTGTTATTGTTATATATTTACTGCTGGTTTTTAAATTTATTTTGAGATAGATATTGGCCACAAGTGTTGGGCTTATCTGCTAGTTTGCCATGTCTAAGATCTACCAGATGGCTCTCACCTTCCCATGTCTAAGATCAACAAAATAGCTCTCACCTTCCTAAGACAAAGATCGACCAGATGACTCTCGCCTTGCCATGTCTAAAGTCATCCAGATGGCTCTCACCTGCCCCTATCTTAGGTCTACCAGATGGCTATCACTGGTGGCAGTACCATTTGGATCCAGCAGAAGGATGTGATTGTCATTCATTTCAGCCTCTATCTCCCCGGTCTCACACAGGTTGTCTTCCCATCTCAGCCTCCCAAGTATCTGGGATGACAGGGTCCTTCTTCCTCTGTTTTTTGTTTGTTTGTTTCTAACCTAATTTTAAGTTGTTTTCTCAATACTTCGAGTTACTTGCCATTGATTTTCTTCTTTGTTCTTTTCTTTCTCTATTCTCCTATGCTCCTTCCTGCACAGTGAAGTTGACTTTTTGGTTTATTTTTTGTCACACTCCAGCCTGGGTGTGACAAATGGAGAGAGGGAGGAGATCTTAATTGTGATATTAATTACCTTTTACCATTGTTTACTCCCACTTATTTATGTACTGGTCTTTAATATTGTTTGTTATTATTTATTTGTTACTGTTATATATTTACTCATTTTTAAAATGTATTTATTTTGGGACAGATGTCTGCTGCAAGTTTTGGACTTAGCCACCAGCTTGTCATATCTACATTCAACCCTATGGTTGTTGCCTTTCCATGTCTAAGGTCAACCAGATGGCTCTCACAAGCAGCAGCACAGTTCCGGCTCAGAAGAGAAATGCGACTGTGATTCATTGTGGCATCAATCTCCCCAATCTTGCCTGAGTGGTCTTCCTGTCTCGGCCTCTCGAGTCCCTGCAACTAATAGAACCTTATTTTTTTTTCTTTTCTTTCTTCCTTTCTTCCTTTACTTTCCTTTTCTTTCCTTTTCTTTCTTTCTTTCTTCTTTCTTTCTTTCTTTCTTTCTTTCTTTCTTTCTTTCTTTCTTCTTTCTTTCTTTCTTTCTTTTCTTTCTTTTGTCTCTAACCACAATTTCAGTTTGTTTCTACAATACTTAGGATGACTTGCTGTTATTTTTCTTCTTTGTTCTTTTTTCTCTCTATTCTCCTATGCTCCTTCCTGCGTGCTGAAGTTGATGTTTTGGTTTATATTTTTTCACACTCAAGCCTGGGTGTGACAGAGAGAGAGAGACAAAGAGAGGGAGAGAGACCTTAATTGTGATATTACCTTTTACTATTGTTCATTCCCACTTATTTTTGTACTGGGTTTTAATTGTTATTATTTCTTTGTTATTGTTATATATTTACTGTTGGCTTTTTTATTTAATTTGGGACAGATGTTGGCTGAAAGCATTGGACTTAGCTGCCAGCTTGCCATGTCTAAGGTCAACAAGATGGGTCTCGCCTTGTCGTGTCTAAGATCAACCAGATAAATCTCACCGGCGGCAGTACTGTTCGGGTCCAGCAGAGGGATGCGATCATGATTCACTGTGGCCTTGATCTCCCTGGTCTCGCTCAGGTGGTCTTCCCATCTCGGCCTCCTGAGTACTTGGCACTACTCAGACCTTCTTCCTCTGTTTTGTTTTTTTTTTTTTCTAACCCAAATTTCAGTTTATTTCCAAAATACCTGGAGTGACTTGCTATTGTCTTATTTGTTGTTCTTCTTTTCTTTTTCTACACTTTCCATAACACCAAAGGACTTTATACAATATGAATGACAATCACAATTTACTCTGAGCCCTTCATGCTTGTATGGACCCATGACCATACCTGCTGCCCCAAGCCCAGGTATGAGAGTCAACATCTCTTAAATTGGCTGGGTCCAGATACTGGAGTCCTCACCTGCCTCTGATCTGGGCTTAGAAATACATCACTAATCCAAGTGTGGCTAGATCTTTACATATTACAGTCAAAATTCCAACTGTGGACTCTGTGTGCATGTGAAATTCTGGACCTCAGGAGTGGGCTCTTTCCATGAGTGAGGGTGACAATTCTAATGTTTGGTGGGGTGTGCATATGAGAAACACAATCTCATCTGCATATTGTTCCCTGTCATAACACTGTAACACTCAGGAGCTTTATATGATATGGGAGTCACTTATCACCAAGTCAAAGATGACCCTTTTAATTCTGGTGAGCACAAAGCCAGAGATTATCTGGCCTCAGCTTAAATGTCCCCACTCAAATAGAAAATGCTGAATAATTCTTTTTAAAGCTTCCAGTATTGCAGGGGCACTATTTGTTTAAAAAAAAATGTGAAACAGGAACACCATCTTGTCTTTTGGTTTTGTTGGCTAGAGACATGACTTTTGGGTAGGAGTTGAAAAGCCAGGATCTGCGACTTAAAAACAGACTGTGATCCTGGAATCATATTACAACTTTCTTTTAATGCTTTTCTCTGTAGATTTATATACAGATATAAGATATGTAGATAAATCCATTCAAACACACTGGGTTATATAAATATGTCTATGCAATATCTATCTATGAGTTCATCTTATAAAAAAGTCCCAAAATATAATAAAACTGAATCAAATATAAGTAAACCAGTCCCAAAATATAAGTAAATCAGTCCTACACAGCTCCCTCAGGATAGATGAATGCAATCAGCAAATTAACTCAGCCCATGTATTTCCAATCAGTAAACTAGCTCAGCCAAGGTGATTCCAGCCAGCCAATTAGCTCAGCCCAGATGACTTCAATCAGCCCATTTGTTTAGTTCACGTGGATTCAATCAGTCAATTATGTAAGTGATGACTAAATATTCATGCAGGCAAGCCCAGGAAGGTAGATGTGAACGGTGCATGCATAAAACAAGAAGAAAATAAGGGTTCATAAATGTTAATGTAGACAGAAAGTATTACATGGGTTTCCTGTCAGCTTACTTCCCAGGGTTCTTGTCCCTAAAGGTGAAGCATTGCTTATGTTTATACAAAAACATTTTATAGCTATGTTCCATTCTGGCATGCTACTGAGCCAAAGAGAAGGGAAGTAATTCTACGTATGCATTCTTAGAATACGCTATGAGATTGAAAATGTCTTTTGGAGTACTTTTTTTTTTCTTCTGAGACAGAGTCCTACTCTGTCAACCAGGCTGGAGTGCAGTGGTGTGATCTGGCTCACTGCCACCTCTAAATCCCAGGTTCAAGCAATTCTTCTTCCTCAGCCTCCCAAGTAGTTGGGATTACAGGCACCCATCACTGAACCCAGCTAATTTTTTTGTATTTTTAGAGGATACAGGGTTTCATTATGTTGGCCAGGCTGGTCTTGAACTCCTGATCTCATGATCTGCCCACATTTGCCTCCCAAAGTGCTGGGGTTACAGGCATGAGCCGCTGTGCCCAGCAGTTTTTTGTGTACATAAATAAGTACATAGAGATACTTACATAATTCTGTGGGTATTTTTATATCTGCCTATGTGTATCTATATATAGATGTATTAATCTTTGTATCTATATTGATACAGAATAAATTTATAGAAAGTGAAAGTATTGATAGGTATTGATACTAACAGTAAGAGAAGAAGAAACTTACATACAAGCATAAACATTTTTGCCCTATAAAGTATATCCAAAGAGTACACAAATAAAGATATAGTCTTGCAAACATTCTGCTACATTTATGATTTACAAAGAAAACACTGGTCTTTGTTGCTCACTTCAATGAATATCATTCATTGCCATTTCCAGTTTGACCTTTTCCTTTATTTTGTACATAGGGACAGAGATGAACCAGCCCCAGTCCAAAGGTCCTCACCTCAATTTGAGTATTCTTATTATTTCTCATTATGGCCTTAGTCAAGACAGGCGCTGTTTATTATTTTCCCAATGCATGTGTGATGTAAAAGTACACTCTTATCATCTCTGAGGTTGAAGTAGGGTTTTTGTGGTAAGAGAGAGAAAGTTTAGGTCACTTTTTAGAAGATAGATTGTGAAACTGAAAGCAAATATAATGGTACATGGTACCTGGCCACATTTTAACCAGGAAATAGTGAACATTCACTGAAATGCCAAAGGTAATTCTTATTGGCTAGGCAAAAGCTTCTTTGTGAGGAAAGCTAGGTCACTGGTGTTGAGCATTTCTAGATGTTTCTACCTGGATATACAGAGCCACTTTGGGCTAACTTAATGAGACCCAGAATGAAAAACCTCCATATTCCAGGTAACAAAAACATTTTCACATTTATTTTTAAAATATGAATTGGTATGTAGCTTGAATTGAATAAATTGTCACTGAACTAATTGGTAGATTGCATTCAAATGACCTGAAAACAATTAATATAACCTCTGACCATGTTTACTTTGTGATTATTTTTCTACACACATATACACTGATATCAAGTAGGTGGGGAAAATGTATATATATAAACACAGTGTGAACTTCATGGGTATGACTATGTAATGTCCAATTGTGCATATGTCTAGTAAAACACTTCGGAAAAAAATCTAGATCAGAAGCCATCTTCATTCACTAGCATATCTTCATTCACTAGTTCCCTTAGCACAGCTCAGGTGGATATAATCAGACAACTAGTTAAATTAGGAAGCAGGGAAAACAAAGATGGCATATGTGAATAACACAGAAATGCAAAGAGAAAGAAAGTATGGTCCTGAAATGTTAAGATGAACATAAAGTCTCACGTGGCAGTACTTGAAACTTACATCCAGGCCATGCCCAAAAGTGTGAAGCTTTGTTGATTTATATGTGTATGTATGACTGTCTTTCAGTCTGAGATGGTATGGAGCTATATAGGTGAGAAGTAAGTCTTCATCTGTGTTTCTAAGATAGCCTGGGGAATTGACAATGTCTCCTGATGAACAGTTTTTGCATATACAATTATTTACATAGATGAACTTGGATAATCTTGTATGTATACATTTATTTATCTACTTAAGTATATGTAAGGAAAATGGCTTTGCTGCAATCAAGCAGGCAAAGGACAGCGGGCATAGGCGGAGGTAAACAGTCTGGATGACTCAGCAGGTTTGTGTCACAGGTGCACAGCTTTGTATAACCATAGCCACATAGACATAACATAGAGAAGCTCACCACCTGGCACTCGGTCACTATTGTTTGTGTAGTATATAAACGTAACACTGACCCTGTGAAGGGGCTGCTGAATAAAGCCATGTCTCATTTACCTGCTGTCTTTTGAGTGTTCTTCCAGCTCCCAGCTCCATGTCCACCCCCTCCTCTCAGCCCTCAGCTGGGCCTAGAACCTGACCCTGAGCATGACATCTGCCATAGTCATCAGCAGGATGAGGTGAGTGAATCTTCAGCCCCTGAGGCTGCCATATTGGCTATGTGTACACAGCATGGGTTCTGGTACCTAGTGGCAGAGGTGTTGCTTGGATGGGCCCCAGTGGAAATGTGGGAGACAGTGAATGGGTCTCCTGTGAGTGTGAAGAAGGCACCGAAGCAGCTGGAGGTTCAGAGCACCAAGAAGAAATGCACCTTCACCGGCAGTCGGATGGGCATTTCTGACTGCACTACATGAAGTACATGCTCAGTCCCTGTGGGACGCGGCTCAGGTAAGGGACCTTCAGACACAAGTTCTGCACCTGGGAGCCCAAATGCACAGCTTGGAGCAAAACCTGGAGGTGAAGGACCTTCAGGTGCAAGCGGGGCATTTAGAGGTTCACATAAATAGCCTAGAGCAGGAGTTGGAAACAGATTTCAGTGCAAACTTGAGCCCATCCTCTAGGCTGGATATTCCTGCTAGGACTGATGCTGAGGAGGAGCCTCCTGCACTGCCAGCTCATCCTGTAATCCCTCAGAAGGTAGAACGTGAGCAGCCAATGGGACCACAGGGGAGAGCCCAGGGCTCCCCCATAGTGGTGGAACACACCCCTTATAGTGCTTATACCCCCACTGAGTTATGGGAGTCAGGTAAGCAATGCAGGCAGCATCCAGGGGAGCCCCTCCAAGCCTGGTTACTCCATCTTTTGGATGAGGGGGATGACAGCATTTCTTGCTCCACTTCCGAGATGGAGAAGCTGGCTTCTATCACAATTCACCTCTCTCTTTGTCAGTGGCTGCAGCCATGCGGATGGTTGGCACAAGGGCAAGGTGACCACATGTTAATCGAGTGGCTGATGGCAGCCATATGAACTGTTTGGAATGATGCCAGAGAGACACCAGAAATTGTAAGTAAATGGCAATCATAAACTGATTTGGTGCAGGTACTCTGGGAGATGGGTATGTGGCAGGCTATGTTTAATCTGAATACCCTGGGGTCAGATGATGAATGCTTTACCTCCCATTTGAAGGATCTTGTGCTGGATCTTTGTAGAGTCAATTGTCTCCAGAGCAACAATTCTGAAAAATGCCCAAGAGGAGGCAAAATACTGTTGCTCAACCCAGCCCCATCTAGACACTTAAACTCAAGGACTATTTGCAGACGGGCAATGATACAGGACCTTTTCTGTTTAATTAGGGAACTGGCAGACATGCTTGGCTCAGGGGTGGGGCAGGGAACCGGATGATTGGAGGCAGCATGTGGAACTGGCAATCCACTGATCCCCCACCAATGTACAGCAGACCTTAGCACTGGTAGATACTGGTGCAGACTGCAGTCTTGTTTACGGGAACGTGGATAAGTTTCCAGGCAAAGATGAATTTATTGATGGTTATGGAGGCCTCTCAGTGAAAGTGAAAGCTTTGTCTTTGCATCTTAGCATTGGCAGGTTGGCTCCCCGCCTGTACACTGTGTACATTTCTCCCATATCTGAATATATTCTGGGGGTGGACATTTTGCATGGTCTGGACTTTCACACCATGGCCAGAGAATTCAGACTCCAAGTAAAGCTGGGACTGTGTGGACATACACATAACCAGCCCCAAGTTCTGCCAAAACCCTGGTGGGTTACCTCCACATGTCAATACCATTTGCTGGGGGCGGGGGGCATATGGAGATAACTGAGACTATTAAGAAGTTAGAGAAGATGCAAATAATGCATATAACCCGTATCCCCTACAATTCCCTACTATGGCCAGTCAGAAAGCCTGATGGGACTTGGTGATGACAGTGGATTATTGGAAACTTAATAAAGTAACACCACCTCTGCATGCAGCTGTACCTTCCACCTTCCATCACGGACTTGATAGTCCACTTGACAATGGAACTGGATGCTGCCACTCTGTGGTAGATTTGACTAATGCCTTCTTCTCAATTAACAGCAATCCAGAGAGCCAGGAATAGTTGCATTGGAGGTGTCAGTGGACTTTCACAGTGTTGCTGCAGGGCTATTGTATATCACCACCATGTGCCATAATCTTGTTGATAATGTTATGTTAACCTCTGATTTTCTTGCAGGTTTAGGAGTGGCAATCCCCCTCTTGCCTGGGAACTGGGATGATGTGGCTGAGACAGCCTTTTCTAGTAGCCAAGCAGGCTATTGAGCAGACACAAGTCCTACAGGTAGTCAGAGGTGCCCATTTGAACTAAACGTACATGTGACCACAGATAGTGTAAGCTGGGGCCTATAGCAGCACATGGAGCACGTAAGTATGCCAGTAGGCTTTTGGCCCTAGTTGTGGAAGGGAGCTGAGCTGCACTATTTATTAATGAAGCAGTTAGCAGCTGCCTATGCTGCCCTTCAGGCTCATAAGAGCATGGCAAGACGGGTTACAATCATCATACAGACGACTTACCCAAAAGCAGGATGGGTGAATTCATGGGTAATGACCCGCCGGACTCAGATAGCACAAACATCCACTTTAGTGAAGTGGGGTGCCTAGTTGGAGCAGCAGAGTACACTGAGTACAAATCCCTTAGCAGCAGAGTTTCAAGAAGTCTTGGGATCTGTAGTTCTAATGCAACATAAGGCCATGGGTCCTGAGGTACCCCTAGATCTTGAGCCTTCACCATTAGGAAGGGCATCCCCCATTTCTCATAGGGCATGGTACACAGCTAAGTCTAACTGAGGTGTTACTGCTGCCTGGATTACTGGTGCAGTCCAACCTAGTACTGACACTGTATGGTTTAATGCCAAGTGTGGGCAAAGTAGCTAATAAGTTAAACTCGGGACAGTGTAAATAGTGAACACCAAGGAGGTAACACCTGGGCAGTTTACTAAGGCTTCATTTTGTGGTTAAATACCTAAAAGTTACACAATTAGCTAGTTACCAAACCATGTAGGGCCAGGCTATGTGGCCAAATCTATAAAAGGAAGGATGACCTTCTCCAACTAAATACAGGGATAAATAGCAATTTGTTATTGCCTCCCCCAGTGCCCCTAAAGGTAGGGAAACAAACAAACAAACAAAACCCTAGTGTTACCCACGGACCCTCCAAGCCCGTCATGGCAGATGGTTGGCTATTGCCGCCCCCTGGAGGGAGGGTCTGCAGTATAACTAATATGTTACTCCTTGAGTATTTAATGTGTGGCCTCCACGATTGACCATTCATAGGTGAATGGCCAGGGAAGGGACATTCATCTGGGAGACATATATACTGTCTATGTGGCCTATCATGAGCTCCCTTGTAACTCTGGCACAGGTAGAGGACCCAAAAGAACCATGGAGAGCAGACAAGATGTGGTACCATCACCCAGGGTAGAAGCCCTTGGTGGCTGCATCATTATCCAGAGATAAAAAGTTGGCCTGTATTTTGCCTAAGGAATGTGATTTGCCCCTGTTAGTACCTGTGCCTGCTTTGTTGTTTGAGCTGTGGATTGGCAAGCTCTAACAGCATCATGAACTGGGCCCACACCTACACCAAAGGGACCAACGTCTCCAACTGTTGGATCTGCACTGCTCTTCCAGCAGCAGCTTTGGATGGCTTGCGCTGGCACATGCATCTAGCTTCAGTGCAGAACTAGACATGGCTAGAGACTTAACGGTCCCACAGACAACTTGTGGGATGCAACACGGCAGAATTTGGACAGAGGGTGTCACAAATCCCATTGCCAGTCTCTCCCCTGTCTGACTCGTAGCATCCGTAATGGATGGGGCTGGTTTATGGGAGAACACGTGGTGCCCCCATTGCAGATACCACAATGCACGGAGCAGCACTAGGGTAAAGTCACTGTGGGACGGTTGCCTGCTGAGATTTGTGCGAACGTAACACATGTCACCACATCAGGGGTGTGGTGGAAGAAGCGCCCTTACCAAGGCTGGGCCCCCATGGACTTTGTGCCCCCGGGAGTTTATGGTTGTGTGGGGACACAGGGTGGCCATATCTACCAGTCAGTTGAACTGGATGCTATACCTGCGGGAGGCCCTATGTGCCTGCCACTGCTCTTCCCACATTGTCTAGTCGTCCGCATAACTGGGAGGCACTGCATTCCTGCTTTTGGTGAGTGCGTTGGGCCCCCTGGTGGTTCCATGCCTTAGCAACAACTATCCGTGGAGCAGGTGGCATTACTGTAGAAAAGCAGGTTGCAGCCTTTGCAGAGAACGCAGCTCAGGCCCTGAGATTCACCTGAATTGCTCTCTTTTTGTTAATTGATGAAGTTGATCAGATCAGGAAGGTGGTGCTGCAAAACCAGATGGCCTTAGACATAGTCACAGCTGCCCAAGGTGGCGCCTGTGCCCTTGTAGGGACACAATGTTGTACATTTATCCCTGACAACCACTGGAACATAATGGCAGCTTTACAAGGGGTGTCACAGGAGATTAAGGCAATTGAGCACCTTACTGATGACCCCTGCAGAGATGGTGGGTGTCTCTGGGCTCTGGCCTATGTTGGGCTCTCATAACAATAGGTAGCGTAGCAGGAATATTAGCAGTAGCTCGTTGCTTTCTGTATTGTTGCTGTGGCCTATGGGTTCAGGGTTCTGCCGTATGTGTATGGATCACCACTAAGAGGATCCCCTTGGCCTAAGGGGTGGAGTGTAAGAAAAATGGCTGTGCTGCAGCCAAGCAGACATAGGGCAACAGACTTAGGCTAAGGTAAACAGCCTGGATGACTCATCAGGTTTGTGGCACAGGTGCACAGTCCTGGGTCTTACATAATCATAGCCATGTAGACATAATATAGAGAAGGTCCCCAGCTGACTGTCAGCCGCTATTGTTTGTGTAGTGTATAAATGTAACACTGACCCTGTGAAGGGGCTGCTGAAGAAAGCCATGTCTCATTTACCTGCTGTCTCTCGAGTGTTCCTCCAGCTCCCTGCCCCACATCCACCCACTCCCCTCGGCTCTCAGCTGGGGATGGAACCTGACCCTGAGCATAACAGTGTATTTATATCCAGGTCTATCTATCATTATTTCAATATTTATACAGAATAAAGATATAGAATTTCGAAGTGTTGATAGGTATTTTTACTGATAGTAATATAAAAATAAATTTCCACACATGTAAAATCTTATTTGTTCTCTAAAGTATATCCACAAGAGTACACAAATGGAAGAACACTCTGACATGAATTTAGCTGCACTTAGCATGTTTAAATAAAATATTTTTGGGCTAGGTGTGGTGGCTCACACCTGTAATTCCAGCACTTTGGGAGGCCAAGACAGGTGAATCACTTGAGGTCAGGAGTTTGAGACCAGCCTGGTCAACATGGTAAAACCCCATCTCTACCAAAAATACAAAAATTAGCTGAGCATGGTGGTGGGCACCTGTAATCCCAGCTACTCAGTAGGCTGAGGCAAAAGAATCACTTGAACCCAGATATCAGAGGTTGCAGTGAGCCGAGATCCTGCCACGGCACTCCAGCCTGGGCAACAGACTCAAGTTCTATGAAAAAAAAAAAAAATATATATATATATATATATAGTTGTTGCTCCAACCCATGAGCAAGAAATTTACTAAAACCACAAGTGTTATTCAATGCCAAGTCAAAAATGTAAAAATGTTTCCTTTCTTTCTGATTAACACAGGAACGGAGATAAACTAGCTTTAAATTAAAGGCCTAAACCAAAATTGAAAGTGCTGATTAATTCCATTTAAAGCTTACATCTTTTCAGGAGCTCTTCGGTTTTGAACTTGTGACATTGGAACACAATTTTGTAACTGGTTTGGTTGGCTGAAGAAGTGACTTCTTGAATAGGGGTAGAAAAGTCAAGGTCTGTAAATTGAAGATAGACTGCAATATTGAAAGCAAATTTCAGATTCCTTTGAACACTTTAACTTGAAGATTTATTAACAGGTATACGTAGATAGATAAGCATATGCAAACACATACAGATATATAAATATGTCTATGTAATGTCCATTTACGAATATGTCTTGTAAAAAAAATTAAAGTAAGTCAGAGGTAATTTCCCTATTTATCCTCTGCAGGGGAAGTGAATACAATCAGCCCATTTACTCAGCCCTGATGATTTCTATCAGCCAATTAGCTTAGCCCAGTTTATTCCAATTAGCCAATTAGCTTGGTCTAGGTAATTCTAATCAGCCAATTTGCTCAGATCAGGTAAATTCAATCAGTTAGAATGTGATTTCTATCAGCCAATTAGGTCAGCACTTTTGATTTCAATCAGCCAATTAGCTCAAACCAGGTAATTACAGTCAATTAGCTGATTCCAGGAGATTAAAATCATCCAATTATTTAAGTCCAGGTGATTTCAATTTAGCTCCAGTCAGCACCTATTTGAGCCCAGATGATTTTAATTGGCAAATAATCTCAGGCCAGGTGATTTCAGTCAGTCAATCAGATGAGCCCAGGTGGATTTAATCAGCCAGTTCGCTAAACAGCAACTGTGATTTAAGCAAGACACGCCCCCAGTAGTGGATGAGAATAGCTCATGCATACACTGAGAAGAAAAGCAAGGTCCAGAAATGCTAACCTGGACAGAAAGTGTTACATGGCTTTACTACCAGCTTATTTTTCAGACCTTGCCTGAAAGTGAAGCTTTGTCTATACAAACAACATTGTACAGCTACGTTCCATTCTGACATACTATTGAGCCAGAGAAGGGAAATAATTCTATATCTGCACCCTTAGAATATGCTAAAGGATTGAAAAATGTTTTTTGAGGTACAATTTTTGTGTATGTATTTACATAGAGATACTCATATAATCTTGTATATGTATCAAAATTTGTATGTACGTTCATACAGAACAAAGATGTAGAATGTGGAAGAATTAATAGGTACTGGTATTAATAGTAATGCAAATAGAAACTAGGATCTCACACATGGATCAAGTCAATTGTTGAGATTGTAACTCATTTATTTGGATCCAACACCCAGGTGTTGACTCTCATACCTAGAACCGGGACATGTGCGAGATTGCTAATTTCATTACTGGACCTTCCTGCAGGTGAGATTGTGACATATGCACCTTCACAGAACTTTTGTGATTTGACACATCCGCCTGGGCTCAGCCTAGATGGAATTGTGACACGCCACTGGACTCGGCCCCTAGGTGATGCTTTACCACTGATCACAGGGGAATTGGAACACATCACTGGGTCTTACATCCAGGTGATGTGAATCTCCTCTCCTGCTTTGTCGCTGCCCACAGGAGGCATTTTGACATATAACTGAGTCCCACATCCAGGTTATGTGACTCTCTTAACTGTGTCTTGCCCATATTGGCCATTGTGACAGGTTCCTTGGTCTAACACCCGGTTATGTTATCCTTGTGTTCTGGCCCTGCCTACAGAGAGCATTGTGAAGTATCTCTGTGTCCACCACAGAAGCGATGTGACTCTCTTCTCTTGACTGTTCCCTTCTCAAAGGGGTGACAGTGACATATAACTGGGCCCAGTGCCTAGCTTATGTGACTTTTCTCTTTCTTTCTTTCTTTTTTTTTTCTTCTGAGATGCAGTCATGCTATATCACCCAGGCTGGAGTGCAGTGGTGCAATCTCAGCTCACTGCAGCCTCCACCTCACAGGTTCAGGTGATCCTCCTGCCTCAGCCTCCTGAGTAGCTGGGATTACATGCACTCACCAGGATGCCCAAGTAATTTTTGTATTTTTAGTAGGGACAGGGTTTCCCCATGTTGGCCAGGCTGGTCTTAAACTCCTGACCTTAGGTGGTCTGTCCACCTCAGCCTCCCAAAGCATTAGAATTATAGGCATGAACCACCATGCCCAGCCAACTTTTCCCTTCTTTATAGGTTCTGCCCACAAAAAAAATAAAAGTGTAAGATATTTCTGCAGTCAACACCAAGATGGTGTTACCTTTTTGGCTCTGCTCTCAAAATGCGTTGTGATATATTGCTCATCCTACCACCAAGGTGATGTGAGTTTCCTGCCTGGTCCGTGTCCACAGGGGGCAATGTGACACATCTCTGGGCCCATCAACCACTTGATGTGACTCTGCTCTCTTACCTGAGCATTGCCGAAAAAAGAAATTGGGACATATCCGTGAATCCAGAGCTTAGGTGATATGACTCTTCTCTCCTGCCTGGGCCATGCCTAAAATAGAGAGAGTGATGTATTGCTTAGTCCAGCACACAGGTTGTGTGATACTTCTTCCTGACCTCTGCCCAAACACGTAACTGTGACATAACTCAAGTTTTGTTACCTAAATGATGTGACTCTCCTCTTTTCCCTGGGACCTGTCCACAGTTAAAGTTGTGGCAAATTGCTTGGCCCAGCACCTTTGTGATGAAACTCTACTCTCATCCCTGGGACCTGTCCACTGGGGTGATTGTAACATACAGCAGGGCCCAGTTTCTAGATTATGTGACTCTTATTTTTCCTGAGTTCTACCCACAGAGGGTATTGTGAAATATCTCAGGGCCCCTCACCTAAGTGACATGGCTCTCTTGCCTGTACCCTCCCCTCAGCAGGTATTGTGACACGTTGCTGGACCCAGCACCTACGTGATGTGACTCCTCTACTACTTGGGCTTTGCCCAAAAAACGATTGTATAGCTTGACTCAACAAATAAGTGAAGTTACTATCATCTCATGCCTTGGCCCTGTATACATTGTATATTGTGACATATTTCTGGGTCCAACACCTAGGTGATGTGACTCTCCTGCATGGGTCATGTCCACATAACTATGACATGTATTTTTATTCATCACCTTGGTGATATAACCTTGCTTTCTGCCTGGGCCCTGCCAAAATCGAAAATTGTGATATATCATTGGACCTAGTACCTAGGTGACGTGACTCTTCTTTTTTGCCTGGGCCCTGCATAATTTGGGTATTGTGACATATCACTGGACCCAAACCCTAGTGGATGGAAGGCTTCCGTCTGGACCCTGCCCATAGGAGACCTTGGGACATATCTCTGCATCCACCGCATAGGAGATATGACTCTCCTCTTCTACCTGCATCATGCCCACAGGAAAGATGGTAACATATCACTAGGTTAAGCAACCAAGTGATGTGTTTTGACTGCCTGGTTCTCTCATACAGGGGGCATTGTGACTTATCTCTGGTAACACCTACTATCTGATGTTACTCTTCTCTTTTACCTTGGTTTTGCTCACGTAAAAGATTATGACATCTCTTGGCCCAGCACCTAGGTAATGTGACTCTGCTCTTCTGCCTGGGCCATGTCCACAGAAATGAGAGTGACTTATCACTAGGCCCAGCACACAAATGATGTAATTCTTCTGCCTGATCGCTCCCTAAAGAGGTTATTGTGAGATGTCTCTGGGCCTATCACCATGGGAATTATGACATATCACTTTGCCCAGCACCTATGTGATGTGACAGTCTTCTCTTTAATGGACCTGCCCACTAGGGTGATTGTGTCATAAAGCAGAGCCCAGCTCCTAGGTTATGGGACTTTCTTCTTTTTTGTGAATACCCAAAAATGGAATTGTCCCATATCTCTGATATTCTCACCAAAGTGACTCTCTTTCCTTGGCCCTCTTCTCGGGGGGTATTTTGACACATTGCTATACCCAGAACTTACATGATGTGACTCTTTTTTACCACTTGGGCTTTGCCAAAGAAGTGATTGAGATGTATTGCTGGGCCTAGCACCTAAGGGATATGATTCTCCTCTCCTTCCAAAGCGCTGCAGGCATTGTGATATATTGCTGAGTCCAACACATACAAGGTGAATTTTCTGCACAACCACTGCCCACAGGGGAATAATGACATATCTTTTTATTTATCACCTAGATGATGTGACTCTTCTCTTCTGCCTGGGCTCTGCCAAAAAAAAAAAAAAAGGAAGACGAAGAAAGAAAAGGGAAAAAAAGGTTATTGTAACATATCACTGGATTAAGCACCTAGGTAATGTAACTCTTCTCTTTTGCCTGGGCCCTGCATATGTTGAATATTGTGACCTAATACTGATCCCAACTTATACTGAATGAGAGACTCCTGCCTGGGCTATGCCCACCAGAGGCCTTGTGACATATTTTTGCATCCATCACCTAAGAGATGTGACTCTCCTCCTCTGCTTTCATGCTGTTTGTAGGAAAGATTACTACATATCATGGAACCCAGAAACCAGGTGATGTGTCTCTCATGCCTGGGTATTACCCAAAGGTCACAGTGTGAGATAACACTGAGCCCTGAATCCTGGTGATGTGTTGCTGTTGTCTGTGCCCTGCTTTCAGTAGGAAATTGTAACAAAGCACTGGCTGAGAACCCAGGTGATGTGTCTCTTTTGCCTGGCAGCTTCTTTCAGAAAAGAGTGTCACATATCCCTGGCTTAGCATTTAGGTGATGTGACCCTTCTGTTTGCTCCCCACATATAAGTAGGATTTTATACATAGCCCAGTGCACAAGTGCAATAATGACTCTAACATTTTGAACCAGCCAAGGAGACAAATACTCTCTCTCATAGCTAGGTGTAGAAATATGGGTAAGATCCTGGGTTGCCTCTCTGTACGAACGTTATAAAAGTTTACCACTCTCTCGCATATTGTATGAAGCTCTTGGGTGGTAGAGAGAGTGTCATCACAAGGCCCAGCATGCAGATGAGACTGTGTTTCTTGTATGCTCACCCTGACAACCATTAGGATTGTCACCCTCACACATGGACAAAGCCCACTTAATCTCACACATGGATGCAGTCCACAGTTAAAATTGTGACATTCATTTGTAAATTTCTGTTCAGAGTTGTGATGGGGACTTCTTTCTTTCTTTCTTTCTTTCTTTCTTTCTTTTTTTCTTTCTTTCTTTATTTCTTTCTTTTTTTTTTTTGAGAAAAGCCGGCATAAAGCACTTTTTTTGCAATAATAAAACTTGAGACTCATCTATGGTGCTGGGGGGAGGGAGCAGCAATGATTTCTCTCACCAAATCACTACACAGGACAGTAAAGGGGTGAGAAGGGGCTGAGGGAGGAAAAGCCAGGAAACACTGAGATCAGCAGAGGGGGCCAAGCATCAAAAAACAGGAGATGCTGAAGCTGCAATGACCAGCATCATTTTCTATGTTCTATTCAAGGATTTGTCATGATGGCTGGGCTTTCACTGGGTGTTAAGTGTACAAATAGCACCTTCAATTGAAACTGTCAATTAAAGTTCTTAAGATTTAGGAAGTGGTAGAGCTTGTAAAGTTATGAGATTACAAAATTCCTGAAAGTCAATTAGAAAAACCACAGGATGAAAAAAAAATAAAAATAATAAAATAAGCCAGGCCACAAAGAAGGCTTCAGAGGTCCCTGCTGGCCCAGGGACAGGTACCTATAGTGTCCAGCATTGCAGTGAACATGATCTGCTTTCAAAAGCAGAGGGTTTAAGGGGAGGGTGGGGTGGGAGGCAAAGGCTCTCCCCATCCCCACCTCAGTTTTAGGTAGGGCTTTTAATTTAACCCAAGGACATCTCTCAACTTGGAGAATAATTCAGTCCTCAACAGCATCTCAAATCTGCTATGGCTTTGCAGCGCAGCAGCAAGAATGTTTAATACATAATAGATAAATTTTCATCCAAAAAATTAAAATAAAATATTCTTGCAACCCCCCCAACACCAATTCCTATTCTAACGTTAACCTATCACTTGTGCTGTTAATACTTAACCAGGTACTTAACTGGAAACCTATATCCAAAAGACTGAAAGTGAATCTTCACCACAAAACGAAAACAAAATAAAATGAATAACTTGAGGTTTCTGGCATATAGTTTAGGTAAACACACATAGGAGGAGAAAGGGGAAGAGGAAACGGAGGTGTCAGAAGCAAAGCTGAGTGACAGAACACATTCAGTCAGGGCAGATGTCTATACAGAGTGGAGTGGAACATCAGGAAAAGCGCCATATGGATTCATGTGCACACGTCTGGAGGCACCAGATCCCTCCATGGCAGATCCAAGAACAGGGAGCTAAGGGAGGAGGCCATTCCTGTCATTCCCGTTTTAGAAGCTCCACATCGAAGACGAGAGTGGCATGTGGTGGGATGACGCCTGGGTGTCCAGTGGCACCATAGGCATAATCTGGAGATATAGTCAGTTTGGCTTTCTGACCCACACTCATCTGGGCAACCCCTTCTTCCCAGCCTCGGATCACCGCCTGCTTGCCTAGCATACATTTAAAGGGTTTGTTTCTGTCCCGGGAGGAATCAAATTTCTTTCCATCTTCAAGCATCCCGGTGTAGTGCACCACGCAAGTCTGGCCGCGCTTCGGGAAGGTGCGCCAGTCTCCTGGGGAGATGGTTTCCACCTGCACTCGATGGTGGCGGCGGACGCTGAGCGGGCGGGCAGCACGACTGGCAGCGGTCCCACTGCTCTGCCTAGTCCCTCGGCTCATCGCCTCGATGGTGACTCATTTCTAAACCCAGCTCTGGCAGGTGAAAACTCTCCTATCTGGACCCAGCCAATTAGAAAGATGTTGACTGTCATACCTGGAGTTAAAGCTACAGACACTATCACGGGTCCATACCAGCACAAAGGATTTAGAGGAAATTGTGACTCCTATGCATACCATGTAAAGCCCTTGGGTGATACAGAACATGTCTTAACATGGCCCTGAACAAATGTAAGATTGTGACACTCTTGCACACACACAGCAAACAGTAAAGATGATCATCCTTTCACAGCCCACTGTTGAAATTCTGAATCTCATACCTGGAGACAGTCAAAAGTTGAAAAATTGACTCTCATGAGTGGATCTGGTGCACATATTGATTGGTGTACCTCAGACAAAAATCTAGCACACCTGTGAGACTGTGATTCTAATAAGGGAACACAGTACACAGAAAAAAATTGAGGCTCTCATGAGTGAATTCAGTCGATTGTAGAGATTGTCACTCATCTATGTAGAAGCAACATACAGGAGGCATTGATTCTCATACCTAGAACTTGGACATGTGTGGAATTTTTAATCTCATTCTTGGACTTCCTTGCAGGTGTGAAATGTGCCTCTTCCCAGCACCCAAGGGATTTGACTCTTCTTGCTCGGGCCCAGCCCAAAGAAGGGATTGTGACATATCACTGAACCCAGCAGCTAGGTGATGTGACTCTCCTGTGTGGGTCCTGCCCACAAGGTTATTGAGATGTGACTTTTTGTTCATCCCCTAGGTGTTTCAGATTTCCTCTCCTGCCTGGACCATCCCAATAAAAAGTATTGTGACACATCACTGGAGCCAGCACTAGGTAATGTGCATTTGCTGACTGGACCTAGCCACAGAAGACATTGTGACACATCATTAGGCCCAGCAACCAGGTGAAAGGACTCTGCTGCCTTAGTCCTGCTTTCAGGAGGGGATTATAACATATCACTGGTTGAAAACACAGGTACTGTGACTCTCTTGCCTGGTTCTTACTCTTAGAACAAATTATGACATGCTTCCAGCCCAGCCACAACGGTGATGTGACTCTCCTGCCTGGTCACTGCCCTCAGAGAAGGTTGTAAATATCTCTGGCACAGCACCCAGGTGATGTGATTCTCCTGCTCACTCCCTCCTTACCCGATTGTGGGATTGTCACATATATCTTAATTCAGTTTACAGTCACAATGACTCTCATAACTTCATCCAGCCAATATGAAAGATACTGTCTCTCTTAGCTGGGCTTAGGAAAATGGGTCAGCTCTGATTGCAGCTCTGATTGTGACATAGACGTCTGTCAAGCACCTGAGTAAGGATGTCAAAATAAAGACATATACCCTAGGTGTTAGGTCCAGGAATGTCACATGAAACTGTGACATATTTCTGCACCTAGCACCTAGAGTATATGTTTTTTATTCTTCTGCCTTGGCATTGCCCACATTGCATCTTGTGACATATTTCTAGGTCTAAAACCCAGGTTATGTGAGTCTCCTGCCTACATTCTGCCTACAAGGGGAATTGTGACATATTTCCAGACCCCTCATCTATTTGATGTTACTCTCCTCTCTTACTTGGTACTTGCCAACAGGTGACATTGTGACATACCTCTGGCCCCAACACCTAGGTAATGTGACTCTCCTTTGCTTCCTGGGCTCAGATCACAGAAGGGAGAGTAAATTATCCCTGGACACAGCCCAGAGGAGATGTGACTATTCTGTCTGGTTCATGTCCATAAGGACAAGAGATAAATACATTGTGATGTATCTCTGTGACCATCAACCAGATTATGTGACTCTCCTTTATTGCAGAGACCTGTCCACAGTGTGAGTTGTGACATGTCACTTGGAACAGCATCTGTGTTATGTGACCCTCCTCTCATGCCTGGGCCCTGCTCACTGAGGTTGTTGTAACACATGGCTGGCCCCAGTCCCTAGGTTATTTTTCTCTTCTTTTCTTCCCGAGCCTTAACCACAGGAGGCATTTTGACATATTTCTGAAACCCCCTCCAGACACTGCTGTCTGGACCCTTTTTTCAGGGTGTATTGTGCCATATTTTTTGGTCCAATAGCAAGGTAATACAACTCTCCTGTACTGATTGGGCTGTGCCCAAGAAGAGATTGTAATGTATTGCTGGGCACAGCACCTAGTTGATGTGACTGTCCTCTCCTTTTCAGGCTCTGCATACATTCTGTATTGCAAAATATGCAGCACCTATGTGGTATGGCTCTCCTCTCGTGTTTGAGCTCTTCCCACTAGTGATTGTGACATATAGATCAGCCCATCTATTAGGTTATGTAACTTCCCTCTTCATTCTGTTTTTTACCCACACAGAGAATTGTGACATATTTCTGGGCCTTTCACATAGATGATGTTACCCTTTTACCTGGGCCCCCCTCTCAGGGGTTATTGCAAGGTGTTGCTATACTTAAAGCCTAGGTGATGTGACTCTTCTAGACTGCTTAGCCTCTGCTCAATAAAAAATTGTAATGTTTCAATGGATCCAAGACCTAAATGATGTGACTATCACCTCTTGCCTGAGCCTTGAATACATTGTGTATTGTGACTTATGGCTGGGTCCAACACCTAGGTGATGTGACTCTCTTGCATGGGCCCTGCCAACAGAAGATATTATGACATATCTCTGACTGCATCAATTATTTGATGTGACTCTGCTGTTTTACGTGGACTTTGCCCATACAAGAGATAGCGACATATTTCTGGGCCAAGCAGCTAGGTGTTGTGACTCTTCTCTTTTGCCTGTGCCAGGCCCACAGAAGGGATAATGAATTATCACTAGACCCAGCACACAAGCAATGTCATTCTTCTGCCTGATTATTGTCCACAAGGGCCACGGTGACATATCTCTGGGCCCATGACCTAGGTGATGTGATTCTTGTTTTCTTTCTGGAACCTGCCCACAGTGGTAATTGTGACACATTGCTTGCCGCAGCATCTACATAATATTACTCTCTACTCTTGCCTGAGCCCTGCCCATGGGTGTGATTGTGACAGATAAGTGGGCACTGGCCCTGTGTTATGTGATGCTTCTCTTTTTCTCTAGGTCTACTTACCAGGAACATTGTTACATATTTCTTTTTCCCTCACTAAGGTAATACGACACCTCTGCCTAAGCCTTTCTCTCAGGAAGTATTGTGGCAAATTGTTGTATCTGGAACCTAAGTAGTGTGACTCTTCTCTACTTCTTGGGCTCTGCTCCCGGAGGCATTGTGATGTATCCCTGGACACAGGACCCAGGGGATGTTACTCTCCTCTCCTGCCTGGGTCCAGCACACATTGTGTATTGTAATATATGGCTGGACCCAACAAGTAGGCGATGTGACCCTTCTGCATGAGCCCTGAAGACAAGGGGTATTAGATGATACTATTCATTCATCACCTAGGAGATATGACACATTTTTGTTGCCTGGGACCTGCCAAATAAGAAGATTGTGACATATCACTTGATCCATCATTGAGGTGATGTGAGTCTCTTTTTTTTTGCCTGGTCCCCACGTTTTGGGCATTGTGACATATTGCTGGGCCCAATACCTAGGAAATGGAAGGTCCTGGCTGGAGCCTGTCCACAGCAGACCAGGTGACATATTTCTGCATTCATCACCTAAGCAATGTGGCTCCCTTCTGCTTGAACCCTGCCTACGGGAAGGTTGTGACATATTGCTGGCCTTAGCAAACAGATGATGAGTCTCTCCTAATTGGGCCTTGCCCACAGAAAGCATTTTAACATATTGCTGGGCCCATTACCACAGTGACATGATTCTACAGCCTGCACCCTGCATCCAGCTTTCAGGAGGGGATTGTGATTGTAACATATTCCTGGCTAAATACCCAGGTGATATTACTCTTCTGCCTGGTCCCTTCTGTCAGGGAAGATTGTGACACATTCCTGACCCAGAACACAGGTGATGTGACTCTCCTGTTGGGTAGGGACATGTATCTTGGTCCAGCTAACAGTTGCAATGATGACTCTAATACCACACACCAGTCAATAGAAAATATACTGTCTGTTTTAGCTGGGATTAGAGAAATGGGTAAGATCCCATGTCTCCTCTTTGTATGAAGGTTATAGAAAATCACTACTTTCTCACACATTGTATAAAGTCCTAGTGTGGAACAAAATGCCACCACAGAGTCCAGCGTCCAAATAAGATTGTGTTTCTCATATTCTCACCCTACCAACCATTAGGATTTTCACCCTTACACGTGGACAGAGCCCGCAGGTGAGGTCCTGAATCACACAGGTTGACGTAGTCCACAGCTGGAATTGTTTCTCTCATATGCTGCAGTTGGGATGGTGACTCATTTCTAAACCTAGTTCATAGGCAGATGAGGATACTTCTATTTGGACTGAGCCAATTGAAGAGAAGTTGACTCTGAGACAAGAGATTAGGGTAAAAATTATAACCATGGGTCCATACCATGGGCCCATACCAGATCTCTGAGACCAGCAGGGAAGTCTCAGAGCATATCGAGACTCTCATGCATAAGCCCCTCTGGTGCTACAAAGTGTTTCCTGACAAAGCACAGCACAGGTGAGAGTTTGACACTTGTATGCACACCCATTTGACGATAAAGACTGTCATACTGCCACATGAACATGGCCAACTTTTGAGGTTCTGAATGTCACATTTGGAGACAGTGGAAACTTGAAAGGAGTGACTGTTACATGTAGATCCAGTCCACAGGTGGGCTGGTGACTCAGACCAAGATTCAGCCCACCTGTGAGGCTGTGACTCTACTAAGGAGGCGTAGTGCACAGAAGAAAGTGAGCTTCTCACGCACAGACCCAGTCCACCATTAAGATTGTGACTTATGTATTTAGACCCAACATAGAGGAGATGTTGACTCCCATACTTAGAACTGAGCCATGTGCAAGAATTTTAACTTTATCCCTGTATCATTCTGCATGTGAGATTGTGTGACATATGCCTCTGCCCAGGAACTAAGTGATTTGATCCTTCTGCCTGGGCCCAACCCACAGATGGAATTTTGACATATTGCTAAACCCAGCACCTTCATGATGGGACGTTCCACTGCCTTGGCACTTCCCACAGACAACATTGTTACATATCACTGTCACTAGGCCTTATATCCAGTTAATGTGAGTCTACCATTCTCTTTTGTCACTGTGCACAGAAGGCGTTGTGACATTGGGCTCCATGCCCAAGTTATGTGATTCTCCTGCCTGTACCCTGCCCACATGGCCCATTGTGATATATTGCTGGGTCCAGAACCCAGGTGATGTAACTGTCTTGCCTTGGCCCTGCCTACAGGAGGCATTGTGACATCTCTGCACCCATTAGCCAGGTGATGTGACTCACTTCTGCCTGATCTCTGCTCACGGGGAATATTGTGACCTATCACTGAGCCCAGCATTGAGTTGATGTGAATCTTCTATTTTTTTTTTTTTAGGTAATGCCTGCAGGAGAGTTGTGATGTGTCTCTGGACCCAATGGTAAGGTGATGTTACACTTTTGCCTTGGTCCTCACCTCAGAAAGCTTTGTGACATATTTCTGGGCTCAGCACCAAATTGATGTGAGTCTCTTGCCTGGACACTGTCCACAGGGGGCACTATGATATATCTCTAAGTTCATGAACTATTTGATGTGAATCTTCTCACTTACTTGGGCTTTGTGATTAGAAGAGATTGCCAGTTTCCTCTGATTCCAGCAGCCAGGTGTTGTGACTCCCCTTGTTTGACTGTACTATGCCCACAGGATGTACAGTAAATTATCCCTAGGCCCAACACACAGGTGATGGATTCTCCTGCCTGGTCGTTGCCCACATGGGTCACTGCAACATATCTCTGGGCCCATTACCTAGATGGTGTAATTCTCCTTATTTTTCTGCTTCCCTTCCCAGTGGGGATTGTGACATATTCCTTCAACCAACATTTATGGGATATGGTTCTCTTCTCATCCCTGGACTCTGACTGCTGTTGTAATTTTAACATAGGTTTGGGCTCATCTGTCTAGGTTATGTGACAGGTTATGTGACTCTCTTCTTTTTCCCTAAGCCTTACCCACAAGGAGCATTGGTACATAGCTCTGGGCCCTTCACCAAAATGATGTAATCCTCATTCTTGGGCTCTTCCCTCAGTGAGTATTGTGACATGTTGATGGACTCAACACCTAGGTGAGGTAACCGTCTTCTACTTCTTGGGCTCTGACCAAGGAGGTATTGTGATGTATCACTGAGCCCAGAACCTAGGTAATGTTACTCTTTTCTCCTGCCTGAGCTCAGCCTACATTGTGTATTGTGACATATGGCCTGTCTTTACAACTATGTGATGCACCTCTTCTGCATGAGCCTTGCTCGCTAGTGTATTATGCCTTATCGTTTTATCACCTGGATGATGTGACACATTTTTTTTTCTGTCTGGGCCCTGCTAAAGAGGGTTATTATATCATATCAGTGGGCTCAGCACCTATGTGATGTGACTCTCCTTTCTTCTAGGCCCCAAACGTTTGGTGTATTGTGAAATAACGCTGGGTCCAACACCTAGAAAATAAAATGCTCCTGCCTGGGCCCTGCCCACAGGGGGCCTTGTGACATATATCTGCATACACTACCTAGGAAATGTGACTCTTCTTTTCTGCCTGGACCCTCCAACAGAAAAGATTATGATACGTCACTGGACCCCGCACAAGGTGAAGAGTCTCTTTTGACTGGGTCTTGAACACATAGATCATTGTGACATATTGCTGAGCCCTCAGAGATGATTGTGACATACATCTGGCCCCAAACCCAGGTAATGTTACTCTCCTGCTTACTCCTGATCCAGAGGAGTGATTGTCACATATATCTTGGCCCAGCTCACTGGTGTGATGATGACTGTCATACCTTCAACTTGCCCATGAGAGAGATACTGTCTCTTATAGCTAGGCTTAGGGAAAAAGGTAAGATTCTAGGTGTCCACTTTGTACAAAGGTCACAGAGGTTTACCACTCTCTTGCATATTGTGTAAAGTCCTCAAGTGGTACAGAGAGTGTCATCACAGGTCCAAGGACACAGGAGATATTGTATTTCTGGTATGCACACCCTGCCAATCCTTAAAATTGTCATCCTCGCAATGGACACAACCCACTGGTGAGATGCTGAATCTCACACGTAGACACAGTTTACAGATGGAATTGTGTCAGTCATATGTGAACATCTGGCCACAGATGGGATAGTGACCCATTTCTAAACCCAGCTCATAGGCAGATGAGTATTATTCTATTTAGACCCAGCCAATTGGGGAGGTGTTGACTGTCATACCTGAGCTTAGAGTGACACATACACTCATGGATCCATATCAGCATGAAAGTCTTAAGGCAGATTGCAACTCTCATGCATATCATATTGTATTAGTTCATTTTCACACTGCTATAAGGAACTGCCGAAGACCAGGTAATTTATGTAGAAAAGAGGTTTAATTAACTCACAGTTCCAAATGACTGGGGAGGCCTCAGAAAACATACATTTATGGCAGAAGAGGAAGCAGGGACATTCTTCGCAAGGTGGCAGGAGGAAGCAAGCGAATGAAGGAGGAACTTCTTACACTTGTAAAACCATCAGATCTGAGAACTCACTCACTTTCACAAAAACAGCATGGGGGAAACTGCCCCATGGTCCAGTTACCTTCCTCCCTTGACACATGGAGATTACAACTGTAGATGAGATTTGGGTGAGGACACAGAGCCAAACCATGTACCGCATACATTTTTTGGGTGGTACAGAGAGTGTGCTAACAGCCCAGCTCAAAGGCGAGATTGTAACAGTGGTAAGCAGACACAGTCAAGAATAAAGATTGTTGTCCTCTCACATGAGCATGGCCCACTGTTGAGGTTTTGAATCTTATATCTAGAGGCAGTCAAAAGTTGCAACGTTGACTCTCATACATGAATTTGTTACGTATGGATTTGGTGACTCTCAAACCATCATTTAGCACACGTGTCAGGCTGTGACTTATCTAAGGGGACACAATGCCCAGAAAACATTGAGAAACTGCTGCACAGATCCAGTTCACAGTTGGGGTTGTGACTTGTCTACTTCACCCAACATACAAGATATGTTGACTCTCATACCTAGAACCAGGACGTGTGAGGAACTGGTAATCTCATCCCTGGATTTTTTGAAGGTGTGATTGTGACATACGCCTCTGCCAAACACCTGATTTAACTCTCCTGCCTGGGCTCAGTTTACAAATAGAATTGTGATATTTTGTTTGACCCAGTACCCAGGTGAGATGACTCTATTCTCAAGCCTTGGTGCTTCTTACAGAAAGCATTGTGACATATCGCTGGGACTTGCACTCTGGTGATGTAAGTTTTCTCTCCTACCTTGGCGCTGCCCACAGGGGCATTGTGACATATTGCTCATTTTTACACCCAGGTGATGTAACTCTTCTGCCTGGGCCCAGCCTAAAGGGGTGATTGTGACATCTCTCTGCACTCATCACCCAGGTAATGTACTCTTGCCTGGTTTCTGCTCACAGGAGGGAGGGTGACATATCTCTGAGCTCAGCACCTAGCTAATGTGACACTTCTCTTCTTCCTAGGTTCTGCCCACAGGGGAGATTTTTACACATATGTTGGGCCCAGCTTTAAGATGTTACTCATTTGCCTTGTCCCTGTCTTCAGAAGGCATTGTGACCTATTGCTGGGCCCAGGACCAAGGTGATGTGACTTTCTTGCCTTGACTCTGTCAAGAGGAAACATTATGACATATCTCTGGCTCCATAAAATATTTGATGTGTTTTTCTTTTCTTACCAGGGTTTTGCTTACAGAAGACATTGTTACATATCTCTGTGCCCAGCATCTAAATGATGTGACTCTCCTCATCTGCCTGGGCCATGTCCACAGATGAAAAATTGACTTTTCCCTGGGCCCAGCACACAAGCAATCTGATTTATTTCTCCTAGTCTCTTTCTACAGGGGCCATTGTGAATTACCTCTTAGCCCATCAACTATTTGATGTTAATCTCTTCTCTTACTTGGGCTTTGCCTCCTCCTCTCTTCATCTCCATTTCCTCCTCCTTCTCTCCTTCTTTTTCTCCTCCTATTCCTCTACTTTTCTCCTCCTACTCCTCTCCTCCTCCTACTCCTCTCCTCCTCCTACTCCTCTTCTCCTTCTTTTCTCCTCCTCCTTCTTCTCTCTTCCTCCTACTTCTCCTCCTATCCTATTCCTCCTCTCCTCCTCTTTCCCAAGCCTCTCCTCCACCTTCCCCAAACCTCCCCTCCTCCTTCTCCACTCCTAATCCTACTATTCATCTTTTACTCCTCATCCTCTCCTCCTCCTTTGCTTATTTCCCTCCTCCTCCTTCTTCTCCTGTCCTCTTCCTTCTTCTCTCTCCTTTCTGCTCTTTTTACTTTTCCTTTCCTCCTCATCTCTCCCTCCTCCTTCTCTTCTCCACCTCCTTCTTATTCCTGCTCCTCTTCTCCTCCTTCTTCCTTCTCCTCCTCTTCTTCTCCTCCTCCTCCTTCTTTTTCTCCTCCTTCTACTCCTTCTTCTACTCTCCTTCATCTCCTCCTGCTCTCTTCCTCATCCTCCTCTCCTTTTCCTCCTCTCCTTCTCCTTCTTCTCCTCCTCTTCCACTCCTCCTCCTTCTCTTCTCCTCCTTTCCCTCTCCTCCTCTTTCTCCTTTCCTTCTTATTTTAATCTCCTCCTCCACCCCCTGCTCCTATTTTTCTCTCCCCCTCCTTCACCTCTTCTCTTCTTCCTTTTCATCTTTTACCCCTCTTTCTCTTCTACTTCTTCTCCTCTCCTTCTTTCCTTTTGTTTGTTTGTTTGTTTGTTTGTTTGAGATGGAGTCTTGCTCTGTTGCCCAGGCTGGAGTGCAGTGGCACAATCTCGGCTCACTGTAAGCTCCACCTCCCGGGCCAACGCCATTCTCCTGCCTCAGCCTCCCGAGTAGCTGGGACCACGGGCGCCCGCCACCGCGCCTGGCTAATTTTTTGTATTTTTAGTAGAGAGGGGGCTTCACCGTGTTAGCCAGGATGGTCTCAATCTCCTGACCTTGTGATCCGCCCGTCTCAGCCTCCCAAAGTGCTGGGATTACAGGCGTGATCCACCTCGCCCAGCCTCCTTCCTTCCTTTTCTTTCTCCTCTCCTCCTTCTCCTCTCCTCTTCTCTCCTCTTTCTCCCTTTTCTCCTTTCCTTCTCTCCTCCTCTGCGTTCTCCTCTCCTCTTCCTCCTTCTCTCCTCCTTCTTCACCTCTTCTCCTTCACCTACTCATCCTTTACTCCTCTATCTTCTTCTTCTCCTCTCCTCCTTTTTCTTTCTCCTGTTCCTCCTCCTCCTCTCCTCCTCTTCTCTTTCTCCTCCTTTTCTCTCCTCTCCCTTTCCTCTTCTCCTCCGCCTTCTCCTCTCTTCCTCCTTCTCCTTTTCTCCTCTCCTCCCCTTTCTCCCTTCCTCCTCCTTCTCTTTCTTCCTCATCTCCTCCTCCTCCCATTTCCTCACCCTATCTTCTCCTCCTCTTTGTCCTCTCCTCCTCATCTCCTCTTCCTCCTCCACTCCTTTTTTCTCTCCTCCTTCTCTTCTGCTCTCCTTTCCCTCCTCTTCCTCCTACTCCTTCTTCTAGTTTCCTCCTCCCCCTCTTCCTCCTCTCCTCTTCCTCCCCTTTCTTCTCCTCCTCCACTCCTACATTTTTCCTCTTCTCCTCCTCCTTCTCCTCCTCCTCTCACCCTCTCAATTTCCTCCTTCTCCTTCTCTCCTCCTCCTCTTCTTTCTCCTCTCCTCCCCCTCCTTTTCTTTTCCTCTCTTCCTCCTCTGCTCCTCCTTCTCCTCTCCTCCTCTTCTCCTCCTTCTCTCTTCCTCATTCTCCTCACCTCCTCCTCCCCTTAGCCTCTTCTCCTATTCCACCTGCCCTACAACTACTCACCTTTTACTCCTCCCGCTCTCCTCCTTCTTTTCCTCTCCTCCTTTAATTTTCCTACTCCTCCTTCTCCTCTCTTTCTCCTCTCCTTCTTCTCTCATTCTCCTCCTCATCTCCTCCTTCTCCTCTCCTTTTTCCTCTTTTCCTCCTCTTCTCATTCTTTCCTTTTTTTCCTCCTAAACATGTCCTCCTCCTCCTCCTATTCATCTTTTACGCCTCCTCCTCTCCTCCTTCTTATCCTCCTCTCCTTATTTTCCTTCTCCTCTTCCTTCTATCCTCTTCCTTCTTCTCTCCTCTTCCTTTTACTTCTCCTCTACTCCTCCTCCATCTCTTTTTTCTCTCCTCCTTCTCTTATCCTCCTCTTTTTCTTTTTCTACTCTCTCATCTCCTCTTCCTTATCCACTAGTCCTCCTTCTTCTGTCCTTTTCTCCTCCTTCTACTCTCCTCCTTTTCTCCTCCTTACTTTCTCCTCCCTCTCTCCTCCTCCTTCTCCACTCCTCCTTTTTCTCCTCTTCTCCTCCTCCTTCTCCTCTACTCCTTTCTTCCCTCTCTTCTCCTCATTCTCCTCTGTCCTCTGCCACTTCTACTCCTACTGATCTTTTGCTGCTCCTTCTCTCCTTTCTTTTTCTCCTCCTCCTTCTCTTCTCTTCCTCCTACTTTTATTCTCTTCTCCTTTTCCTCTCCTCCTCTTCCTTCTTCTCTTTCTTCTTTCCATTTTCTCCTCCTTCTCCTTTCCTACTCCTCTTTCTCCTGTTCTCCTCCTTCTCCTTCCTCTTCTCCTCACTCCCTCTTCTTCTCCTCCTTCTCTTTTCTTTCTCGTCTCCTCCTCTCCTCTTCCTCTTTCATTCCTCCTTTTGTCCTGTCCTCCTACTCCTTCTTCTGCTCTCTTCCTCCTTCTTTTTCTTCTCTTCTCCTCCTTACCCTCTCTGTCTCCTCTCCTCCTATGCTCCTTCTCTTCCTCCTTAACTCCTACTTGTTTACCTCTCCTTCTCCTTCTTGTTCTCTCCTTCTCCTTTTTCTCTCCTCTTCCTCCTCCTCTGCTCCTTCTCCACTCATCCTTCTCTTCTCCTTTATCATTCCTTTCTTCCTACTCCTCTCTTCTCTTGTTGCTTCTCCTCTCCCTCTCCTTTTCCTCCTTCTCTTCCTTCTCCATTCCTCTTTCTCCTCTTCTTTTCCTCTTCTTCTCCTCTTCCTTCTACTCCTTCTTCTACTCTCCTCCTCCCCCCTCCTCCTTCTCTTCTCCTCTCCTCCTTCTCCACTCCTCCTTCTCTTTTCTTCCTTCTCTCTTTTTAGTACTTCTTCTGCATTCCTTCTCCTCTCCTTTTTCTCCTTTTCTTTCCTTCTCACTTATTCTGCTCTCCTCCTTCTGCTCCTTCTTTTCCTCTCCTTCTCCTCTCCTCCTCCACTTCTTTTACTTCTTCTCCTCTCCTCCTCCTCTCCTTTTGCGTCTTTTCCCCTCCTCCTTCTTCTCTCTTCCTCCTTTTCCATTTCTCCTCTCCTGTCCTCCTCCTCTTCACCTCTTGTCCTCTTCTCCTTTTCCTCTTCCTCCTTCTCCTCTCCTCTCCCATCTCGTTTTTCTCTTCTCCTACTCCTCTTTTTTCCTCCACCTCCTTTTCTTCTCCTCCTCCTCCCCTCTTGCTCCTTCTCATTCTTCCCTTTTTCTTTTTCCTTCATCTTCCTCCTCTCCTTCTCCTTTTTACTCCCCTCCACCAACTCCTCTCCTCCTCCTCTTTCTTTTCCATCTCCTCTCCTCCTCCTCCTCTTCTCCTTTTTCTCATCTTCCCCCTTCTCCTTTTTGTTTCTTTTCCTCATCCTCTCCTTTTTTCTCTTTTCTTCCTCCCCCTCCTCTCCTCCTCCTTTTCCTTCTTCCCCTCCTCTCCTCCTTTCTTCCTCCTTTTCCTTCTCCTCTCCTCCTCCTCTTCTCCTCCCCTCGTTTTCTCCACCATTTTCTCTTCCTCCTTCTCCTATCTACCTTCTCCTCTTCCTTAGTATTCCTTTCTTTCCTCCTTCTTCTTCTCCTTCCTCCTCCTTTCTCCTCTCCTCCTCCTATCTTTCTCCTCTCCTTCTGTTTCTCCTCTTCCTCTCCTCCTCCTTTTATCTCTCTTCTTTCTCCTACTCCTTTTTTCTTCTTTCTGCTTCTCTCCTCCTCCTCGTCTTCCTCCTCATCTTCCTCTTTTCTCCTTCTTTTCCTCATCCTCCTCTCCCCCTCCTTTCGTCCTCTTCCCCTCCTCTTCCTCCTACTCTCTTCCTCCTCCTTCTCCTTCTTTTCTTCTTTTTCTTCCTACTTTCCTCCTTATCATGAATCTTTTCCTCTTTTTCTCCTCTACTTCTCTCTGTCCTCTTCTCCTCCTCCTTCTCTCTTCCTCTTCTCCTCATCCTCCTTTTTCTCTCCTCTTCCTCCTCCTCTGCTCCTTTCCTCCTCCTTTTCCATTTTCTCTGCTCTTCCTCTCATCCTCCGTTTCCTTTTTTTCTCTCCTCTTTCTCTTGTCCTCCTTTTCCTTCTTCTCCTCCTTCTTTTTCTCCCCCTCCTCTTTCTCCTCCTCCTGCTCTTCTCCTTCTCCTCTCCTCCTCTTTTCCTCTTTCTCTTCTTCTCCTCTCCTCTTCCTTCTCTCCTTCTCCTTTTCTCTCTCCTCCTCCCCTTTCTCATTTTTCTTTCTGATCCTCCCTCTCCTCCTCCTCCTTCTCTTCTTCTTCTCCTTTCCTCCTCCTCCTTTCCTTTTTCTCCTCCTCATTCTTTTCATCTCCTTCTCTTTCATCTTCTCTTCTTCCTTCTCCTCCTCCTTCCTTCTCCTCTTTTGTACTCCGTCTCATCTCCTCCTACTTTTCCTTTTTCTTTTCTCCCAAACTTTTCCTCCTCCTCTTCTCTTCTTCTTCTTCTCTTCATCTCCTACTCCTTCTATTTTTTCTCCTCCTCCTTCTTCTCTTCTCCTTTTTCTCCTTTCCTCCTCTCCTTCACCTCTTCGTCTCCTCCTCCTTTTACTGCTCCCCATTCTCCTCCTCTCCTCTCCCTTCTCTTCATCTTCTCCTCCTCTTTCTTATCTCCTCTTCCTGTCCTCCTCCTTCTCTCCTTCTTTTCTTCCTTTTTTCTCCTCCTCTCCTTCTCCTCTCCTCCTTCTCCCTTTTTCCTCATTCTCTTCTTCTCCTCCTCCTCCTTCTCTTTTCTTTCTTCTACTTCCTCCTAGCTTCCCTTTTCTCCTCTCCTCTCCTGGTCCTGTTGTCCTCTCTTTTTTTTTCCTCCACTTCCTCTCTTCTTACTATCTTCTTCTCATTTTCTCTTCTAGTTCTCAGTAGAAACTTGTACTTTGGTACCCTTTTTGAAAGACTACATTTTCTCTTTTGTAAAAGACTTTTCAGCCCAGAATATATGGGCTGCCTTTCTACACATGGCTAAATAATAGAAAGGTGAGAACATGTATTTTCCACAAATCAAATTCAATTAGACAATGTTTAAACTTCCCTAATTGTGTTTACTAATTGGTGCTTATTTAAACTCCTTAGACAATAGACATCTTTAGAAGGGAGGGACTTCTTTTCTCTCAAAAACATTGAATATGAACTAGAGCTGAATGGAGATATGTGTAAAATAATTTTGAACAAAATGATTACTATAATGGGGATACCAAAAACTTACACAAATCAGTAAAATGTTAAATAATTCAGTAGCAAAATAAGCAGAAGATCTTACTAGATAATTCAAAAAGTGGTACACTAAACATATATAAAACCAAGTTACCTAGTTACTAAAATGTGTATTAAAATAATGAGATGCCAGTTTTTCACACATTAAAAAGGAATTTATCTTTAACTGGAATGTTTTTTAAATTTTTTTATTAAACTGTAATTTCTAGGGTACATGCAGATTTGTTATACATGTATACATGGGCCATGTTGGTGTGCTACACCCATTAACTTGTCATTTACATTAGGTATTTCTCCTAATGCTGCCCCTTTCCCTGCCCTCCACCCTATGACAGGCCCTGGTGTGTGATGTTTCCCACCCTGTGTCCAAGTGTTCTCATTGTTCAATTCCCACCAATGAGTGAGAACATGTGGTGTTTGGTTTTCTGTCCTTGTGAGTTTGCTCAGAATGATGGTTTCCGGCTTCATCCATGTCCCTACAAAGGACATGAACTCATCTTTTTTTATGGCTGCATAGTATTCCACAGTATATATGTGCCACATTTTCTTAATCCAGTCTATCATTGATGAATATTTGGAATGTTTCCAAGTCTTTGCTATTGTAAATAGTGCAATGATAAACATACACAGGCATGTGTCTTTATAGCAGCATGATTTATAATCCCTTAGGTATATACCTAGTAATGGGATGGCTGGGTCAAATGGTATTTCTAGTTCTAGATCCTTGAGGAATTGCCACACTGTCTTCCACAATGGTTGAACTAGTTTACAGTCCCACCAACAGTGTAAAAGCATTCCTATTTCTCCACATCCGCTACAACACCTGTTGTTTCCTGACTTTTTAATGATTGCCATTCTAACTGGTGTGAGATGGTATCTCATTTGTTGGTTTTGGTTTGCATTTCTCTGGTGACCAGTGATGATGAGCATTTTTTCATGTTTCTGTTGGCTGAATAAGTGTCTTCTTTTGAGAAGTGTCTGTTCATATCCTTTGGCCACTTTCTCATGGGTTTGTTTGATTTTTTTCTTGCAAATTTGTTTAAGTTCTTTGTAGATGCTGGACATTAGCCCTTTGTCAGATGGGTAGATTGCAAAAATTTTCTCCCATTCTATAGGCTGCCTGTTCACTCTGATAGTAATTTATTTTGTTGTGCAGAAGCTCTTTAGTTAAATTAGATCCCATTTGTCTATTTTGGCTTTTGTTGCCATTGCTTTTGGTGTTTTAGTGATGAAGTCCTTGCCCATGCCTATGTCCTGAAAGGTATTGCCTATGTTTTCTTCTAGGGTTTTTATGGTTTTAGATCTAAGTCTTTAATCCATTTTGAATTACTTTTTCTATAAGGTGTAAGGAAGGGATCCAGTTTCAGCTTTCTATATATGGCTAGCCAGTTTTCTCAGCATCATTTATTAAATAGGAAATCCTTTCCCCATTTCTTGTTTTTGTTAGGTTTGTCAAAGATCAGATGGTTGTACATGCATGGTGTTATTTCTGAGGGCTCTGTTCTGTTCCATTGGTCTATATCTCTGTTTTGGTTGCTGTAGCCTTGTAGTATAGTTTGAAGTCAGGTAGCATCATGCCTCCAGCTTTGTTCTTTTGGCTTAGGGTTGTCTTGGCAATGCAGGCTCCTTTTTGGTTGTGTATGAACTTTAAAGTAGAAAGTCATTGGTAGCTTAATGGGGATGGCATTGAATCTATATATTACTTTGGGCAGTATGGCCATTTTTACAATATTTATTCTTCCTATCCATGAGCATGGAATATTCTTCCATTTGTTTGTGTCCTCTTTTATTTCGTTTGTAGTTCTCCTTGAAGAGGTCCTTCACATCCCTTGTAAGTTGGATTTCTAGTTATTTTATTCCCTTTGAAGCAATTGTGAATGGCAGTTCACTCACGATTTGGCTGTTTGTCTGTTATTGGTGTCTAGGAATGCTTGTGAGTTTTGCACATTTATTTTGTATCCTGAGACTTTGCTGAAATTGCTTATTAGCTTTACTAGAGTTTGGGCTGAGACAATGGAGTTTTCTAAATATACAATCATGTCATCTGCAAACAGGAACAATTTGACTTCCTCCTTTCATAATTGAATACCCTTTATTTCTTTCTCCTGCCTGATTGCCCTGGCCAGAACTTCCAACACTATGTTGAATAGGAGTGGTGAGAGAGAGCATCCTTGTCTTGTGCCAGTTTTCAAAGGGAATCCTTCCAGTGTTTGTCCATTTAGTATGATACTGGCTGTGGGTTTGTCATAAATAACTCTTGAGATACGTTCCATCAATACGTAGTTTATTGAGAATTTTTAGCATGAAGAGGTGTTGAATTTTGTCAAAGACCTTTTCTGCATCTATTGAGAAAATCATGTGGTTTTTGTCTTTGGTTCTGTTTATGTGATGGATTACGTTTATTGATTTGTGTATGTTGAAACAGCCTTGCATTTCAGGGATGAAGCCAACTTGATCTGGGTGGATAAGCTTTTTGATGTGCTGCTGGATTTGATATGCCAGTATTTTATTGAGGATTTTTGCATTGATATTCATCAGGGATATTTGTCTAAAATTCTCTTTGTGTGTGTGTGTGTCTCTGCCAGGCTTTGGTATCAGGATGATGCTGGCCTCATAAATGAGTTAGGGAGGATTCTCTTTCTCTATTTATTGGAATGGTTTTAGAAGGAATGATACCAGTTCCTCTTTGTACCTCTGGTAGAATTCGGGTGTGAATTTGTCTGGTCTTGGACTTTTTTCAGTTGGTAGGCTATTAATTACTGCCTCAACTTCAGAGCCTGTTATTTGTCTATTCAGGGATTCAACTTCTTCCTGGTTTAGACTTCGGAGGATATATGTGTCCATGAATTTATCAATTTCTTCTAGATTTTCTACTTTATTTGCATAGAGGTGTTTGTAGTATTCTGTGATGGTAGTTTGTATTTCTGTGGGATCAGTGGTGATATCCCCTTTATCATTTTTTATTGCATCTATTTTTCTCTTTTCTTCTTTATTAGTCTTGCTAGCGGTCTATCAATTTTGTTGATCTTTTCAAAAAA
>NW_012119899.1:338318-345907 GCF_000951035.1 Colobus angolensis palliatus
TCTCTATCTCCTTCAGTTCTGCTCTGATCTTAGTTATTTCTTGCCTTCTGCTAGCTTTTGAATGTGTTTGCTCTTGCTTCTCTAGTTCTTTTAATTATGACGTTAGGATGTCAATTTCAGATCTTTCCTGCTTTCTCCTGTGGGCATTTAATGCTATAAATTTCCCTCTACACACTGCTTTAAATGTGTCCCAGAGATTCTGGTATGTTGTGTCTGTGTTCTCATTGGTTGCAAAGAACATCTTTGCTGCTGCCTTCATTTCATTGTTTACCCAGTAGCATTCAGGAGCAGGTTGTTCAGTTTCCATGTAGTTGTGAGGTTCTGAGTAAGTTTCTTAATCCTGAGTTCTAATTTGATTGCACTGTGGTCTGTGGTTTGTTATAATTTCCGTTCTTTTACATTTGCTGAGGAGTGCTTTGCTTCCAACTATGTGGTCAATTTTGGAATAAGTGTGATGTGATGCTGAGAAGAATGTATATTCTGTTTATTTGGGGTGGAGAGTTCTGTAGATGTCTGTTAGGTCGGCTTGGTGCAGAGCTGAGTTTAAGTCCTGGATATCCTTGTTAACTTTCTGTCTTGTTATCTGATGTTGACAGTGGTGTGTTAAAAGTCTCCCCTTATTATTCTGTGGGAGTCTACATCTATTTGTAGGTCTCTAAGACTTGCTTTATGAATCTGGGTGCTCCTGTATTGGGTGCATATATATTTAGGATAGTTAGCTCTTCTTGTTGAATTGACCCCTTTACTGTTATGTAATGGCCTTCTTTGACTCTTTTGATCTTTGTTGGCTGAAAGTCTATTTTATCCAAGAGTAGGATTGCAACCCCTGCTTTTTTTGTTTTCCATTTGCTTGGCAGATCTTCCCCCATCCTTTTATTGTGAGCCTATGTGTGTCTCTGCACATGAGATGCATCTCCTGAATACAGCACACTGATGGGTCTTGACTCTTTATCCAATTTGCCAGTCTGTGTCTTTTAACTGGGGCATTTAGCCCATTTACATTTAAGGTTAATATTGTTAAGTGTGAATTTGATCCTGCCATTATGATGTTAGCTGGTTATTTTGCTTGTTAGTTGATGCAGTTTCTTCCTAGCATTGATAGTCTTTATGATTTGGAATGTTTTTGCAGTGGCTGGTACCAGTTGTTCCTTTCCATGTTTAGTGCTTCCTTCAGGAGCTCTTGTAAGGCAGGTCTAGTGGTGACAAAATCTCTCAGCATTTGCTTGTCTGTAAAGGACATTATTTCCCTTTCTCTTAGAAAGCTTACTTTGGCTGGATATGAAATTCTGGGTTGAAAATTTTTTCCTTTAAGAATGTTGAATATTGGCCCTCACTCTCTTCTGGTTTGTAGAGTTTCTGCTGAGAGATCCACTGTTAGTCTGATGGGCTGCCCTTTGTGGGTAACCCAACCTTTCTCTCTGGCTGCCCTTAACATTTTTTCCTTCATTTCAACCTTGGTGAATCTGACAATTATGTGTCTTGGGGTTGCTCTTGCTCTTCTTGAGCAGTATCTTTGTGGTGTTCTCTATATTTCCTGAATTTGAATGCTGGCCTGACTTGCTAGGTTGGTGAAATTCTCCTGGAGAGTATCCTGAAGACTGTTTTCCAACTTGGTTCCATTCACCCCCTCACTTTCAGGTACACCAATCTGATGTAGATTTGGTCTTTTCACATAACCCCATATTTCTTGGAGGGTTTGTTCATTTCTTTTCACTCTCTTTTCTCTAAATTTCTCTTATTGCTTCATTTCATTCATTTGAGCTTCAATCACTGATACCTTTTTTTCCACTTGATCGAATTGACTACTGAAACTTGTGCGTGCATCACGTAGTTCTCGTGCCATGGTTTTCAGCTCCATCAGGTCATTTAAGGTCTTCTCTATGCTGTTTATTCTAGTTAGCCATTCATCTAATCTTTTTTCAAGGTTTTTAGCGTCTTTGCAATGGATTTGAACATCCTCCTTTAGCTCGGAGAAGTTTGTTATTACCAATCTTCTGAAGCCTACTTCTGTCAACTTGTCAAAGTCATTCTCTGTCCAGCTTTGTTCTGTTGCTGGCAAGGAGCTACATTCCTTTGGAAAAGAGACACTCTGAATGTTAGAATTTTCAGCTTTTCTGCTCTGGTTTCTCCCCATCTTTGTGGTTTTTATCTACCTTTGGTCTTTGATGATGGCGACCTACAGATGGGGTTTTGGTGTGGATGTCCTTTTCATTGATGTTGATGTTATTCCTTTCTGTTTGTTAGTTTTTCTCCTAACAGTCAGGACCCTCAGTTGCAGGTCTGTTGGGGTTTGCTGGGGGTCCACTCCAGACCCTGTTTGTCTGGGTATCACCAGCAGAGGCTGCAGAACAGCAAATATTGCAGAACAGCAAATGTTGCTGCCTGATCCTTCCTCTGGAAGCTTCGTCTCAGAGGGTTACCAGGCTGTATGAGGTATCAGTCACCCCTACTGGGAGTTGTCTCCCAGTTAGGCTATTTGTGGGTCAGGGAGCCACTTGAAGAGGCAGTCTGTCCATTTTCAGATCTCAAACTCTGTGCTGGGAGAACCACTACTCTCTTCAAAGCTGTCAGACAGGGATGTTTAAGTCTGCAGAAGTTTCTGCTGCCTTTTGTTCAGCTATGCCCTACCCCCAGAGGTGGAGTCTACAGAGGCAGGAGTCTACCTCCTTAGGCTGTGGTGGGCTCCACCCATTTTGAGCTTCCCAGTCACTTTGTTTATCTAGTCAAGCCTCAGTAATGGTGGATGCCCCTCCCACAGCCTCACTGCCACCTTTCAGTTCTATCTCATACTGCTGTGCTAGCAGTGAGCAAAGCTCCATGGGCATGGGATCCTCAGGGCCAGGCACAGGATATAATCTCCTGGTGTGCCATTTGCTAAGACTGTCGGAAAAGTACAGCACTAGGGTGGGGGTGTCCCGATTTTCCAGATACCATCTGTCATGGCTTCCCTTGCCTAGGAAAGGGAATTTCCCAACCCCTTGCACTTCTTGGGTGAGGTGATGCCCTGCCCTGCTCCAACTCACACTCCATGGACTGCACCCACTCTTCAAAAAGTCCCAGTGAGATGAACCCAGTACCTCAGTTGGAAATGCAGAAATCACCTGTCTTCTGCATCACTCATGCTGGGAGCTATAGACTGGAGCTGTTCCTATTCAGCCATCTTGGAACCCCAGAAAATATTTTTTTAAATAACATGTTCCACTGAACTGGCTGATTTTGCACTGTGCATCAGCAGCCTTTAAAATGTGCTACATTTCTTAATATAGCAATTTTAACTAATACATTAATTTTGACATAATGAAGTGGAATAACTTGTCTGGGGTAAATACCTGAGGTTCACCACCTCATACCAAGGAAATCAAGTGGACACAAAAAAACTTGGTTTAGGAGATGTTTAATAGGCAAAAGAAAGAGAAAGGAGACTAGCTCTCTCTCCTGAGAAAGAGTGGGACTTCCAGCTTTCAGAGAAGTGCATTGGATTTTACAGACTGCCTTCAGGAGGCAGTGTCTGATTTACACAGGGCCAAAGATTGGCTGGATCAGTTATGGATGTTTACACAGCTCACAAGGAAGCTGGCTTCCCCACCTTAATCTTTCATTATGCAAACGGAGCATTTGCCAGCACCATGTTGCCTGCTTCTTACTCTACATGTGGTTTACAAAGAAAAGGGAAGATGGAGCCACCATTTTGAACATGTGTAGTTTCCAGGTAGCTCCTTTTCCTATTGGCAAAGGTGCTGGCATTTATTCATGCAAGCTTACAGCTTGCTTATCTATGTCTGCAGCTCAATCTTACAGGCTGCTCTTTGTTAAACAGAAATAATTTGTGGGCTTCTTATTAAAAGGAAAACTTTACCAAGGACTTTTTTTTGCCCTCACTCACTATTGGCCTAAATAATTATTTTTAACTCCTGTATCAATAATAGTTAATGTCATGGGAAACATTTATAACGTATTTGTATGCATGAATAAGCAAGACAGCAAGCTCTAACTAGTGGTTGATTTTAATTTATTTATACAAATGTGTTGGGTACAAGCATAATTTAGTTACATGCATAGATTGCATAGTGGTGAAGTCACGGCGTTTATGGTATCCATCATTCAAATAATGTTCATTATAGCTATTAAGTAATTTCTCAGCATCCATCCCCACCCTACCTTCTCACCCTTTCATGTCAGGTGTGCTGGCCCTCAAAGACCAATACACCAAAGGTAAATTTATTGTTTTCTGTGACTTAGAATTAAAAATCAGCCGAAGAGAATAGATGACGCCTAAGTCAATAAAACATGTTATATATATATATACACACACACACATATATACACACACACACACACATACACATACACAGACGGACATGTATGTGTGTGTATGTGTGTATATATATATATATTTCTTTATACTGAAGAAAAACTTATACAGTCTTTCCCACTGCACAAACCCAAAAGTAAAGCCAAATGGCTCTACGTAATAAACATTATGGTAATAACTTCCAAAAAAAAAAAAATTCCTCCAATGAATGTAAATTCAAAAATAAAATGAAACAACTGTTTCTTCAGATGTGCAGAAATCAACATAAAGACACGTAAAGACATAGGAAACACAGAAAACCAAGGTTTATGACACTTTCAAAGGAGCATAATAATTCTCCAGTACTCTAAGAAGAAAAAAAGTTTCATTTAAATGACTTTAAAATAGTTTTAAAAGACTTCAAAGTATAGATTTTAAAGAAGCTCAAAGAGACACAAGAGAAATCTGAAAACCAATACAACAACAAATAAATAAATGTAGAGTATGAATGGGAAATGTTCCAAGGAGATAGGTATCTTTTAATAGAAACTGAAACAAAAGTTATGGAACTGATTTATTGAAGGAAAAAGAAAATACACTGAAAGAATCAATAACAGACTGAAACAAACATAAAAAGAATTTTCAAACCTTTAAACAGGTCTTTTAAAATAATATACTCAGACAAAAATAAGGAGAAAAGAATAAAAAAGAATGAACAAAGACTTTGACATGTTTCTGACCACATAAAGTGACTAAATTTCAAAATTATCAGTTTTTCTGAGAAAGAAAAAACATCAAAAAGTTTAGAAAACCCTTACGAGTTGATGGGTGCTGACGAGTTGATGGGTGCAGCACACCAACATGGCACAAGTATACATATGTAACAAACCTGCACGTTGTGCACATGTACCCTAGAAATTGAAGTATAATAATAAAAAAATAAATAAAAATAAAAAAATAAAAATAAAGGAAAACCTATTTAAGAAAACAATTGATGAAAACTTCCCAACTCTAGCAATTGAATTAGACATACACATACAGGAAACTCAGTAAACAAAATACAACAAAATACAAATACAATATATTGCAAAACAGACATCATCATGGCACATGATAATCAGAATATCTAAAGTCAAAGTGAAGGAAGTAATTCTAAAATAAGCAAAAAAAAAAAGCATCTAGTCATTTGTAAAGAAAATCACATTAGATTAAAAGCAGACTTCTCAGCAGAAACTCTACTGGACAGAAGAGAATGGCATGGCACTTTTAGAGTATTGAAAAAAAAAAGTGCCAACCAAAAACTTTACATCAAGCTAGAATAACCATCACAAGTGAAGAACATAAAGGCTTATCCTGAGAAATAAATGCTGGGGAAACTAATTACCACTAGACTGGGCCTATGAAAGATGTTAAAAAAAACTTCTAATATAAAAACAAAACACTGATATTCACCATTATTAAAACATATAAAAGTATAAAACTAATAGGTCTTACAAAAAACAGAAAGTGAAATAAATCAAATCACAACATGACAGAATTTTATTAAACTACAAAGATAAAAAGAAAAAATAAAATAAGAAAATAATTAACATTATGATAGTAACAAAACCTTACATATTAATATTTACCTTGAATATAAATAAATACTTCATCAAAATGTATAGATTTGGTTGGGTGCGGTGGCTCACTCCTATAGTGCCAGCACTTTGGGAGGGCAAGGTGGGTGGATCATGAGGTTAAGAGATAAAGACCAGCCTGGCAAATATGGTGAAACCTCATCTGTACTGAAAATACAAAAATTAGCTGGGCATGGTGGTGTGTGCCTGTAGTCCCAACTACTCAGGAGGCTGAGAGAGGAGATCACTTGAATAGGGGAGGCTGAGGATGCAGTGAGCAGTGAGACAAGATCCTGCTACTGCACTCCAGGTTGGCAATGCAACAAGACTGTATCTCAAAAAAAAAAAAAATAGATTTATGAAATGATTAAGAAAAAATAATCCAACCCTATGTTGCCTACAAAAATCTCAGCTTACTTCTAAGAAACATACAGATAAAAGGCAAATGGGGGAAAATATATTAACACAAACAGAAACCAAAAGTAAACAGGAATATCTATACTTACATCAAATAAAACAGGCTTTAAATAAAAAGCTGTAATATGAGGGGCGGAGCAAGATGGCTGAATAGGAACAGCTCCAGTCTCCAACTCCCAACGCGAGCGACACAGAAGACCGGTGATTTCTGCATTTTCAACTGAGGTACTGGGGTCATCTCACTAGGGAGTGCCGGACAATCGGTGCTGGGCAGCTGCTGCATCCTGACCAGTGAAAGCTGAAGCAGGGTGAGGCATCGCCTCACCTGGGAAGTGAAGGGGGAAGGGAATCCCTTTTCCTAGCCAGGGGAACTGAGACACACAACACCTGGAAAATCGGGTAACTCCCACCCCAATACTGCGCTTTAAGCAAACGGGCACACCAGGAGAATATATCCCACACCTGGCCAGGAGGGTCCCACGCCCATGGAGCCACCCTCATTGCTAACACAGCAGTCTGCGATCTAACCGCAAGGCAGCAGCGAGGCTGGGAGAGGGGCGCCCGCCATTGCTGAGGCTTAAGCAATGTGAGCTCGAACTGGGTGAAGCTCACAGCAGCTCAAGAAAACCTGCCTGTCTCTGTAGACTCCACCTCTGGGGAAAGGGCACAGCTAAACAACAACAACAACAAAAGCAGCAGAAACCTTTGCAGTCACAAACGACTCTGTCTGACAGCTTTGAAGAGAGCAGTGGATCTCCCAACACGGAGGTTGAGATCTGAAAAGGGACAGACTGCCTGCTCAACTGGGTCCCTGACCCCTGAGTAGCCTAACTGGGAGATATCCCCCACTAGGGGCAGTCTGACACCCCACACCTCACAGGGTGGAGTACACCCCTGAGAGGAAGCTTCCAAAGTAAGAATCAGACAGGTACACTCACTGTTCAGCAATATTCTATCTTCTGCAACCTCTGCTGCTGATACCCAGGCAAACAGGGTCTGGAGTGGACCTCAAGCAACCTCCAACAGACATACAGCTGAGGGTTCTGGCTGTTAGAAGGAAAACTATCAAACAGGAAGGACACCTATACCAAAACCCCATCAGTACATCGCCATCATCAAAGACCAGAGGCAGATAAAACCATAAAGATGGGGAAAAAGCAGGGCAGAAAAGCTGGAAATTCAAAGAATAACAGCGCATCTCCCCCTGGAAAAAAGCGCAGCCCATTGCCAGCAACGGATCAAAGCTGGTCAGAGAATGACTTTGA
>NW_012119899.1:349901-371342 GCF_000951035.1 Colobus angolensis palliatus
GGGCCTATCATGGGGAGGGGGAAGGGTGGAGGGATTGCATTGGTAGTTATACCTGATATAAATGATGAATTGATGGGTGCTGATGAGTTCATGCATGCAGCACACCAACATGGCACAAGTATACATATGTAACAAACCTGCATGTTATGCACATGTACCCTAGTACTTATAGTATAATAATAATAAAAAAAAGAAGCTGTAACACAAAGGATAAAGAAGATCATCATCCAATAATAAATAAATCATTTCAGCCAAAAGATATAATAATTCTAAATGTATATGCACCAAACATCAGGGCACCCAGATTTTAAAAATAAATATTAATAAATCTATACAAAGAGATAGACAGTAATACAATAGTGGAGAAATTCAACATTCTACTCACAACATTTGAGAGACCATTGAGATAGGAAATTTGGCAAATCAACAAACTATCTCCAAAAATCAAAGTTATATCAACTACATACTTAGACCACAATAGAATAAAACTACAAATCAATATCAAGAAAAATTTCAGAAAGTATAAATTTACAAAGAATTTAAACAAAATACTCCTCAACAGTGACTGTGTAAATGAAGTAATTAAGATGACTGACCGGGGTGGTGGCTCACACCTGTAATCCCAGCACTCTGGGAGGCTGAGATAGGTGGACCACCTGAGGTAAGAAGTTTGAGACTCGCCTGGGCAACATGGCAAAACCCCATCTCTCCAAAAAAAAAAAAAAAAAAAATGAAAAAGTAGCTAGGTGTGGTGTTGTGCACCTATTGTCCTAGCCACTCAGGAGGCTAATATAAAACGATCGTTTCAGCCTGGAAGGCAGAAGTTGCAGCAAGCCAAGACTGTCACTACACTCCAGCCTGAGTGACAGAGTAAACCCCATCTCAAAACAAACAAAAAAAAATTTAAGATGAAAATTAAAAATTTGTGGGAAAAAAGATGGAAATAGAAACACAATATAATAAAACCTGTGAGATACATCAAATATAGTACTAAGAGGGAAGTTCATAGCCTAAAGACATGCATCAAAAAAATAGAAAGCTTACATATTAAGGACCTGACATCACACTTCAAGTAACTAGAAAATTAATAACAAATCAATTCTAAGTTAGAAGAAGAAATAACAAAAATCAGAACAGAATCAAATGACATGAAGTCCAAAAACAATAAAAATGATCAACAGAAGAGTTGGTTTTTCAAAAAGACAAAATTGGTAAATTGCTAGCTAGATTAACCACGAACAGAATAGAAATCTAAATAAACAAAATCAGAAATGAAAGAACAGACATTACAGTGGATACAACAGTAATATAAAAGATCACTAGAAACAATTTTAAACAACTAGACAGACACTCACAAACCTGAAAACCTAGAAAGAATGAATAAATTCATGGAAACAACCTCCCAAGATAGAGTCGGGAAGAAATAGAGTACCTGAGCAAACCAATAATGAGTAGCATGATTGAGTTAGCAATAAAAAAAGTCTTGACAAAGAAAAGTTCAAGACGAGATAAATGCACAGCAAAATTCTACCAAGTGTACAAAGAAGAATAATCCTCCTGAAACTCTTACCAAAAATTGAGGATAATAAAATTCTTCCTAAGTCACTTCGAGGTGAGTATCACCCTGATACCAAAACTAGCCAAGGACACAACAAAGAAAACTATTATTATATTATTATTTATTATATTATTATTATATAAAATAGACAAATGCAAATCAAACTAAAAGTTTTGGCTCAGAAAAAAAATCAACAGGATAAATAGGCAATCTACAGAATAAAAGAAAATATTTGCAAACTATGTGCCAACATGGAACTAATATTCAGAATTTACAAATAACTCAACTCAAAAATATTACAATAATAATAAACAAAGAATTCTATTGAAAATTGAGCAAATAGCATTACTAACCATTTTTCAATAAAGACATACAAACAGCCAACACGCACATGAAAAAAGTGCTCAATCTCAACTAAAAATAAAACTACCATTTTTGTTTTACTTTCTGAGACGGAGTCTTAGTTGCCCAGGCTGGAGGGCAGTGGTATGATCTCAGTTCACTGCAACCACTGACTCCCAGGTTCAAGTACTTCTTCTGCGTCAGCCTCCCGAGGAGTTGGGGCTGCAGGTGAGAGCCACCATGCCTGGCTAACTTTTGTATTTTTAGTAGAGACGTGGTTTCACCATATCGGTCAGGCTGGTGTCGAACTCCTGACCTCATCATCTGCCTGCCTCCACCTCCCAAGGTGCTGGGATTACAGGTGTGAGCTACCATGCCTGGTCAGAACTATCATTTGATTCAGAAATCTCATCACTAGGTATCTACCCAAAGAAAAATAGTTTATTTAAAAAAAAAAGAAAAATAGTTTATTATATGAAAATGATACCTATACTTGCACATTTATTGCAGCATGCTCACAATAGCAAATTGTATATACCAGAAAAGCTTAATATTCAAAATATATAGAAAATTCAAAGCAAAGGCAAGTATAATGATAACAATAATAATCCAACTAAAAAAGTCAAAAGACTGAAAAAATATTTTGTCAAAAATATAACCCAAAAATAACCAGAAAATTAATAACAAATTCCAAGTTAGAAGAAGAAATAAATAAAAATCAGAACAGAACCAAATGACATTAGTCCAAAAACAATAAAAATAATCAATAGAATAAAGAGTTGGTTTTTCAAAAAGACAAAATTGGTAAATTGCTAGCTAGATTAACCACAAACAGAATAGAAATCTAAATAAACAAAATCAGAAATGAAAGAACAGACATTACAATGGATACAACAGTAATACAAAAGATCACTAGAAACGATTATTTGTATATATTTGTATATTTGAAAATATTTGTATATATTTATATACAATGACCAATAGATATATAAAAAAGTGCTCAATATCACCTACCAACAGGCAACTGCAAATGAAAACAATGATGAGTTATCACTTCAAATCTGTTAGGATTGTTAATGTCAAAAAGAAAAAAATAGAGAAATAAGTAACATCTGTCATTCATATTCCTGAGATTTCTGAAACAAATCTTAATATCACCACTGCTCTCACACATTTCAGACATGATGGGAAAAGAAAACTTAAGAAATGATCTAACATGCAGTTCCTCAAAAATACTCAGAAATATTCTTATATTCCCCCGAAACAATGGAAGAGCAGGCATATCATGCAGTACCTTATAAGCCATCAAGAGGACTTTAGCTGTCACAGTACCCTCTAAGGAAAGTCACTAAATAGGAAGTAGAGTCCTTAGAGAATTTAAGGGTGTGGGACAAAAGATGCTCCTATTTGAGAGCTAGAGAAATAAAAATGGCTTTTAAGGAAACGTTTCTATCGAAGCAAAGCATTCTATACCACATTTTAAGGTCTGGAATTCTTTTTGATCGTTGTACCCTTCGTCTCTGTTATCTGCTTTATTCATGCTTACCTACCTGAGTATTTGACTACTGTCTCATGTCTCTTCACATTCCAGGGCTTTTATTTGCTCAAAGCAGTAGATCAGATCAGTTACAGACAGCAAGGTCTGTTTTGTTAGAAAAATTAGCATGACTTTCTGGGATTCTCCAGTTACCAACCTAGTACTATGTTCAGTAGAGAGGAGAGAATATTATGAAAGATTCCAGAAATTTAATTCCAAAATACTGTTTTCTGACAGAAACTTTTGAATATTTAAAACATATGTCACATTTCTGGGTCCTTAGCTGTACTATCCAATACTATTGAATTTAAAATTAGTGCTGGATATTGGATTTTAACATTTGTACAACAATGTTTAATGCCATTGAATTTCTAGAATTATCATTAATCTAGAGTGAAGGATACATATTAGCTCAAGAAAGGGGAAGGTTCCTGTTAAGATAAAACATCTTGAAAATTTTCTTATCTATTCCAATAAACCTTCAAGTTTTTCTTAAAAGTATTAATCTAAAAATAATTTATGCAGAGCAAAACCTCCCAAAATCATTCCACAGAGGGAGAAAATAGAAGCCTTACGGTATATTAGAAAATCTGAGGGATATTTATTCTCACCGAGACCAGGTTTCTGTAGTTCTCTAACTTTGCATCTCTATACAAATTTCACTGAGCAGGATTCAGACATACCCACTCCTCCTGACAGAAGTCTATGGCCAAAGCCTTGAATGTTAACATTTCCTAAGAAAACCAAAACACCCACACATATTTAGCAAATGGTCATGGGCAGTATTGTTAATTTTACTCTAGGTGTTTGAGAGTTACGAGAGCTGCCTCTGTTTTCCATGAGAGACTGGAATTATCCGATAAAATATAGTTAAATAGAGAAAGATTCTCTAATGTAGTTTTGCATCCTGAGGAAATAAAATGAAAAAAGATCCACAAACCAATGTAGGTACTACAGTTTTCTAAATAATACAGCGTAAAATTTATGGCATAAACACAAGCATATACAGTTTTGAGTGGCACATTTACATTATACACAGTAAGTTCTGTCTAGTTCTCATATGGAGAAATCACAGAAAGTTAGAAGGTACCTCTCAAATTTTAATGCATCCATCAATGAACTGCAGATTTTGTTAAAATACGGATTCTAATTCAAGAGGTCTGGGACGAGATCTGAGTTACTGATTTGCTAACAAACACACAAATGACATAAATGATTCTAACTTAAGGAAAATACTTTGTAAAACATCTAGTGATAGAACCTAGGTTTTATCCCTATATATATGAGCAGTGAATGAAGATGACAGCCTTCATTTTCCAAAGCAAGATATAGACAAGAGAAACTATTAAGAAAAGGGATGTAAGAAAAATGGATGTGCTGTGGTCAAGAATAAGCTGAGGTAAACATCTGGTTCAGTATGACTCAGTGAGTTTGAGTGCAGGTGCACAATTCTCATTATGTAACCTAGTTACATAAGCTCATACTTGGCTCTCAGCCGTTACTCTGTGTAAGGAGTACACAGACAGGTGGATAGAAGGGGAAGAGAGTAAAGCTACTGATCCTGTACGCATGGCTCATGTCCAGGCTTCTGCCCAGAGAGATAATAAAGCCATATCAAAACTGACTACAATTCCTTGAGTGTTTTTCCAGCAACCCACCACTCGCCCACTGACTTATGTCAGACCTCAGCTTGGGCTGGAACCTGACACTTGGCATGACTGGGGAGCTTTCAGATTAAATGTGATTCCTTACGCACATTAGTCAGAAAGTCTCTCCAAAATACCTGTTTAACCAAGTGAATAAAATGAATTGGACAGATTGGCATCGGGTGCTGATACATATAGGAGGATGCAACATGACTTCTATGAGATTACTGGCCAAAAACCAAAAATTATTATTTAATTAATTAATTTATTTATTTTGAGATGGAGTCTCATTCTGTCACCCAGGCTGGAGTGCAGTGGCATGATCCTGGCTCACTGCAAGCTCCGCCTCCTGGGTTCACATCACTCTTCTACCTCAGCCTCCTGAGTAGCTGGGACTACTGACACCCGCCAACATGCCTGACTAATTTTTTGTATTTTTAGTAGAGAAGGGGTTTCACCATGTTAGCCAGGATGATCTCAATCTCCTGACCTCATGATCCACCCGCCTGGGCCTCCCAAAGTGCTGGGATTACAGACGTGAGTCACCACGCCCGACAAAAAACATAAATGATAATCTCAATCTAATCTTGAAAAACATGTTTTATGCAAAGTTCAAGCCACATATGATGCCCATGTTTTGTAATTTCTAGTAGTCTATTTAAATAATATCTCTTCAGCATTCTAGAAGGCACATTTCTTTAAATTAATTCCTTTACATACATATCTTTCTAAATTATTCCAGGCTATTAATTCCATCCTTTTCCGGTTGGAATTTTAAAATTATGTTCTTCAGAGAGCTGATGATGCATTCAGATGGAACCTAAACGGTGCACTTTTCTCCCTCACTGATATCTGAGGACCCAGCAGCAACCCCAATAAGAATGTTTTATACTCCTGAAAGATTCTCCCGAAAGCTTAAGGGAATGAATAACTCCACCTTCCACAGGCTTAATCCCAAGACACAGAGCCACCTGCACCAGCAGAATGAGTCAGCAAGACAGCAGAAGCAGGAAGAATTGGCGGGAAGACACATACCCCCTGAAGATGGAGAGGGAGGCCATCTGGGTACAGCAGCTGGACAAAGGAAGCTCCTCAGCCTCCAGTCGCCTCTCTGTGCATGCCCCTTGGTCACTGATCTCACCTACCAGCAAGTGTCACAGGAGCCCAGTTAACAGGGAAAAATCGGCACAGCCTCTCTTGGTTTCTCCGGTCCAAAAATCCAACATTGGTCCAAGAAGGCTCTGGCATGTGCCAGGCATTTGCTGATCCTCTGGTCTTAGGGGGATGCCTCTAAGCCATTCGATCCCGTCCTGGGAACAAAAAAGGCAGTGGTGACAATCGCTCCTTTTATTTCACTCCAGCTGCCCAGGACGGTACCCTTTTCCCTGTTCTCTCTAGCCTAACCCCTGTTATGCGAAATTCCAAGCTTTCCATTCCAAAGGACAGCCTTCGAGGCTGCCTCATAAAAAACCTACAAACCTTAGGCCTCAGGCAAGATATCCGTGCCTTGTCTTGTTTTGCAATTCAATCTAGACACACTGGATAATGGGTCCAAATGGCCCGCAAATGGAACACTGTACTTTAAAATTTTAACTGACTTAATCAGTTATTGCTGATGGCTGGAAAAATGAGAAATTCCTTATATCCAGGCCTTTTTTGCACTCAGATCACAACCTAATCTCTGCAGTTCTTGCTCACCTGTTCAAATCCTCCTCCTCTATTCTCGCCGCCCTGATCGCCTTCCTCCTCCCGACCCTACCTCTTCTTTGGATCCAGCAGACTGCCATCCACCCGTCTCAGCCCCTACCTCTCCCTCTCAACCATCTTCTTTCACCCCCAAGCCTCTTCTTTATCTTCTCAGCCACGATCTTCTCAGTCCCCATCTTCTCAGTGGCCATATTCCCTGCCACCACGTTCCTAGTCAGCAGTATCCAATTCTTTTCCTACATCGTCCCCTCCTCATGACAATTCTAGTATTGCCTGTACCCATTAACCTCCCCCCCCACCCTCTCCTGAGGCTTGTAAACCCATCCCGCCACCTTATACTCCTACCTATCCTCCACTGCCTGTTAACTCAACCCCCCTTCCCCATTCAAACCCTCAGCAGGAATCACTTCCATGTTCCTCCTTCTCTCCTACCCATGCTTGCTCAGGCGCCATCTTTGGCCCATGCTCCATCCTTACTTCAGTGCCCGTGCTACAGTGCCCCCTTCAGGAAGTAGCAGAAACTGAACATACTGTTAGAGTTCATGTTCCCTTCTCCCTCTCTGATCTCTCTCAAATTAACAAAAAGACTCAGTTCATTTCCAGAAGACCCTACCTCTTATACTGGAGAGCTTCAGTACCTCACCCAGTGTTATGAACTAACTTGGCATGACCTCTACATTATCCTCTCTGCCAACCTCTCCCCAGAAGACCAGGACCGTATATGGACCCTAGCTCAGGTGCATGCCAATACAATTCATAACCAGGCTCCTGCCCAGCCTACTGGTGCAGAGGCAATTCCCAACCAGGACCCCCACTGGGATTATCAAGACGTTATTCAACCCATAACGTCAAAGACATGCTAGCTCACCACAGTGTACTAAGTTTCATCTCTCCCCGACGGCTCCTCCAACTGTATGCTCTATTCATAGAAACTCCACACATCACCATGCTAACCAGCTCCCGTCTAAACTTGGCCATGTTCTTACCTGAAGCTACCACTGTCCAAGATCCTACACACTTCTGTGTCAACACTGTTCAAACCTTTCTTATAACTTTTCCAAACCTAACAGAGCAACCCCTTCCAGATGCCTTCTTTACTTGGTTTGTAGATGGCAGCTCCTTCCTACATCAATGATGCCAGCATGCTGGCTATGCTATAGTGTCACCCCCCCGACACACACACTATTCAAGCTAATCCGCTCTTCCTACATACCACCTCCCAAAAAGCTGAACTCATCACCCTCATTCAAACTCTCACTCTAGCAGTCAGACAACAGATCAACATATATTCAAATTTTCATTATGCTTTCCACATAGTGCACTCACATTCATCCATCTGGAAATAACAGGGTTTCCTAACTGCAAAAAAAAAAAAAAAAAAAAAACTCCTGTCATAAATGACTCTCATCAGCAAGCTCCTTCAAGCCACTAGACTCCTGCAGAAAGCTGCCATCATTTATTGCAGGGGCCACCAAATGCTGGACAATCCTACATCGGCCGGAAATCTAGCAGATAGAGAAGCCAAACAAGTAGCCCTACAACCTGTGCAAGGCCACTTTCTGTGCCTGTCTTCGTTCTCTCCTCTTTACTCCCCAGAAGAAAAGGGGGACTACCAAGCCCAAAACCTTCAAAACCAAGGACCATTGTATGTCAAGGAAAGGCACTTCATTCTTCAAAATCTCTATCCTCCATAAGCCTCCACAACTCTTTCCATGTCAATTACAAACCTCTCCTGCAACTTCTCCACCCTATCCTCACTTGTCTTCACCTTTCCAGCCATGTTTGAGAGATTACCCAGTCCTGCTCTATCTGCCAATCAGTATCACCCCACAGCTGCCTCTGGCCACCGCCTTTTCCCACTCACTAAGCCCAGGGCCAGGTACCCAGGCAAGACTGACAAGGAGACTTTACTCACATGCTGCCCGATAAACAGCTCTGCAATCTTCTAGCCTTGTCTGTACTTTCTCCAGGTGAGTAGAAGCTTTCCCAACAACTTCAGAAGATGCAAATGTCATCACACAAACTCTCAACATGCATAATTCTCCATTTTGGACTATCAACATTCATCCAGTCTGATAATGGGCCTGCCTTCCTCAGACAAACTGCCTTCCTCAGACAAAGTACCCAAGGTGTCTCTACATCCTTACGTATAAAATGAGTTCTTCACACACCCTACAGTTCTCAATCTTCAGGCAAATTTGAAAAAAATTATCTCTGTTGTTAAAGCCCAACTCATCAAGATGGCTCTAGAAAACCTCCAGTGGTGAACAAAAAAAAATCTCCCTTTTGCCCTCATGAGATTCTGCACAACACCAAAGGCACAGTCTTTATAGTCCCTTTGAAATTATGTTTGGCTGAATGTTGCGGGAAGTCAGGGACTGGCTGAAGCTGCGGCAGAAGAACATAAAGTGTGAAGATTTCATGGACAATCACTAATTCCCAAAATTAATACTTGTATAATTTCTTACACCTGTCTTTATTGCAATCTCTGAATATAAATTGTGAAGATTTCATGAACATTTATCACTTCCCCAATCAATACTCTTATAATTTCCTATGCCTGTCTTTAATCTCTTAATCCCATCATCTTCATGAGCTGAGGATGTATGTTGCCTCAAGACCCTGTGATGATTGCGTTAACTGTACAATTGTTTGTAAAATGTGTGTTTTACAAATGAGATCTGATTGTAAAACATGGGTGGTTGAACAATATGAAATCAGGGCACCCTGAGAAAGAACAGATTAACGGCAATTTTCAGGGAACAAGGAAAGATAACCATAAGGTCTGACTGCCTGCGGGGTTGGGCAGAATACAGCCATATTTTTCTTCTCACAGAGAGCCGATGGAAGGACATGTGAATAGGGGAAATATCACTGATTTCTTTTCCCAGCAAGGAATATTAATAATTGATAACCCTGGGGAAGGAATGCATTCCCAGGGGCAGGCCTATAGACGACCGCTCTGGGAGTGTCTGTCTTATGTGGTCGAGAGAAGGCATGAAATATGCCCTGGTCTTCTGCAGTGCCCTCAGACTTGCTTGGATTGGAAAATTCCAACCTGGTGAATTCTAGTCAGACTGGTTATCTGCTTGTGAACTCTGTTTCCTGTTAAAATGTTTATCAAGACAATGTGTGCCCAGTAGGACATGGATCCTCATCAGTAATTCCAATTTTGCCCTTGCCTTGTGATTCTGCTCTCCTCATTTGCCTTGTGATCTTTTACTACCCTTTGAAGCATGTGATCTCTGTGACCCACTCCCTATTCGTACCCCCTCCTTTTGAAATCCCTAATAAAAACTTGCTGGTTTTGCAGCTCGGGGTTGCCATCATAGTCCTACCAATATGTGATGGCATTCCTGGAGGCCCAGCTGTAAAATTTCTCTCTTTGTACTCTTACTTTTTATTTCTCAGACCGGCCAACACTTAAGGAAAATAGAAAAGAACTTACATTGAAATATTGGGGGCTGGTTCTCCCAATAACCAAATTTTGTCTAGGGGCCTCCACCCTTCCCAGATTCTGAGCCACTAGGGAATTACTTCCCCTCCTTAATCCAGACACAGTCTTTCTTTCATGAAGCAGTAAACGAGGCCATGCCCCTCCCTGTCAACACCTCCTTGTCCTTTCAACATAACTGTCTTTCAGGCACAGATGTGTTTATCTGCCAACCCAACCCTCACAAAAACCTACAACAAAAACCTACAACTGAAGTTGACAGGCCCCTGCACTGTGATACTCAGCACGTTGACTGCAGTGAGATTCCAAGGACTCCCCAACTGGATTCATCACACCAGGGTCAAGCTCACCCCCAAGGCTACTCCCTCCTCCAAAACATTAACAGTGGGAAACACTCTTGGAGTCCCTGTATGTAATAATAATTTAAAACAAACAAACAAAAAACAACCACGATCCTTAAAGGCAGGAGGAAGCCAAAGATGGCAACAGGATGAATGGCCTCCACAACCAATCATCGAATATTACGGTCCTGCCACTTGAGCTGAGGATACTTCATGGGGTTATTGCACTTCCATATATATGCTAACTAGAATAATTAAGACTACAGGTAGTTTTAGAGATAATCACTAACCAAACCGCCTGAGCTCTGGAAACGCTCACAGAACAACAAAACCAAATGCATGTGGCTATTTATCAAAACAAGCTAGCGCTAGACTACTTCTTAGCAGAAGAAGGTGGGGTCTGTAGTAAGTTTAATATCGCCAATTGTTGTCTTAACATAGACGATAACAGAAAAGCAGTACTAGGAACCACTTCAAAAATCAGAAAAGTAGCCCATGTACCAGTCCGAACCTAGAAGGGGTGGGGCCCAACAAACCTTTTAGGAAGGTGGTTCTCTAATTTAGGAGAATTTAAAACGCTGGTAGGACCAGTAATCTTCATCACCGCGTTCCTCCTGTTGCTCTCCCGTGTAATCCCACTAATGATAAAAGCCACTAAAACTCTTGTTGAAACTACAGTTAGCCACCAGACAATCCAGACAATGCTCCTGCTACAATGACACAATGTGTATCAACCCATCTCTCAAAAATACCCCAAAAATTAAGTTTTACACTCCTATGTCATGCCTGAAGTAGTTAATGAGAAAGTTGTCCCTTTTTTCTATAACCAAATAGACAGGAATGAAAGATTCTCCCTGGGGTCTGAAAGCTTAAGGGAATGAATAACTTCTCCCTCCTCAGGCCCAGTTCCAAGGTGCAAGGCCACTTGTGCCAGCAGCATGCATCAGCAAGAGAGTAGAAGCAGGAAGAGATCTGGCCAGGAGACACATTACCCCTTAAGATCGAGAGGGAGGTTGTCCGGTACTAGGTAGCAGTCGCATCAGACTGGGACACTTCCTGTTTACAGAGGACTATAAAACCCCTGCTCTGTCCTTACTTGGAGCTGAGGCCATTTTAGGTCTCAGCCCGCCTGCACCCAGGTCCTCATTAAAACAGTCTGTTCTCCACATTGCTTCATCTTGTCTGTTGGCGTGCTCTCAGGGTTTGAACCAATACAAGAGCCTTGCAGTCCCCATCTGCCCAAGCTGATCTGTCAACAAAGAAAATACTTTCATGCTGGGCAGTGGCTAAAGCCTGTAATCCCAGTCCTTTGGGAGGCTGAGGTGGATGGATCACCTGAGGTCAAGAGTTTTAAGACCAGCCTGGCCAACATGGCGAAACCCCATCTCTACAAAAACACAAAACTTAGCTGGGCATGATGGTACCCACCTGTAATCCCAGCTACTTGGAAGGCTGAGGCAGGAGAACCACTTGAATCTGAGAGGTGGAGGTTGCAGTGAGCCAAGATCGCGCCATTGCACTCCAGCACGGATGACAGAGCAAAACTCCACCCCAAAAAAAGAAAAAAAAAAAAAAAAGAAAAGAAAATGTTTTCAATATTTCAGGGCATAAATTCAAGATGAGTATTATTTGTGATATATAAGAAGGCTGGATGGAGAGAATAAAGGCTCTGATAAATTGGGAAGAATTATTTTAAAGAGATCCTTTCACTGTCATGAGAAGAAAATGGAAAAGGTAGTTGAAACAATCTTGTTAGGCAAAAGCATCAGAAGTAGAAATGTAAATGATTGCAATTCTAAATACATTCTAGAAGAAACTGTGAACATAGTTTTGACCTGGGACACCTATCTAAGAATCAACCATGTTTTCTCTCTTCTGTAATTCTTTCTCAGGTGAGATTATCTGAAGAAATTACCACCTTCAGCTTGAGAATGTGTCTTTAAAGGCATTAGGAACAGACCATCTGAAGGAGGTAGACTGCTCCAACAGGACCCAGGAGACACCCCAAATACTGTGAGTGCCCCAACTGCAGAAATGGGAACGGGAGACCCTCCTCTCCTGAACACAAACCCCCATACAGAGTGCAGGAGGCAGCAGGGAGGCCCTGGGAGCTTGCTGAATCCCCAAGCAGCCCATTCCTGCCTGGCACCACAGGAATCCATCAGGAGGGAGGACAGAGGAGCAGGGGGTAAAACACCAAGGGGAGAAGGACTTCCCTAGCTGAACTTTGCAAGAATTTGAAGAAGGCAAGAAGCCTCCTGGCCAGAACTCGGGGGGAGGCAAGAATCTGGCTTGCAGACTTCACAGGCAGGGAAAAACTAAAGCACTGCTCTTTCCCAGCTGGGAGGCAGTAAGCCTTAAGCAATTTTCAAGCCCAACTCGCCCTCCACCTGGAAACAGACTAGGGGCTGTTGTGGGGGCAAAGTGAAATTGAGACCGGCTCTTTGGTTTGCATGGGAGCTGAGTGAGGCTTGTGACTGCCGACTTTCCCCACTTCCCTGACATCCTGTATGACTGAGCAGAGACATCCATAATCCTCCTAGGTACAAAACTTTAGTGACCTTGGAATCTCACCCCCACCCTCCACAGCAGCCGCAGAAAGACCCGTCCAACAAGAGTCTGAACTAGACACATCTAGCACCTCTCGCACCCAATTATTCTTCCCTACCCAACCTGGTGGTGGTAGACAAAGAACATAATCTTGCACTGCAGTCTTGCAGAGCAAGACTCTGTCTCAAGAAAAATAAAAATTAAAAAATAATAACAATAAAAATTAAAATAAACCCCACAAAACACCAAACTATGCAGGCAATAAAGAGTGTGATGAATGCAATGCTACCGCACATTTCAATGTTAATATTGAATGTAAATGGACTAAATGCTCCACTTGAAAGACACAGAACTGCAGAATGAATAAGAACTCACCAATCAACTATCTGCTTTATCAGGAGACTCAGCTAACGTAACACATAAGGACCCAAATAAACTTAAAGGGGTGGAAAAAGGCATTTCATGCAAATGGATACCAAAAGCAAGCAGGGGTAGCTATTCTTATACCAGACAAAACAAACTTTAAAGCAACAGTGATTAAGAGACAAAGAGGGACATTATGTAATGGTAAATGGCCTAATCCAACAGAAAAACATCACAATCCTAACCATGTATGCATCTAACACTGGAACTCCCAAATTTATAAAACAATTACTAACAGACCTAAGAAATGAGATAGACAGCAACACCATAACAGTGGCAAACTTTGATACTCCACTGACAGCACTAGACAGGTCATCAAGACATAAAGTCAACAAAGAAACAATGGATTTAAACTATACCCAGGAACAAATGGATTTAACAGATATGTACAAAACATTTTATCCAACAACTGCAGAACACACATTCTACATTCTACTCAACAGTGCATGGAACTTTCTCCAAGATAGATCATATGATAGGCCATAAAATGATCCTCAACAAATTTAAGAAAACTGAAATTATGTCAAGCACTCTCTCAGACCATAGTGGAATAAAATAGGAAATCAACTCCCTTCAAAACCACACAAATTCACGGAAATTAAATAACCTGCTCCTGAATGAGCACTGGGGCAAAAAACAAAATCAATATAGAAATTTAAAAATTCTTCAAACTGAGTGACAATAATGACACAATCTATCAAAACCTCTGGGATACAGCTAAAGTGATGCTAAGAGGAAAATTCATAGTATTAAATACCTAAATCAAAAACTCTGAAAGAGCACAAATAATCTGAAGACACACCTCAAGGAATTAGAGAAAAAAGAACAAACCAAACCCAAACCCAACAGAAAAAAGGAAAATAACCAAGATCAGAACAGAACAAAATAAAATTGAAACAAAAAAATACAAAAGGTAAAAGAAACAAAAAGCTGCTTATTTGAAAAGATAAATAAAATTGATAGACCATTAGCAAGATTAACCAAGAAAAGAGGAGAGAAAATCCAAATAACCTCACTGAGAAATGAAACAGGAGATATTATAACTGACACCACTGAAATACAAAAAAATCATTCAAGGCTACTATGAACACGTTTACACACATAAACTAGAAAACCTAGAAGAGATGAAAAAATTCCTGGAAAAATACAACCCTGTTAGCTTAAATCAGGAAGCATTAGACACCCTGAACAGACCAATAACAAGCAGTGAGATTAAAGTGGTTAATTTAAAAATTACCAACAAAAAAAGTCCAGGACCAGATGGATTCACAGCAGAATTCTACCAGATATTCAAATTAGTACCAATCCTCTTGACACTATTCCACAAGATAGAGAAAAGAGGAACCCTCCCTAATTCATTCCATGAGGTCAGCATCACCCTAATACCAAAACCAGGAAAAGATACAACCAAAAAAGAACACTACAGACCAATATCCTTGATAAACATTGATGCTAACATTCTTAACAAAACACTAGCTAACCATATCCAACAACATGTCAAAAAGATAATCCATCATGATCATGCTGATTTCATACCAGGTATGCAGGGATGGTTTAACACACACATGTCAACAAATGTGATATACCACATAAACAGAATTGAAAACAAAAACCACATGCTCATCTGGATAGATGCAGAAAAAAAATTTGACAAAATTTAGCATCACTTTATGATTAAACTTCTCAGCAAAGTTGGCATACCAGGGACACAGCTTAATGTAATAAATAAAAGTTATCTATGACAAACCCACAGCCAACATAATACTGAACAGAAAAAAGTTGAAAGCATTTCCTTTGAAAATGGGAACAAGACAAGGATGTCCACTCTCACCACTCCTCTTCAACAGAGCCATGGAAGTCCTAACCAGAGCCATCAGACAAGAGAAAGAAATAAAGGGCATCCAAATCAGTAAACAGGAAGTCAAACTGTCCGTTTGCTGATGATATGATCATTTACCTTGAAAACCGTAAAGACTCCTCCAGAAAACTCCTAGAACTGATAAAACAATTCAGCAAAGTTTCTGGATACAAGATTAATGTACACAACTCAGTAGCTCTTCTATTCACCAACAGGAACCAAACAGAGAATTAAATCAAGAACTCAACCTCTTTTACAATAGCATAAAAAAATTAAATGAATATACCTGATGAAGAATTCGAAAGACCTGTAAAAGGAAAATTACAAAACACTGCTGAAAGAAATCATAGACAACACGAACAAATGGAAACACACTCCATGCTCAAGCATGGGTAGAATAATTTGTGAAAATGACCATACTGCCAAAAGCAATCTATAAATTCAACACAATCCCCATCAAAATACCACCATCATTCTTCACAGAGTTAGAAAAAACAATACTAAAATTCATATAGAACCAAAATTCATATAGAACCAAAAAAGAGCCTGCATAGCCAAAGCAAGACTAAGCAAAAAGAACAAATCTGGAGGCACCACACTACCTGATTACAAGCTATATAGGCCATAGTCACCAAAAGAGCATGGTACTGGTATAAAAATTGGCACATAGACCAATGGAACAGACAACCCATAAATAAACCCAAATAATTACAGCCAAGCGATCTTCAAAAAAGCAAACAAAAACATAAAGCGGGGAAAGTACACCCTTTCAACAAATGGTTCTGGAATAATTGACTAGCCACACGTAGGAGAATGAAACTGGATCCTCATCTCTCACCTTATAAAAAAATAAACTCAAGATGAATTAAGAACTTAAACCTAAGACCAGAAACTATAAAAATTCTGGAAGATAAAATCAGAAAAACCTTTCTAGGCATTGACTAGGCAAAAATTTCATTACCAAAAACCAAAAAGCAAATGCAATAAAAACAAAGATAAATAGCTGGGACCTAATTAAACTAAAGAGCTTCTTGCATGGCAAAAGGAACAGTCAGCAAACAGACAACTCACACAGCGGGAGAAAATCTGCACAATCTACACACCTGACAATGGATTAATATCCAGAATCTACAACAAACTCAATTATACCTCTGACAAAGGATTAATATCCATAATCTAAAACAAACTCAAACAAATCAGTAAGGAAAAAAAAGAAAAACAACCCTATCAAAAAGTGGGGTAAGGACATGAATAGAAAATCCTCAAAAGAAGATGGCCAACAAACATATAAAAAATGGTTAACATCACTAATGATCAAAGAAATGCAAATCAAATCCAAAATGCAATACCACCTTATTCCTGCAAAAATAGCCATAGTCAAAAGATCAAACAACTGTAGATGTTGGCGTGGATGTGGCAATCATCCATAATGCTGCTGGTGGGACTATAAACTAGTACAGCCACTATAGAAAACATATAAATGCATATGGAAAACAATGTGGAGATTCTGTAAACAACTAAAAGTAGAACTACCATTTGATCCAACAATCCCACTACTCAGTATCTACCCAGAGAAAAAGAAGTCATTATTTGAAAAAGGTACTTGCACATGCGTGTTTCTAGCAGCACAATTCACAACTGTAAAATCATGGAACCAACTGAAACGCCCATGAATTAACGGGTGGGTATAGAATCTGTGAGATACATACATATGTGTGTGTATATATATATATATATATACACACGCACACACATATATATGTTGGAATTATAATTTTATATATATATATATATGTTGGAATACTACTCAACAATAAAAAGGAATGAATTAACAGCATTTGCAATGTCCTGGATAAGATTGGAGAGTATTATTCTAATGGTAAAACAAATATCATATGTTCTCACTGATATGTGGGAGGTATGCTATGAGGATGCAAAGTCATAAGAATAATACAATGGACTTTGGGTACTTGGGGGCAAGAGTGAAAGGGGACGGGATAAAATACAACATATATAGTGCCGTGTACACTGCTTGGGTGCACCAGGATCTCACAAATCACCACTAAAGAACTTACTCAACTAACCAAATACCACCTGTACATAAGTAACTTATGGAACAATAAAATTTTTAAAAAATATTCTTATAATTACAGACTGGCTCACATAATGAATTCTTCATAAACTATTACACAGGCCAGGCCTGGTACCTCATGCCTGTAATCTCAGCACTTTGGGAGGCCGAAGTGAGTGATCACCTGAGGTCACACTTTGGAGACCAGTTTGACCAACATGGTGAAACCTTGTCTCTACTAAAAATACAAAAATTAGCCCAGGCAAGGTGGCTCATGCCTGTAATCCCAGCACTTTGGGAGGCTGAGACGGGTTGATCATGAGGTCAGGAATTTGAGACCAGCCTGACCAAAATGGTGAAATCCTGTTTCTACTAAAAATACAAAAATTAGCCGGGCATGGTGGCACGTGCCTATAATCTCAGCTACTCAGGAGGCTGAGGCAGGGGAATTGCTTGAACCTGAAAGGCAGAGGTTGCAGTGATCCCAGACTGCACCACTGCACTCCAGCCTGGGAGATGGATTAAGACTCTGTCTCAAAAACAAACAAACAAACAAAAACAACAAAAAAAACAAAAAAAAACCCTATTAAACAAAAAAGAAAATTAAAGTCCAACATGAGTGCCAGTCAAGTTAAAACAGAGAATTTGCATGGGGAGATTCTGAACCAAAAGATTGTACAGTAATAAATTCCATACAAAGCAGATAGCATAAATTTGCTTTCAGCATTTTTGAGAATTTTTGTTTTCTAGTAAATTAGACACCTTCTTAAAATGATTTATTTTGTTCCAGTATTTTTTTCTCCTATAGTTTCAAACTTATACTCAAACACACTCCAGAATTTATTTATACCTAAGATTCATCTTTAGACTAATAGATGTGTATTTTTAACTCAATGTAAATCAATACTAACGGTCCATATGTGCTTGCAGGCAGAGGCCACATGTTCAAAGAAAAATATGTTAAAAAATTTTTAAAGATTTATTCGGGACTCAGAAATGTATGTATTTTACTTATGTTTGTATATAATTTTTATTATGACCATAAAAATAATCCTGTAGTCAATAACAATTTAATTGTACATTTAAAAATAACTAAAACTGTAGAATTGAATTGTTTGTAATACAAAGAATCAACGCTAGAGGTAATGGAGACTGTATTTAGTCTAATGTAATGGTTATATATTGTATGCCTGTATCAAAATATACCATATATGGCATAAATATGTACACATATTAGGTATCCACAAAAATTAAGAATACATTTAAATGTGAAAATAAAAATAAAAATTTAACCTAAAGGAACAATATTCTTTAACTTAATGGCAATTAAGTCACTGGCAAAAAAGATTACAAGAGATGTCACCCTTGAGTATGGTGGAATAGGTTAAAGTTAGGGGCATAATAACACTTAATTGAATTCACTATAGTATTTAACATGTTAAAAATGTTGAGTTGAAAAGTTAAGTTGACATGTAATTTATAATTTTAAAATATACTGCAATATTTCATAAAAATGCAATCATACGAAATTTTAACTTAAGAATGTTTTCCTTTCATAATAATGCAGAAGAATACTAATCTGAACACCTACCTCATGCGTCACTCAATATTACAAGTTAACCACAAAGATCCTCTCTACTTAAATTTTCATCATGCATCTTACATTTTAATGTCCTTACCTTTCCATAGAAAAGGTCATAAATAATCCCTCTTCATATTTGTAATGCTTTTTCAAAATAAATACTCTTCTGTACTTTAAAGACATATTTTCTGATCAATCTTTTGACAGTAATTACACTTCTAATGTTTTTATTTAGTATGAATGTTCTGATTTTGAGTAAGATGTGAGCAGGTATTAATGGCATTTTTACTTTGTCTATATTTGTACACTTTTTCTCAAATATAAATGCTTTCCTGTTCATTAAGGTGTGACCATTGGTTCAAAGTTTGGCCACATTGTTCACACTGGTAGTTTTCTCCAGTATGAATTATCTTACCTACAATCAAGTGTGACAATAATTTAGATGCTTTGTCGTATTCTTCACATTTCTAGGATTTCTCAGCAGTATGATTTTCTTGCTGTTTAGAAAAGTTTGAGTTGTCAAAAGCACTGGCACATCTTTAGGTTTGTAGAGTTTCTCTCCAGTATGAATAATTTATGTCTGTTAAGAATTCAGGACTTTTTATAGACTTTACCACATTATTCACACTTGTAAGATTTCTCTCCAATACGAGTTATCTTATCTATGTAAGGTGTGAAAACTGGTTAAAGGTTTTGCCAAATTTTTCCTGTTTGTAGGGTTGCTGTCCAGTATGAATTTTCTTATGTCTGATTAGGGCTGAGGACCAGAAAAAGGATTTGCTACATTCTTCACATTTGTAGAGTTTTACTCCAGTATGAATTACCTTATGTTTAGTAAAGGCTGAAGACCGGTTAAAAGATTTCCCACATTCTTTACATGTGTAGGGTTTCTCTCTAGTATGAATTTTCTTATGGTTAGTAAGGATTGAAGACTGGTTAAAGGCTTTGCCACATTTTTCACATTTGTAGGGTTTCTCTCCAGTGTGAATTATCTTATGTTTAGTAAGAGCTGAGGACTCTTTAAAGGCTTTGTCACATTCTTCACATTTGTAGGGTTTCTCTCCAGTGTGCATCCTCTTATGTCTAGTTAAGGTTGAGGATTGGCTAAATGCTTTGCCACATTCTTCACATTTGTAGGGTTTCTCTCTAGTATGAATTCTCTTATGTCCAGTGAGGGTTGAGGATGATATAAATGCTTTGCCACATTCTTCACACTTGTAAGGTTTCTCTCCAGTATGAATTATTTTATGTGTAGTAAGCTTTGAGGATCGATTAAAAGCTTTGCCACATTCTTCACATTTGTAGGGTTTCTCCCCAGTGTGCATCCTCTTATGTCTAGTTAGGGTCGAGGACTGGCTAAAGGCTTTGCCACATTCTTCACATTTGTAGGGCTTCTCTCCAGTATGAATTATCTTATGTTCAGTAAGAGTTGAAGATTTCCTAAAAGCTTTGCCACATTCTTCACATTTGTAGGGTTTCTCTCCAGTATGAATTATCTTATGTGTAGTAAGGGTTGAGGATTGGCTAAAAGCTTTGCCACATTCTTCACATTTGTAGGGTTTCTCTCCAGTGTGCATCCTCTTATGTGTAGTAAGGTGTGAGGGTTGGCTAAATGCTTTGCCACATTCTTCACATTTGTAGGGTTTCTCTCTGGTATGAATTCTCTTATGTTCAGTAAGGGTTGAGGACCAGAAAAATGCTTTGCCACATTCTTCACTCTTGTAAGGTTTCTCTTTAGTATTAATTACCTTATGTGTAGTAAGATTAGATTGATTTAAAGCTTTGCCACATTCTTCGCATTTGTAGAGTTTCTCTCCAGCATATATTATTTTATGTTTAGCAAGGGTTGAGGGATGCTTAAAAGCTTTGCCACATTCTTTACATTTGTAGGGTTTCTCTCCAGTATGAATTGTCTTATGTTTAGTAAGGGTTGAGGAATGGCTAAAAGCTTTGCCACATTCTTCACATTTGTAGGGCTTCTCTCCAGTGTGTAACCTTTTATGTCTAGTTAGGGTTGAATACCATATAAATGCTTTGTCACATTCTTTACATTTGAAGGGTTTCTCTCTAGTATGAACTCTTTTATGTTTAGTAAGGCTTGAGGACCAGATAAATGCTTTGCCACATTCTTCACACTTGTAAGGTTTCTCTCCAGTATGAATTATCTTATGTGCAGTAAGATTTGAAGATCGATTAAAAGCTTTGCCACATTCTTCACATTTGTAGAGTTTCTCTCCAGCATGTATTATTTTATGTTTAGTAAGGATTGAGAGTCGCTTAAAAGCTTTGCCACATTCTTTACATTTGTAGGGTTTCTCTTCAGTATGAGTTACCTTATGATTAGTAAGGGTTGAGGAATCGTTAAAAGCTTT
>NW_012119899.1:372062-422570 GCF_000951035.1 Colobus angolensis palliatus
AGGGTTTCTCTTCAGTATGAGTTACCTTATGATTAGTAAGGGTTGAGGAATCGTTAAAAGCTTTGCCACATTCTTTACATTTGTAGGGTTTCTCTCCAGTATGAATTCTCTTATGTTTACTAAAGCTTGAGGACATACTAAAGGCTTTGCCACATTCTTTACATTTGTAGGGTTTCTCTCCAGTATGAATTCTCTTGTGTTTACCAAGGGCTGAGGAATGGCTAAAGGCTTTGCCACAAACTTCACATTTGCAGGGCTTCTCTCCAGTATGTATCCTCTTATGTCTAGTTAGGGTTGAGGACCATAGAAATGCTTTGCCACATTCTTCACACTTGTAAGACTTCTCTCCAGTATGAATTATCTTATGTGCAGAAAGAGTTGAAGATCGATTAAAAGCTTTGCCACATTCTTCACATTTGTAGCATTTCTTTCCAGTATGAATTATTTTATGTGTAGTAAGGGTTGATAATTGCTTAAAAGCTTTGCCACATTCTTTACATTTGTAGGGTTTCTCTCCACTATGAATTATCTTATGTTTAGTAAGGGTTAAGGATTGCCTAAAAGCTTTGCCACATTCTTCACATTTGTAGGGTTTCTCTCCAGTGTGTACCCTCTTAGGTTTAGTAAGGGTTGAGGATTGCCTAAAAGCTTTGCCACATTCTTCACATTTGTAGGGTTTCTCTCCAGTGTGTATCCTCTTACGTCTAGTTAGGGTTGAGGACCATAGAAATGCTTTGCCACATTCTTCACATTTGTAGAGTTTCTCTTCAGTGCGTATCCTCTTATGTCTAGTTAGGGTTGGGGAGCAAATAAATGCTTTGCCACATTCTTCACACTTGTAAGATTTTCCTCTAGTATGAATTTTCTTATGCCCAGTAAGGGTTGAAAGCCAGATAAATGCTTTGCCACATTGTTCACACTTGTAAGGTTTCTGTCCAGAATGAATTATCTTATGTGTAGTCAGACTTGAGGACTGATTAAAAGTTTTGCCACACTCTTCACACTTGTAGATTTTCTCTTCAGCACAAATTATTTTATGCGTAATAAGGGTTGAGAGTTGCTTAAAAGCTTTGCCACATTCTTCACATTTGTAGGGTTTATCTTCAGTATGAATTTTCTTATGATTAGTAAGGGTTGAGGACCAATGAAAGGTTTTTTCACATTCTTCACATTTGTAGGACTTCTCTGTAATACTTATCGTATGTCTATTTGAATTTAAAAATTTATAGAAGACTTTCAAATATTTACCACATTGAAATACTTTGCTCCGGGTAGTTGTGAAACACTGGTTAAGTTTACTATAACCTTCTCTGTGCACCTTACACTCATCCACACTTTTACAACTTTTTCTTAACTGTAAATTCTCATGTCCACATTTTTCATATTTTCTCAGTAATACTTTTTGAAAAGAATCTTCCATGCCCTGCTCTGGCCAAAAGTCTTGAGCAAAATAAGGACGTATATCTGAAAAAAAAATTAAAAATATTAAATTACTCCACTGACTGAACTCAAATGAACATAGTTTTAAAATCTTACCTATAAAATTACACAAACTACATAAACAAAATAGCACTGCAAAATACCACAGGCCCTAAGTCTTTTTATTTATTTATTTTTTTTAGATGAGTCTCACTCTGTCACCCAGGCTGGAGCGCAGTGGCGCGATCTCGCCTCACTGCAAGCCCCGCCTCCAGGGTTCATGCCATTCTCTTGCACAGGCCCTAATTCTTTCATAGGCATATATATGTAACAAAAACATACAGATCAAATTACATCTATATTAATAAGTGTGTGCAGTGTCTTGGGTGAGCACAATGCAAAAAACCACACAGAAAAAAAGTAATCTGTTAAATTTACCCGACACAGCTTTTCCTGCTTCCCTAATAGCGTGCCTTTAGAGGTAAATTGCCAACTCTTGGTTTCTGTTTTAAAAGAAAGGTAAAATACTAGCCCATTCATTTTTATTTCTAGCTTTTAGGGGCTTTTCCTGACACTGGTTTCTGTCTCTTATGACATAAAGTGTTGAAAGAAACCATAGCATAATTTTGCATGACAGTTTGAGTGCTGAAACCAAAGAAAAATGTTACAGCAGCAGAGAGATCACAGTACCACAGAAAGGAAACAGGCATAGCAAGTGATTACTGACTTCTACAAAGTAACATGAGTAAACCCTCTTAATTAAAAATAAACACAAAATTTCAGACAACACGTACCCTAAGAACATATTGGAGAAATTCCCCTAATCATTAGACAAGATAGTTGTTTTCAGACTATGCCAGCACAAAACTACATTATGAAGACTTTGACAGGTAGCTTTTTTTGATGTCCACATCTCAAAGACTATAATATATACAAAATAGGGCAATATGATTCCACCAAAAATATAAAATTTTCAGAAAAAAATCACAAAAAGATGTGTACATTAATTTTAAGAATTGATAATAAATTGAATAATACTGATTAAAATAGGAACAGAGACAACTACAGAGAATCAGAAAAATGAAGATGAGAACAAAAATATTTAAGATTTCAAAAAAACAGAAATTGTGGAAGTAAAAATATAAAAACTGATCCTAAAAGTAAGAAAAAATGATGTAAATATAAAGAAGCTCAACAAACTAGGATCACAGAAAGATATTTATAATAAACACATATATAAGCACGATTTCAAAAGTCACAGCCAAAAAAAATCTTTGAAGCTGCAAAATAAAACTGATGTGCCAGGCCAGGCATGGTGGCTCACACCTGTATTTTAGGCACTTTGGGAGGTCAAGGCGGACAGATCACCTAAGGTCAGGAGTTCGAGACAAGCCTGGCCAACATGGCGAAACCCCGTCTCTACTAAAACTACAAAAATTAGCCAGGTGTGGTGGCGTGTGCCTGCAATCCTAGCTACTTGGGAGGTTGAGGCAGATCATGAGGTCAGGAGTTCGAGATCAGCCTGACCAACATGGAGAAAACTTGTCTCTACTAAAAATACAAAATTAGCTGGGTGTAGTGGCACATGCCTGTAATCCCAGCGACTCAAAAGGCTGAGGCAGGAGAATCGCTTGAACCCAGGAGGCAGGGCGGAGGTTGCGGTAAGCCAAGATCGTGCCATTGCACTCCAGCCTGGGCAAAAAGAGCAAAATTCTGTCTCAAAAAAAAAAAAAAAAAAAAAAAAAAATTGGTAGTTAATACGTATTAAGATTTAGCTTTCAAGATAAAAACATTTTAGCAAAATGTTGCATGAAAATTTCAAGATGATTAATAAGACTATATATTTAAATATATTTTGTGGTAAATTTTGTTTTTGACGAGTAAAAACAATAATAACTAAAAGAAGTACAGAGTTATGATAGTCTTAAATTATATTCACATTTAAAAGTATTTCTCCCACAAAAAAATAGATTCATAAATAAATAGGATATTGAAATTATAAGAATTTTATGACTACTGAGCTACACAGGATTAGAAAATCATTCACAACAAACCTACACAACAAATATACAAGTTATAAAAAACACAAAGATAACATTTATACTGGAAAACAAACAGAGATAATTCTATTGGAAAAATACATATGGCTCAATCATATTTGATTTTGCTCCAGACTGTCTTAAATTGCATAAAGTTAAATACTGGCATGCACAATTATTATACTAAAATGTCAAAGCATATATAGATGTGTGGTGGCATACCCTAAAATATATAACACAAAAATATAAAATTGCAAAACCAAATTAAAACATGGAATGTGAACCTTATTAGATGCCATCAACTAGATTAACATATTCATTAAGAAAATCTTAGAAGAAGAATATGGAAAAAAATAATACAGAGGTTACTTGAAAATAAAAAAGGGTGAGAACTTCCCAAATTTTGATGTAATAAAAGAAAAAAAACTCTAACCAATAATACTTGATTTAAATTTATTTCACTTTAAAAAGAAGAAGAAAATAAAAAATTTCCAAAATAAAAAGTGAGAATGTTCATCACCTCTAGCACAGTTCTACAAAAAAGTGCTAAATGGTGTCCAGGCTCCGTGGGCACATGCCTGTAATCCTGCAGTTTTAGGAGGCAAGTCTGTTAGAACACTAGAAACCAGAAGCTTCAGATCAGCCTGAGTAACGTCAGACTCTGCGTATAACAATAAGAAATGCTAACATGAGTCAGTTTTGTTTAAAAAAAAGCTACTAGACAGTATCATAAAACCATATATAAAATAAAGTTCTCTATTAAATGTAAATATACAAATACATAAATCTTTACTATCATGATGATGATGCTTAAAACCCTGAAAGATCTTCCACAGAATATTTAAAACAGAATAAAAATGGTAATTGTTGACACCAAGATCCCATTTTCAATAATAAATAGAAGATTCATATAAAAAGGAATAAGAAAACAGAAAACCTAGACAACACTATACACTGTATTTATTATTCTGCATATAGAGGAATACTTGAGAGTGGATAATTTATAAAAAAAGCAAGTTTATTTGGCTCACAATTCAGCAGATTGTATAAAAAGTGTGTGCCAGCATCTGCTTCTGGTTAGAGTGTCAGCAAGCTTACAATCATGGTGGAAGGTGAAGATTAATTGTACGTACCACATGATAACAGACAGAGCAAGTATGAGGTGAAGGAGCCAGGTTCTTCTAATAAACCAGCTTTCATTTGAATTAATAAAGCATACACATTTTGATTACCAAGAGGATAGTGCCAAACTATTCATAAGGACTTTGTCCCATGACGCAAACACCTCCTACCAGGTCCGACATCTAACATTTAGAATTAATTGTAGCATAAGGTTTGGGTAACATCAACATCAAAACCATATTATAGACCAACTAGGTTTAACAGACACGTACAAAACTTTTCAGTCAAAAACAAGGGAATACACAATATTCTTATTTGCACCTGGTGTACTCTGTTATGACACACACTAAGTTTTATTAAATTTAAGAATGCCAGGTCAGTGGTGTAGCTCATGCTTATAATCCCAACACTTAGAGAGACCAATGTGTGAGGATCACTTAGAGCTAAAAGTTTCTGGTCAGCGTGGACAACACAGTGAGACCCTATCCCTACAAAATAATTAAATAATTATTTAGACGTCGTACTTTGTAGTCCCAACTACTTGAGAGGCTTAGGTGGAAGATAACTTGAGCCCAGTAGGTTGAGGCTACAGTGAGTCAACATTATGCCAATACACTCCATCCTGGGTGACAGAGTAAGATCCTGTCATCAAACAAAAACAACAAACACACACTAAAAAACAAATAAATTTAAGAAGATCAATATTATCCACTTTGTGTTTTCTGATGAAAACTATATTAAACTGGAGATTAAAACTGAAAAATCCAAAAATACATTAAAATAAAACACTCTTCAACATATTTTTGCTCAGAAATAAAAAAATTTAACGTTTCAAAAATTTCAATACAACCTACAGTGGTAGACAAATTCAATATAATCTTTATAAAACTCCCAATAGTAGTTTTTTAAAGAAATATTGTTTGAGATGTTAAAATTTTATTATGAACTATAGCCAACCACCCACAGAAAAATACAAAGAGGCATTATAACTTCCAATTTTGAGACATATTAAAAGCAACAATAACAAAAACAATGTGGTACTCACACAAAGACAGATAAACAGATGAAAGAACAGAGTAGAGCCCAGAAATGAACTCTTCTGTACATGGCCAAATAATCTCCCACAAAATTGACATGAGCACACAACAGAAGATAATCTTTTCAAAAAATTGTGTTAAAAACTGAATATCCATACTGATAAAATAAAGATCAATTATTTCCTTAAACTATATGTGAAAATCTTTTAGACACAAGAAGATAACTTTTTTGTTGTCGTTGTTTGTTGTTGTTGTTGTTTTGAGATGGAATCTCGCTCTGCTGCCCGGGCTGGAGTGCAGTGGCACGGTCGGATCACTGCAACCTCCGCCCCCGGGTTCAAACAATTATCCTGCTTCAGCCACCCAAGTAGCTGGGATTACAGGCACCGGGCACAGCACCTGGCTAATTTATGTATTTATTTATTTATTTTTTTGAGACAGAGTCTCGCTCAGCCGCCCAGACTGGACTGCAGTGGCACGATCTCGGCTCACTGCAAGCTTCACCTCCCCGGTTCACGCCGTTCTCCTGCCTCAGCCTCCCAAGTAGCTGGGACTACAGACGCCCTCTGCCATGCCCGGCTATTTTTTTGCATTTTTAGTAGAGATGGCTATTTTTTTGCATTTTTTGCATTTTTGTTGGCCTGGCTGGTCTCGAAATCTTGACCTCGTGATCCGACCGCCTCGTTCTCTCAAAGTGCTGGGATTACAGGCGTGAGCCACCGGGCCCAGCGGCATAAATTTTTAATTTATTAAACACACATGGGGGAGGCGGGGCACTGTGGCTCATGCCTGTAATCCCAGCACTTTTGGAGGCCAAGATGGGTGGATCACGAGGTCAGGAGTTCAAGACCAGACCAGTCTGACCAAGATGGTTTCGAAAACCCGTCTCTACTAAAAATACAAAAAATAGCCGGGCGGGGCGGTGCGCGCCTGTAGTCTCAGCTACTCAGGAGGCTGAGGCAGAAGCATCGATTGAACCCGGGAGGTGGGGGTTGCAGTGAGCCGATACCGCACCATTACACTCCAGCCTGGGTGACAGAGCGAAACTCCATCTCTGCCTCTCTCTCTCTCTCTCTCTCTCTCTCTCTATATATATATATATATATACACACACATATATGAAACATATGACATTAGTCTTGGTGCCAAATTCTTAGATACATTAAATGCATGAGCAACAAAGAAAGAAAACAGAATTTTACTACACTACACTTAGAAATTTCTGCACATTTAAGTAAACATTTAATAGAGAAATAATACCTACTATAAAATGGGTGAAAATATTTACAAATTACATGTGATAAGAGTGAATATCCAAAAAATATAAACAACTTGTAAAACGGAGCAATAAAGTCGAATAACTTTATTTAGAAATAGACAAATAATTAAAATAAAATTTCATTAAAAAATTAAATGAAAAATTTGAAAGGACACACAAAATTACTAATTTGTAGAGAAATACATTAAAATCACAATGAAAAACAAAATCCCCTCACACCCACTTAAATGGTCACTATCAATTTTTTAAAAACACCAAATCTATTGATAATGCAATAAAAATGAAACCTTGGGCTGGGCACAGTGGCTCACACCTTTAATCCCAGCACTTTGGGAGGCCAAAGTAGGCAGATCACGAGGTCAGGAGTTCGAGACCAGACTGCTTAACATGGTGAAACCCCGTCTTTACTAAAAATACAAAAATTACCCGGGTGTGGTGACATGTGCCTGTAATCCCAGCTAGTCAGGAGGCTGAGGCAGGAGAATCGCTTGAACCCAGGAGGTGGAGGTTGGAGTGTGACAGTATCATGCCACTACACTCCACCCTGGGCGACAGAATAAGAATTCGTCTCAAAAAAAAAAAAAGAAGAAACTTACTGATTGTTGGTGGAAAGCAGGATGCACCCATTATTTTATAATGTTATAAATATACTTTAAATAAAATTATCAAATACAGCAATTCCATTTATGAATCTATATCTAAAATATGCATCATAGGACCTTGAAGACATATTTGATACAATGGAATATTATTCAACCTTAAAAAAAAAAAAACGGCCGGGCGCAGTGGCTCAAGCCTGTAATCCCCGCACTTTGGGAGGCCGAGACGGGCAGATCACGCGGTCAGGAGATCGAGACCATCCTGGCTAACACGGTGAAACCCCGTCTCTACTAAAAAATACAAAAAACTAGCCAGGCGAGGTGGCGGGCGCCTATAGTCCCAGCTACTGGGGAGGCTGAGGCAGGAGAATGGCATAAACCTGGGAGGCAGAGCTTGCAGTGAGCTGAGATCCGGCCACTGCACTCCAGCCTGGGCGACAGAGCGAGACTCCGTCTCAAAAAAAAAAAACAACTCTTGTCACATTTAAAGATACACTTTGAGATTATGTCAACTGAAATAAACTAGTAATGAAATGATGAATGTTGCGATTTCACTTAGATATATAAAATAGTAAAACTTGTAAAAACAGAAACTGGAAGGGTGTTTGTCAAGGGCCAGAGAGAGCATAAAATGGTGGGTAAATGTTATTTAATGGACACTGCATTTTAATTTTGCAAGACGTAAAATTTCTAGAAGTCCTTTGCATAACTATGTTAATACAGTTAACATGCCTGAAATATACAGTTTTGTTTTGTTTTATTTTGTTTTTTTGAGACAGGGTCTCAATCTGTCACCCAAGCTTGAGTGCAGTGGCACATTATGGCTCACTGCAGCCTTACACTCTCAGGCTCAAATAATCCTGCCCTTCAATCTCTCAAGTAGCTAGGACCACAGGTACACACCATCATGCCTGGCTATTTCTTAGATAAAAATGTTTGTAGAGAGGGTGTCTCCATATTTTGCCCAGGCTGGTCTTAAATTTCTGGGCTCAAGCAATCCTCCTGTCCTGGCCTCTCAAAATCCTAGTCTTACAGAAGTGAGCCACCACCATGCCTGGCCCTGACATGTACATTGAAATAGATTTAAGAAGTTAAATTATACATTATGTGTTTTTACAACAATTATTTTTGAAAAAACTAGAAAAAATAAAGAATTGTAAATTTTCTTGGAAATTACCTTCAAATCACAAAAGGGTTTTTTCACACAAAGGAAATACGTATTCATCATTAACACATGGTGAAAATAATGCTATTTCAAGGGCTACTCACTAAGATAAGATAAAACCAACATGAACTAAGAGGCTGGGCAAGGTGGCTCATACCTGTAATCCCAGCACTTTGGGAGGCCAAGGCAGGCAGATCACCTGAGGTCAGGAGTTCAAGACCAGCCTGACCAACATGAGAGAAACCCTGAAAGAAAAATACAAAATTAGCTGGGCATGGTGGCACATGCCTGATATCCCAGGTACATGAGAGGCAAGAGAATCGCTTGAACCTGGGAGGTGGAGGTTGCAGTGAGCCAAGATCACGCATTGCACTCCAGTTTCAGCAACAAGAGCAAAACTCCATCTCAAAAAAGAAAAAAAAATTGAGATAAGAAAGAATATATACAAGATAAGCTATAACCAAAATTGGTGTCATATTTGTAGACCTGAAAACACACACACATATATAATCTGATTGTGATACACATATGGCTCATTTATCTTTTAATTAAATCCCACATTGACTTAAAGTATACAAACAGAATTGTAAATTGTCTAAAATTATAACACATAAGTAAAGCCAAAAACACAATAAACTGATATTAAGAAACTTACACAAAAAAACACACTAATGTAGAACTGCAAGAAAATAATGAAAGAAGGGTTTACTCATAAAAGCTAGTTGGCAACATTAATGTACGTTAACAAATAATTTGTCTAGAAAACTGCAATGTTTGACTATAACTGTGCAGTCATGGAAGACAGGCATTTTAAATTATGGTATCTATTGTATAGCAATAAAATCCCAGAGAAAATGCAGTACAATCATAAATAGGAGATCCTAATGAGAAACTTAATAGAATAAGCATATAAAAGAAACTAGTGTCAATTTTTATGTTTTAAATATGTGCTATTTTTACACAAAACTACTGTAATTCAAGTTTAGAACCAAATATAGCCTTAAATAGCTAAATTATGTATATATTTAGCAGAATATGGTTTAGCAGAATATGGTTAGAGCTTCATATATAAAACAAATATTTGAGGAATAAATTATTTGCTGACAAAAGTGGCTGAAAATTCTGTAATTCCTATTAGCCTGCCTGCATACTAATTATCTAATTCAGGCACAACATGTACATTCTAGTATAATGTCCTAAATGTCTGAATCCAAAACTACAGACAAATTTGAAGTAGAAAATAAAAACAAAAATTTATATAGACAGTGACATTAATAAGATTAAAAAAAAATAAAAGGTGCCCTATTTGCTTATCTCCTGACAGCAAGGAAATTTGTCAGCCATTCCTGACAAAAATGTGTTTGTGAGAGAACCAGGCATCATGGTCCACCCCTGTAATGACAGCTACACAGTACATTAAAGGTGGAGAATTGCTTCCGGTCAAAATATTAAGACCTGCCAGAGTTATGGTGCAAGACACCATCTCAAAAATAAGTGTCTTTAAGAGAGCTGAGATCCAGGAAGGGAGTTAGGAAACTCTGCTGAAGCACAAGACTGAAGGTAATCCTTTTTAGAAGGTAGGCCCTCATTCAGGTGGCAAACTACAGGACTACTGTTTTTGGCTACAGATGAGAAAATGTTCCACCTAACTTGGTTCCACTGAGAATTTTGAACTTTACTCTGTAACCATCCCAAACCCTTCCCAGCCACAGTCTGGGGGAGGCCCTTCCAGAGGCCTTAAGAAAGACACCCATTTATAGCCTTGCTGGCAGGCCTGCAGACCTAGGTCTTTACTGTGGTCCCTGAAGCAGTTCCATGATTCAATTCCAGCTCCCTGAGCCACAGTTCATGGCCAATTCTGCCTATGTAGAAACCCATAGTGACCTGGGAAAATCCTTTCTTGTACTCAGTGAAAGCCATGCTCATCCACATCCTGATATAAGGCCCACCATATGCAGGCCTGACTGCAGAAACCTGCCTTTGGGTCTGCCCTGCACAGCAAAGTCCTGAAGGATATTCACTCTGTCCAAAAATTAAATGAGAATTACAACTATCCAAGCCCCTTTTAACAACACATCTAAAGATGGACCCTTGTGCAAGCCCAGCAGACTTAAGACCAAGCTACAACCCCTCTTCACTACAAACCCAGAGGGTATTCTATTACTATGGGGGCCTAACAAAAATAGATTTTTACTTTCTGAAACCAGTTTTTAAATACTTGAACAGGTGTTTGCTCCTTCAAGTTTACAGTCACCAATGCAAAACTATTGTTTCTTATTGTCAATGCTTCTATTTTAACATAGCACTGAAACTATGTGGAAAATGAAATAGTCAAAAGAAAAATTTAAAGTCATTGAAACTGAAGACCAATAAGTAAAATGTTGCTTTTTATAGATCATGTAATTATATATATATATATATAAACAGTACTTTAAAACCTGTTTAAACTAATGAATACAATTAGCAAGATATAAAATTAACATACAAGTGTAAGTTATGGTTCCATATACTTAAAACAAACTACTTGATAAAATAGAAGAAAAAAACAATGTTAATTACAATAGTAATGAAATAATCAATTTTAGAATGAATTTAACCAAAGAGCTCATAAATCTTTTAAGTGAAAGATATAGCAATGAACAAAATTAGAGGACCCAAATAAACTTAAAAATATTTTACTTTTATTGAAAGAAAAAGTATTGTGAAACTGTCATGTTATCCAAAGTAATCTCTAGATTCGATAAACTCCCTATCAGAATTCCATTGTTTTTATTCACAGTAATGAAAAATACAATCCTAAAATGTACATGAAACTACAATAAACTTTGAATAGCCAAAGCAATCTTGAAGAAAAAGAACAAAGCAGAAAGACATCAAATTTATAATTTCAAACAATATTTTAAGACCATAGTAATGAAAACAGGATGAAATGTGCAGAAAAATAAAGAACAACAACAAAAAAACCCAATGGAACAGAAACCACTACTCTCACGCATTTCAGACATAATGCAAAAACAGAACTTAAAAAACAGTTTAAAATAGAGTGTCTCAAAATTATGCAGGCATCTGTCTGTCCACAAAAACAAGAAAAAAGAAGTCAGATTGTGCACTCATGTATGCCATGAACAGTACTTTGGCTGTCACTGTAAACTTGAAGAAAGATAATTGTAGGGAAAGTAGAATTCTTAGAGAATGTATAAGCAGTAGCAGAAGTGAGAGTATAATTAAATAAAAAATTCAGGCTTCCCAGAAACTATTTCCTTTGGAACACAGCTTCTCAGATCACTTTAAAGACTTGCTTTCTTCTTGACTTTGGACCTCTCATCCATGCTGTCTGTTGTATTCACTCTCACCTACCTGGGGGTTTATCCACCATCTCATGTCGCTTCATATTCCAGGGCTCTTTTCCTTGCTCCAGACAGGTGATCAGGTCTGGCTTAGAGACAGCAATACCTGTTTTATTAAAAATAACTAACATGAATCTTGCTCATATTCTTCAATTGCCAACTTAGTAATGTGCTCAGTAAACAGGATATAATAGAATATTCTAATAAATTTATCCCAATACACTAATTTGTAACAGAAATATTTACATATTTAGAAAGCATTTTGATTTTGTAGGTTCTTAATTTTACTGCTTGGTACTACTGAATCAAAAACTGGTGATGACAATTAGATTTTAAGGTGTAACAGTATTTTATGCCACAAAACTTCTGAAATTACCACTAATCTAAAGTGAAGGACATAGATCAGCTCAGGAACATGGAAAGTTCAGGTCAAGATGAAACTTCTCGAAGAAATTCTTTTCTAAACAAACAACTCCCCAGGATTTTCTTGAAAACAGAAATCTGAAAGCATAAATTTCCAGAAAACATTCTACAAAAAAGAAATGAAGCCTGTAATCCCAACATTTTGGGAGGCCGAGGCGGGCGGATCACGAAGTCAGAAGATTGAGACCACCTGGCTAACATAGTGAAACTCCGTCTCTACTAAAAAAAATACAAAATCTAGCCAGGTGAGGTGGCGGGCGCCTGTAGTCCCAGCTACTCGGGAGGCTGAGGCAGGAGAATGGTGTAAATCCAGGAGGGGGAGCTTGCAGTGAGCTAAAATCCGGCCACTGCACTCCAGCCTGGGCGGCAGAGCGAGATCTGTCTCAAAAAAAAATAAAAAATAAAAATAAAATAAAATAATAAAATAAAATAATAAAATAAAATAAAAATAATAAAAAAAAATTAGCCAGATGTGGCGGTGAGCATCTGTAGTCCCAGCTACTCGGGAGGCTGAGTCAGGAGAATGGTGTGAATCCGGGAGGCGGAACTTGCAATGAGCCGAGATCGCACCACTGCACTCCAGTCTGGGCCATCTCAAAAGAAAAAAAAAAAAAAAGAACCACCACCACCATTAGTCTATATTAGAAATTTAGTAATAAAATTTTCCTTACCCAGGAAGACCAGGTTTCTGTAGTTCTCTAACATCACATTCCTATATAAATTCTGCTGTGCAGCGTCCAGACGTTGCCACTCCTCCAGAGAGAATTCTATGGCCACATCCCTAAATGTCAACAGTCCCTGGAAAACACACACAAACACACATATTTACAAAATGGCTATGGGTAGAATTTTTCATTTGACTCAAGGTAAAATGAGAAAGTGACTAGAACTGGTTTTGACTTATAAGAGTGGCTGAAATTATCCAATAAAATAATTGTCAACACACAAACATTTTGTAACATATTGTCTAACTGAGAAAAGACAGTGGCATAATATTCACAACATCAGTGTATATATGATACTTATCTAGATGATAAAGTGTAAAATTGAGGACATAAACACTAACAAGTACATTTTCGAGTGCTATATTTACATAATACAGAATGAGTTGTGTATATTTTTCAGATGAAAAAGGCATAGTTGTTTATATGTTTCCGACAAAATAGACATGTTGAGTTAGAAGGTACCTCTCAAATTTTAATGTGTATGATAAACTAGACATCTTGTTAATGCAGACCATTTTTTCAGGAGATCTGAAATAAAGTCTGAGTTACTGAATTTCTAAAAAGCTCACTAGTAATGCCAATGTTTTGACCCCAAAAGACTATTTTGTCAAACATTTAGTAAGTGGAAGAGCCTGTGTTTTCTTCAGTTTTTCTGTTCTGTAAACAAAGATGAGAGCTTTCATTTACCAAAACAAACAATGCAAAGAAAACCTAAAACAAAAGGGCAGTTGCCAGAATAAATGTGATAGTTCATACACATCACCTGCATAAAGATACTTAATGATGAAGAGAAAAATAACTCTATAGTGAAAAAATCTGTAAGAGAGTTTATTAAGCAAGTGAGTTATTAATGTCAGTTGCACTAGCACAAGTTTCTGTAGTGTTCTCATGCATCCAGAAGGACACAGCATCACTACTGAGATATTGCCCCCACGAAAGTAAATTATAGTCTGAATTTATCCATAAGAAAACAGCAGTTGTATGCAAAGTTCAAGATACAGATATCTTCCATGTTCTACAATTTTTAATAATGATTTTAAGTACTTTCTTTAACACCCAATAAGCAGGTATCTCCAGATAATTTTTTCCCAACTTTCTGGGTAACAAATGTCATCCCTCTTTATAGGAGCATTTTCTTAATCCTGTAATGCATAGAGATAATAAACAAAATAGAACCTCAACATTGTATGTTCTCCATCTTTACTAAGAATCCCAGGTTTTCTCCATAGAAAGAGATTATCCACACCTTTCCATGTTCAACAGTCATAAAGAGAACATTTTTAATATTGCAGATCATAAATTCATGGTGAGAATTCTGCGTGGCATATAAGAAGCCATGATGCAGAGAAGGCTGTGGTAGATAGAAAAGAAATATTTTTGAAGGACCCTTGACTATCATAAGCATTTCTTTTTTTTTTTTTTTTTTTTGAGACGGTGTCTGGCTCTGTCTCCCAGAGCTGGAGTGCAGTGGCCGGATCTCAGCTCACTGCAAGCTCCGCCTCCCGGGTCTACACCATTCTCCTGCCTCAGCCTCCGGAGTAGCTGGGACTACAGGCGCCCGCCACTTCGCTCGGCTAGTTTTTTGTATTTTTAGTAGAGACGGGGTTTCACCGTGTTAGCCAGGATGGTCTCGATCTCCTGACCTCGTGATCCGCCCGTCTCGGCCTCCCAAAGTGCTGGGATTACAGGCTTGAGCCACCGCGCCCGGCCAGCATTTTTTTTTTAACTGAGTTTCGTTCTTGTTGTTGCCCAGGCTGGAGTGCAAATGGCACAATCTTGGCTCAACAAAACACAACCTCTGCCTCCGGGGTTCAAGCGATTCTCCTGCCTCAGCCTCCCGAGTAGCTGGGATTACAGGCATGCACCACCACGCCCAGCTAATTTTATACTTTTAGTAGAGACAGGGTTTCTCCATGTTGGTCAGGCTGGTCTCGAACTCCCGACCTCAGGTGATCCACCTGCCTCGGATTCCCAAAGTGCTGGGATTACAGACGTGAGCCACCGCGCCTGGCCTAGCATAAGCATTTTAAAAAGTAGTTAAGACAAACTCAATAAGGAGAAAAAACACAGGTATAGAAGTAAAAATTTGCAAGTACTAAACCTGTAGCATTCCATGAGGCAGAGAGGACATAGCTCTTGATCTGAGACATGTTTAGCTGAAAAAAAGCCATTTTTTCTCTTTCTCCTCCTCCTCTCGAATTCTTTCTCAGATGAGATTTTCTGAATTACATCTGCATCTTGAGAATTTGCCTTTAATAATTTCAGCACCACATGTTTACCTGTTACCACCACACCCAAAGGCAGAAGGCCCAAGACACAAAACCTCTACCCATTTCTGTCCTGTATAACAGAAAAGATTCAGGAACAATGAGCTGCTCCACAGAGATAAAAATACAAGTTTCTCTTTTTTTTGTTGTTTTTTCTGTCCTCAGGTGCCCTCCCCTGCTACAGACACTGGCAATTTCTGCTACAGTAATATAAATATTGGCCACATTGTCCTGTCCTTACAAATCTAAATAGAACAGTTTCCTGGACCACCCTTTAGTGTAAAGGTAGAACTTAATGCTCATGAATGTATCTTGAACTTCTCATACTTGATTCTGGCACCTTAGAGTCACATGAGGCACCTAATTAAAATAAATAGATGTTTTCTTCAGAACATTGAACAGAAACTGTAAAAAGGGCACAAGTAAAGAGATTCCTGTAAATTGTTCATGTGACTCTAAGTAGAAGCCTGAGCTTATAACCGCTTACCTAAGCATTGTCACTCAAGCTTTAATTAGCTTATAAATCACTAGGTAAACTTGGCCCCACTCTATGTAATGTGATTCTGCAGGTTTGGAAATGGTCCATAAACGGGTGTTCTAAATAACTCCCCTGTCAGTGCTGATGTCACTCTCCCTGAGCTCATTATTAGCATTTGTTACAAAAATGAGGCACAGCACAGAGTCCCTTACACTCAGCACTCTTGTCACAACACAAATACTTCTGATACAAACGAAGACAACCATTCCCTATCTTAAAGTATATTACTTGCTGGCTCTTTCAAGTTCACAGAGAAAACATAAAGCAGCAATTTCTGAGTAAGTCTGCATTTAGAAAACAACATGTGCACATGTACTAATGCAATGTTTATTAAGCAGGTATTATGTAATCAATAGGATGTTACAGAGCACTGTGATAACTCATTATTTGATTTAATTCTAATAACAGCCTGTCAGTTGATACTAAGTGTTCAATAATTCTAAGGATTTAGAATAAGGACCCAGCATTTTTATTTCTTTTGTTTTTCTGTCACTAATTTTTTTTTAAATGCAGAGAATAAAATCTAAATATAGACAGATGAGAGGGATATAGATAGACTGTAAAGTAATTTAGATGAATTATTATGTTTATATTTACTATTTTGTGACTTGTGAATCAACTACTGCATCTGTAGGAACAGAAAACAGGTTGCTAAATGGAATGTCTCTGCAAACACAGGTTTTAACAAAAAATTAAAAAACTTAGACCCTATAATACATATTTTATATTTTCCATTTATCTGCTTTTGGTTTTCAGAAAATTGTGAGAACCAACTCTGAAAAGGCAACAGGATTCATCACCAAAAACTTTGATCTCTTCTAATTAGTTCTGTGAGGCAAGACTCCAGGGTAGGGCAAGACCTAAATAAGGCCTTCAAAAGGGTGAATCTAAACAGGGCTGAAGCAGGGTGTAGAGCTGATGTAAAATTCTGTTCTTTATGCCACTGGGGAGTATTTTTAGTTCCGTTTCGTTTTTTAAGCTTAGCTTAAAAAAACAAAAAACCTTAAATCTCAGAGTTTATGTAACTGTAATCTTTTTTAGCCCCACTGCCCTTTCAATTTTTTATCACATATTAATAAGCAATTTAAACAAATCCCTTAAGGTTTTCTAGAATAATTTTTTAAATGATAATTAAGTATTCTTAGCAGGGCATAAAAAATACAATAATAACTCTTGTTTATTAATATATATTCAGGTACAGACATCAGAAATCACAAAAATACAAAGAAAATGGCCCAAATAAAGCCCATATTTTTGCACACATCTATTTATTGTACCCACCATATGATGCATAATTAAACCACTTATCCAGCTGCTAGTCTAGACTAAACTTTCTTGCATGGTAGGGACCATGACTGCTTCATCTATTTTTCTAATGACTATATGAATTGGAAGCAATTAGTTTATTTGTTTGAGTCTCCAGACCTCCTCATCATTCTTCACTCAAGTACCAGGGAACTAGAGAAACTCTCATCTGGGTACCAACCAAAGACATCTCTTGTATGAGGGGGGAGCAAACAGAGGATGACTCATTTCTTTTACAGTAAGACAGAAGCAAAATTAACCACTCTAGTCAGTCTGACACAATTCTGTTCTGGAGGGATTTTCAAATGTCTCAAAAACACTTCAGTGATTGTGAGAGCATTTCCAGTGACCCTGGGTTGATGGTCCAATAATAAACCAGCAAGAGAGACTCAGGCTGATTCTAAATAGAAAATGAAACTACCAAATAGGCAGAGACATAATTATGTATCAATATTTAGTTGACAGCATGCATTTTACAGCATAACTGTGAGCTGACTGGAAGCCTGAGAGGGAAAGTCCCCTCTAGAGTAAAGCTTGGTTGGCACCTTATGTGTTTGTATTATGTCTGGTAATTCTATACAGTGTTTGGGAAATATAATTTTTATTAATTCTCTTCAGCACCTGAGAAACTGCAGTAATAGAACAGAAAGAAAACTGTTTCATTACACAATTAAATCTGAATGTCACATGTATTACAATCCATCTGCTTAAGGATTGAAAAGAAATAAAGACGGTTACCATAATTAGTTCACAAGTAGAAGAATGTACAGCGCCATGTCATAGGTAGTTCATCCTAAATTCACCTGGTCACTGGGGAGGCCATCCCTGTATGCTAATTGGTTATATTCAATGACAAAATAAGCTTTTCACATCTTCATGGCAGAAGGTACTTTTGCAACTTGAAGCCAGCTGCCTGCTGAAGGTAGACTTGCACTCTTCTACAAAAGTGGTTGAATAGGGTGCTATCTTTTTGGCTACTTCTATTTTAAAGCAGTGGCTCTCTACTCCCTGAGGACTGGGCTAGCACACTCCTGCTTCCATTCTTCTGGTGGCCACTGTCCTCTTTTGTTTCCTACTATCTGCCACTGTGGTACAGCCCACAGCACAGTGCTCACGGCTGGCAGCTCAACTCAGGTGAATGACAATTGCCGCAGGAGCACTTCAGTGTCACATCAAAGAGTGAAGCCTGGCTGGGTGTGGTGGCTCATGCCTGTGATCCCAACACTTTGGGAGGCCAAGGTGGGCAGATAACAAGGTCAGGAGTTCAAGAGCAGCCGGTCAACATGGTGAAAAAAAAAATACATATATATATATATATATATATATATATGCTGGGCATGGTGGGTGGGCACCTGTAATCCAAGCTACTCGGGAGGCTGAGGCAGAAGACTCCCTTGAACCTGGAAGGGGGAGGTTGCAGTGAGCCGAGATTGCACCATTGCACTCCAGTCTGGGCAACGGAGAAGAATCCATTTCAAAAAAAAGTGAAGCCTGACCTGCAGAAGAAGAGCCTGCAGGCCTCCTGGGTAGAATTGCACCTTCACAATAATGAGAATATGAGCATTATTTAAGCCACAGTTTTTATTTACAATGGTGACATGGAAAATATACTGCTGGATTTCCAGCATGCATCCAGATAGAGATAGCTCTAAGAGTTCTCACTGTGACAGCTCACATCTTTCACAGACATTATGGGATACTAATAGGGCTTCCAAAACAGATACACAAAGCATTTGAAACAAAAACAGATCTCATTCTGAGAAAGATGATATTGAGAGAAAAAAAGAAGTTAAAAGTATCTTAAGAAAAAACTGAGATCACATGTAAGATTGATCAAGTCAGCTAGAAAATATTCCTCTAAAAAGAATCTCTAAGTAGCCAAAGTGCATAGCTAATCATAGCATGAGAAACATGAGTATTATGAAGAAAGGGGGCATATTATCAGCCGAATTTTAAGACTTTTTTTCCATCTCGGCTGCTCTCTAATCTGCTGCCCATTAAATGTGGCATCTAAATAGAAATATATCTGACAACTACCACCAGCACTTTTTGATTAAAAAATTAAAATCTGACTGTGTTAATATAATGGAATATACATGAGCCTGCAACATAGCTAATTAAAGAGTTATTACAGTTTTTGGGTGGCCAAATCACCTGCCTTTATTTGTCCTGTAATAGCAACATTCCAATTTCTGAAATTAAACACACTAAAATTATACTTACCTATAACTATCCCTATTGGTTAAATTAATAATCATATCAGACTAACATCTACTGTAACAATTTGGTAGTAAATTTTCTTTGGATATTAGATATATGTAATTATGAATAATTTTAATATACTACTCAAAATGTATGTAGGATTTTAAAAAATTTTCTGTAACTATAATTCAGTTGAAAAACTACATTTCAAAAGTATGAATCACAATATTAGAACAACTATTTAAGGAATTCATTCAAAGTAAGTATTGTAGCTTTATACTCTTGTAGAAAATACAGTTGAATGTATATGAATGCAGGTTGTCTACAAACATTACACATAACTATGCTAATTGCACTGAAGTAATAAACAGAAACAAAGGTATGAAAATGCACTCTACTTTTCAGTTTAAAATCTGAACTCTTTTTTTTTTTTTTTTTTTGAGAGGGAGTTTTGCTCGTGTTGCCCAGGTTGGAGTGCAATGGCATGATCTCGGCTCACCTCAAACTCCACCTCCCAGGTTCAAGTGATTCTCCTGCCTCAGTTTCTTGAGTAGCTGGGATTACAGGCATGCGCCACCATACCTAGCTAATTTTGTATTTTAGTAGAGACGGTATTACTCCATGTTGGTCAGAATGGTCTATAACTCCCGACTTCAGGTGATCTGCCTGTCTCGGCCTCCCAAGGTGCTAGGATTACCAGCGTGAGCCACCGCGCCCGGCCACAAACTGAACTCTTTTTGCTTTTGTAGTATAAATACTTTAGCCTGCAAATAATTATCATAGATAATCAGGTATCTGTCAACTTACTCAGTATCTTTCCTATATTGCAAAATTTAATCCTATTTTTACACTCAACTTTTGTGTGCTGTTGAAATGAGTGTTACTCTGAACAGATCTGTGTCAACTTTAAAAGACTAAAAGTCATAAGAACAATATTTTGCCAAAGCAAAAATGAAGCAATTAATCTCAGGTCCCAGATAAAATCCTGAGGAAAAAAAAAAAAAGACAAAAGTATTCAGCTGTTAATATGATTTACATATATTTAAAAAAAAGGGAGATAAAAATCTACACATAATCTAAATGTTGTAAGAAAAGAGATTTTAGTAAGATATTTTCTCTTACTTGTAGTCTCTTATTTCTAATTTATATTTACTTTTACAAAAGCCACGTCTCTAAACATGTTCTTGAACTCTGGGACATCTAAATTTTGCACACTGGGCGAGCACAAAAGAATGTTTATGGAAGACAGAACAGAAGAGAGAAAGATGTTAAAGAAAACTCATAGGTCCAGATGAATAAAGCAAGTTCTTAGAGACCTATGAAGAGATTTAGATTCTGACACAATAATAGTGGGAGACTACAACATCCCACAGGCACTAGTAGACAGATAATTGAAGAAGAAAATTAACAAAATATTATAACCTAAACTCAACACTTGACCAAATACTCCTAATTGGTATCTACAGAACTCTTCATCTAAAAATAACATAACATACATTCTTCTTATCACCACTCTAAAACTGACCACATACTCAGAAATAAAAAAATCCTCAGGAAATTAAAAAATCTCAAAATTATACAAACTAAATACACAGAGATATTAGCACTGACCCCACAAAAATATCTTGAAGTCTACCATGAACACCTCTGTGCATACAAACGAGAAAATCTAGAAAAAATGAAAAATTATTAAGGAATACATCCTTCCAAGAATGAACAAAAAAGAAATCAAAGCCCTAAATAGATGAATAAGAAGCTCAAAAATTGAATTCGTAATAAACAGCCTACCAACCAAATAAAGCCAAGGACCAGACAGATTCATAGCTGGATTCTACCAGATGTACAAAAAAGTACTGGTGTTATTTCTACTAAAACTATTTTAAATAATTAAGAAAAAGTAACTTCTCACCAGCTCATTATATAAGAACAGCATTACTATGATACCAAAACCTGGCAGAGATAAAACAAACCAAAAAAATTCAGGCCTATGATACAAAAATCTTCAACAACATACTGACAAAATCCAGCAGCATATCCAAAAGCAAACCCACTATGAGCAAGTAGAATTTATTTTGGGAATGCAAGGTTGCTTCAACATACACAAATCAGTAAATGTGGCTCATCACATAAACAGAACTACTAAAGACAGAAACCACAAGATTACCTCAACAGATGCAGAAAAAGCTTTTGGGTAAACTTTAACATCTTTCATGTTAAAAATCCTCAACAACCTAGGCATTGAGGGTATATGTTTCAAAATAAGTTATCTATGACAAACCCTCATCCCCAACATACTGAATGAACAAAACCTGGAAGCAGATGGGTACAGTGGTTCATTCCTGTAATTTCAGCCATTTGGGAGGCTAAGGTCAAGAGTTTGAGATCAACGTGACTGACATAGCAAAACCCCGTCTCTACTAAAAATGTAAAAATTAGCCAGGTGTGGTGGCAGGTGTCTGTAATCCCAGCTATTTAAGAGGCTGAGGAAGGAGAATCGCTTGAACCCAGAAGGTGGAGGCTGCAGTGGGCCGAGACTGTGCGTCAGAGACAAAGGGAGACTCTATCTCAAAAAGAAAAAAAAAAAAAAAAAGCTTGAAGCATTCCTCATTGAAAACCGGCACAAGGCAAAGATGCCTTCTCTTAACACTACTATTCAACATAAAATTGAAAGTCCTGGTCAGGGCAATCAGGCAAAAGATAAAAATAAAAGGCATTTAAACAGGAAAAGAGGAAGTCAAACTATCCCTGTTTGCAGGCAACAGGATTCTACATCAGGAAAACCGTAGAGTCTTGGCAGAAAAGCTCTTTAAACTTACAAATAACTTCTGTATAATTTCAGGACACAGCCCTCCACACCCAACCAATCCCGGGCTGTGAGGCACCTGGGGAGCTGCGGCCTGGCCAGGGCAGTGCACTCAGGTGGCCTCTCTTCCCTGCGGGTAACTGCTCAACACGCTGGAACCACACACAGCTAGAGCCACTTCTGAAGCCACTTGAGAAAAATGATGTGACAGTTCCTATCGAAAAGGATTCTTCAGAAACATAACATCTGTGAAACAAGTGGCCCTTTTTTCTGACTGCAAAACAGACATTCTCAAATTCCAAAATGCCAGCCAAGGCCCCAATTTACCTGAAAGCAGCCAATAACAAGAAAGGAAAGAAATTTAAACTGAGAGACATTCTGTCTCCCGATATCATCAGTCCCCCTCTTGGAGACTTTTGCCACACCATCCAAATCGGCAAAGAGGGCCAAGCAGGACATCTTTGGGGATATTTCCTTTCTTCAAGGGAACTATGAGCTTTTACCTGGAAACTAGGAGAAAGCACATGTGGATCAGTTCCCTGGGCATAATACGTTCTTCCGGTAAAACAGCACCTCAGACTGTGTTCACAGAAACACCCTCCTCAGTGGTCAAAAATGCCATCTCCCTCACGATCACTGGAGGGTCCCAAGCTCTCATAATGCTCTTATTGTCACCGGTGAAATTTAATTCCAAACAGAAGTCCTTTGGACCAATAAAGCTGCCAAGGCTTAGCTGCAAGCCCGTCATGGAGGAAAAAGCTCAGGTGAAAAGCAGTCTGTTAGAGAAAGGAAAAGTCCACCAGGGGGACACCTCATGGGGCTCCAGCAGTTCTCCATCTCAGTCCAGACAGGGCAGGGACAGCCACTCCTCCAGCCTGTCCGAATAGTACCCTGACTGGCCAGTCGAAGGCATGTTTCACCATCCCGCGCCACGCGAGCTCATCAAGGGAAAGACTACGTCAGAGGAGTCCCTCTCTGACCTTACGGGTTCCCTCCTCTCCCTGCAGCTTGATATGGTGCCCGCACTTTTGGATGAGGCGCTGAATGTCATGGAAAAAAGAAAGTAACAGGATGCCAATTTACTTCCTTTGGAGTGGAAGGTACAGAAACAAACTAAACTAACTACAGTTGAACAGAAGGGCTTCTGAAGCTGTATTTGCAGTTTTGTGATGGGTTTTCTAAAATAATATTCTTATAAAGTATTTTTTTAACCTGTTATGCGTTGTTTGCAAAAACAATTTAGAAAAAAAAAAATTCTGTCTTAGCAAAATGAGGAAATCCATCAGTCAGAACCCATTTTCAGCAGGCACTGGTGCTGTTTGGCTTACGTATTATTTGCAGACACACAAGAAATCTGACTTGGCCAGGACTGGCACTAGCTACGAAGGGCTGGGCGAGTCACCTTAAGGAACTTTACAGAACTTTATAGCTCTCCAACATTTTCTGAGCAAGAGGAAGTAAAAATGTGTTTAACACCTCAGCCTTTTTTCTAGACTCTTTTCTATATATTGCTTGGGCTCACCGTAGCGAATTCTCTAGTGTTAAAACTTTTCTGTTTTCACATTTGAACTTTAATGGGTTTTGGAGATTTTCTTGTAGTTCTTATATATCCCTATTTATTATATCACCATCCCGCGCCACGCGAGCTCATCAAGGGAAATTTTAACTGTCAGCTACGTTGGTAAGATATAGGCAAAATATTACTATAACTAAGTTATTTTTTAAAGTAAAAATACATTTTTACATGCCTTTAGCAAAAAAAAAATTTTAGGATGCAAAATAAATGGAAAAAAATTAGTTGCATCCCTGCGAATCAACAACATTCAAGCCAAATATGAATCATAAACATAATCCCATTCACAACTGCTGCAAAAAGAATAAAATATCTAAGAATACAGCTAACCAGGAAGGTGAAAGATCTCTATAAGAATTACAAAACAATGCTTAAAGAAGTCAGAAATGGCATAAATGGAAAACTTTTTGCTCATAAATAGAAAAAATCAATATCCTAAAAGTGATCAGACTGTCCTCCAAAATTTACAGATTTAATGCTATTTATTATCAAATGACCAAAATATTTTTAACAGAACTAAAAAGAAAAACTACTGTAAAATTCATATAAAACCAAAAAAGAGTCTGAATAGCCAAACAACAAAGCTGAAGGCATTACATTACCTGTTTTCAAATTATACTACAGAGCTACTGTAAACAAAGAAACATGGAACTGGTACAGAAACAAACTCATAGATGAATGTAACAGAACAGGGAGCCCAGAAATAATGCCACACACCTACAACCACCTGATCTTCAACAAAAGTAACAATAGAACTGTGGAAAGAATTCCCTATTTAATAAATGGTTGTGGAATAACCAGCTAGCACCATGGAGAAGACTAAAACTAGATCCTTTTATTACACCATATGCAAAAATCAACTCAAGATTAATTAAAGACTGAAACGCTAATTTTGAAATTATAAAAAACCCGGCAGATAACTGAAGAAATACCATTCTAGACATAGAAACTGGCAGCGATTTCAGGATGAAAATACCAAAAGCAATTACAACAAAAGCAAAAATTGACAAATTGGACCTAAACTAAAAAGCTCCTTCACTGAAAAGGAAACTATCAACACAGTAAACAGACAACCTACAGAATAATAGAAAATATTTGCAAACTATGCTTCTGACAAAGGTCTGATATCCAGAATCCATTAAAAACTTAAACAGCTTACAAGAAAAAAATACCTAATTAAAAAGTAAACAAAAGACATGAAAAAGATGCTTTTCGAAAGAAGACAAACATTTGGCTAACAAGCATGTAATAAAATGCTCATCAATAATCATTAGAGAAATGCAAAGAAAAACCATGAGATACCATTCACACCAGTGAGAACGGCTATTAAAATGTCAAAAAGTAGATGCTGTCAAGGTTTCAGAGAAAAGGGAATGCTTATACTCTGCTGTTAAGAGTGTACATTAATTCAACCATTTTAAGAAGCACTGTGGCACTTTCTTACAGAACTAAAAACAGAATTACCATTTCACCAAGCAACCTCATAATTGGGTATATACCCAAAGAAATATAAATTATTCTGTCATAAAGACACATGCACAAGAGTGTTCACTGCAGCACTCTTCACAATAACAAAGACACAGAATCCACTTGAATGCCTATCAATGGTAGACTGAGTAAAGAAAATATGGTACGATCAGGCACAATGGCCCATGCCTGTAATCCCAGCACTTTGAGAGGCCAAAGCAGGTGGATTGCCTCAGCTCAGGAGTTTGAGACCAGCCTGAGCAATATGGAAAAATCCCATCTACAAAAATGCATCTCTAAACAAAATACAGTAAGAAAAATTAGTTAGGCATGGTGGCACATACCCATGGTCCCAGCTACTTGGAAGGCTGAGGAATGACAGTATTGCTTGGCCCACCACGATGGCTTATGCCTGTAATCCCAGAACTTTGGGAGGCCAAGGTAGGTGGATCACCTGAGGTCAGGAGTTCAAGACCAGCCTGGCCAACATGGTGAAACCCCATCTCTACTAAAAATACAAAAATTAGTCGGCGCGGTAGTGGTGGGCGTCTGTACTCCCAGCTACTCGGGAGGCTGAGACAGGATATTTGCTTAAACCCGGGAGGCAGAGGTTGCAGTGAGCTGAGATGGCACTATTGCACTTCAGTCTGGGCAACAAGAGTGAGACTGTCTCAAAAAAAAAAAAAAAAAAAAAGGGCCGGGCATAATGGCTTACTCCTGTAATCCTAGCACCTTGGGAGGTGGAGGTGGGTAGATCACTTAAGGTCAGGAGTTCGAGACCAGCCTGGCCAACATGGTGAAACCCCGTCTCTACTAAAATTACAAAAATCAGCCAGACGTGGTGGCAGGCACCTGTAATCCCAGCAACTCAGGAGGCCGAGGCAGGAGAATTGCTTGAACCCGAGAGGCGGAGGTTGCAGTGAGCCACGATCATGCCACTGCATTTCAGCCTGGGCAACAGTGAGACCGTCTCTAAAATTAAAAATAAAAATAAAAAAATACGACACATAAACATCATGGAATACTGTGTGGTCATAAAAAACAAACAGAAAACAATAACCAAAAACAAGATTATGCCCTTTACAGCAACATGAAGCTGGAGACCATTATTCTTGGAAAACGAATGCAGAGGCCAGACGTAGTGGCTCACACCTGTAATCCTAACACTTTAGGAGGCTGAGGCAGGCAAATCACCTGAGGTCAGGAGTTGGAGACCAGTCTGGCTATTATGGTGAAACCCCATCTCTACTAAAAAAATATAAAAAATAGCCAGGCATGGTGGCAGGCACCTGTAATCCCAGCTACTTGGCAGGCTGAGGCTGGAGAATTGCTTGCTTGAATCCAGAAAGCAGAGGTTGCAGTAACCAAACATCGCGCCATTGCACTCCAGCCTGGGTGACAAGAGTGAAACTGTCTTAAAAAAAAAAAAAAACCAGAAAGAAAGAAAGAAAGAAAACTAATACGGAAATGGAAAACCAAATGCAGGTTATTTATAAGTAAGAGCTAAATAATAAAAACATGAACACAGAGACGAACAACAGACACTGAGGCCTAGTTGAGGGTAGAGGGTGGCAGGAGAAACAGGGTCAGAAAAAATACCTCTTTGGTGCTATACTTAGTACCTTAGTTACAAAATAATCTATACATAAAACCCCCATGACACAATTTTAGCTGTATAACAAACCTGCATGTGTACCCCTAAACCAAAAGTAGAAGTTAAAAAAAAAACTCCCTGGGTGGGGAAGAGTACACTCCAGGTAGAAGGACCGGTTTGTGCTACAGATACTGGCCAAGGTAGGGCTGTACTCATTTATTTCTGGGTCCATGCAGGCAAATGAGTTTATGAACAGGTGGTCCGGACCCCTAGGTTGGTTGACAAAACAGATTGCTGCTGCAGATTCAGTGTCTGGAGGTGGGAATACGCCAGGAGACTTGGAGACACTTCTGTATAAGTTTTTGGCAAAAAAAACACTAAGATCAAAAATGCTGTAGTAAAATTCCTGAGTGTGGTTCCCTGTCCTGGGAGAGGTGTGGACACATTAATGTCTAGTGAGTATGTTAGTTAGTGGGTAAAAATCTTGTGGTGGCGGCTGTGGCAAAAGGGGATCTGCCACCACAGCTCCTTTCCTCTAAGTTTTAGGTTCTCTGTCACTATGGAAGGGGAGCTGGAATCACTGAACAAGGGACAGTGTGACAGCCTGTGTAAAGTAGAGCACAGCCTCTCATTCCTGGACATCCAGAGGTTTATTCTAATCCAGGAGTCTGTGATATCTTTCTTCTAGCACCCAATCTGTAGAGTTTGTGAACACCAAGCAATTCTCCAACATCAACTTATTGTCTAACACTTGAATTCTGACACCACCAAGAGTCAGCACAGACCTTGATTGATTCAGGGCTTAGCGTCACAACACTGTCCTCACTGCAGATGCCAGTCACAAACTCTATAAGCTCATCTATGCTTCTGAGATACTGTTTAAAAACTGGGGACTCCCATAATGTTACTGAAACGTACTGATTTGATAGAGCTACTCACAGAACTCAGCAGAACACTGTAGTTATATTTACCATTTTCACATAAAAGATACAACCCAGGACAGGTTTGGCAGCTCACTTCTCTAATTCCACCACTTTGGGAGGCTGAGATAGGTGAATCACCTGAGATCAGGAGTTCAAGACCAGCCTGACCAACATGAAGAAACCCTGTCTCTAGTAAAAATACAAAATTAGCCAGGCGTGGTGAAACATGCCTGTAATCCCAGCTACTCGGGAGATGGAGGCAGGAGAATCGCTTGAACCTGGGAGACAGAGGTTGCGGTGAGCTGTGATTGTGCCATTACACTCCAGCCTGGGCAATAAGAGTAAAACTCTATCTCAAAAAAAAAAAAAAAAAAGGTACAACCCCAACAAAGTCAAGTGAAAAAAAATATGAGACCAAGAATAAAGGTGGAAAAAGATGAAATACATAGATGATAAAGAGCTATGATTAATAAAATTCTCTATCTTTTATGTTCTCCAAAAACACTTTATGGGGAAAAAAACAAAACAAACAAACAAAAAACGCTTTTCATTATGATACCCAACACCACCATGCCCAATTAATTTTTGTACTTTTAGTAGAGATGGGATTTCACCATGTTGGCCAGGCTGGTCTTTAACTCCTGACCTCAGGTGATCCACCCACCTTGGCCTCCCAGAGTTCTGGGATTACAGGCATAAGCCATTGTGGTGGGCCAAGCAATACTCTCATTCTTCAGCCCTCCAAGTAGCTGGGACCACAGGCGTGTGCCACCAGGCCTAACTAATTTTTCTTACTGTATTTTTTTTAGAGATGCATTTTTATAGATGGGATTTTTCCATATTGCTCAGGCTGGTCTCAAACTCCTGAGCTCAGGCAATCCACCTGCCGTGGCCTCTCAAAGTGCTGGGATTAAAGGCATGAGCCATTGTGCCTGATTGTACCATATTTTCTTTATTCAGTCTACCATTGATAGCCACTCAAGTGGATTCCATGTCTTTGCTAGTGTGAATAGTGCCGCAGTGAACACGCTTGTGCATGTGTCTTTGTGACAGAATAATTTATATTTCTTTGAGTATATACCCAATTATGAGGTTGCTTGGTGAAATGGTAATTCTGGTTTTAGTTCTGTGAGAAATTGCCACATTGCTTTTTACAATGGTTGAATTAATGTAAACTGTTTACAGTGTATAAAGTATTCCCTTTTCTCTGAAACCTTGACAGTATCTATTTTTTTGCTCTCTTTTCTTACCTATCACACAGCCAGAAAAATGCTTTGCGCATTTTCTCCTTTTTCTCATTAAAAATCAGCTGACTTTGTCTTCAGTGGTAAACATAAAATACTTCTTAATCAAACTGAACTTAGTATATTTTCTTCCCACAGGCTCCTGAACTTTGAGCTACCCTCAGTCTGAGCTACCATACAACCCCATTTTATGTTTATCCTAAGAACATGCTGATCTCAGGGTAAAACGTTCTCTGATCTAAAATCTGATTTTATTACCCTCCATGTAAACATTCCCCTCCTACCTCATTACTAATTGTGTCTGCTTTTCCCTAGGGAAAAAAAAAAGTCATTGTCTGCCTAATCTTTTCAATCTTTGAAAATCTTATAGTTGCTACTTCCTCCTGTTGCAATACTCCTTTGAAATTCAATTTTTTACATGTATCTAACTTTTATTTGAAAAAGTCTAGAAACTGCCTCAAAATAATAACAACTTCATCTTCAGCAAGACCCTCCTAATACCCTTTTACATTAACCTTAACTGCATCTGCATGTGGGTTGCCAAGTTTCCAGGGCTCTGTAGATTGTCTCAGTAAAGAGCCTTCTTCCATAGCTGGGGTGAGCAAGCTGGGACATCTACAGGGGAGGCCCCCTAAAAGGAACTAACTGGGCCTTTAAAAACCTCCTTTTGCAGACTCAATATTAGGCTTAGCTTGGAGTCACTGGGCTTAAGCTTTAATTTATATGTCAGTTATTAACTTGGTTTTTGAAACTATAACTAGGTGGTAGAATAATTCAGCAAAATTATGCAGTGTTCATATAAGGGAAGAAAATTTTAAGGTGCTTACATCTTACACCTCAGTAAGAAAAGCAAATGTATTTATTCCTTTCAGACAATAAATGTATTATGTTATTATTTGTATCAAAAATCATGTAGTAAACAATTAGCCGGGCACAGTGGCTCATGCCTGTAATTCCAGCACACTGGGAGGCCAAGGTGGGTGGATCACCTGAGGGCAGGAGTTGGAGACCAGACTGGCCAAAATGGTGAAACCCCATCTCTACTAAAAATACACAAATTAGCCGGGTGTGATGGCAAGCGCCTGTAATCCCAGCTACTCAGGGGGCTGAGGCAGGAGAATCACTTGAACCCAAAAGGCAGAGGTTGCAGTGAGTTGAGATTGTACCACTGAACTCCAGCCTGGGTGACAAGAGTGAAACTCTGTCTGAAAAAATAAATAAATAAATAAAATAGTCAGATGGGAACACTTTTAGGAGGTACTAAGTTTCATCACATAAAATTTAGCATTAAACTCAAAAATCAAAATACCAGGATATAGAACCAGGCACGGTGGCTCACATCTGTAATTCCAGTACTTTGGGAGGCCAAGGTGGAAGGATCATGAGGGCAGGAATTCGAGAGCATCCTGGGCCACATGGTGAAACCCCATCTCTACTAAAAATACAAAAATTAGCTGCGCATGGTGGTGTACCTCTGTAATCCCAGCTACTGGGGAGGCTGAGACAGGAGAATTCCTTGAATGTTTGAACCCAGGAGGCAGAGGTTGCAATGAGCTGAGATCACAGCACTGCACTCCAGCCTGAGCGATACAGCAAGACTTCGACTCAAAAATAAGTAAATAAATAAGACAGAAAAAAAAAATCCCTTAGGTCAAAAGAAGTGAACAAAGCTTTTCAAGGTACAGATATGTCTTCCTCATGCATCAAGTCAGGCCATTCAATTACTTGAGAGACTGTCCCACCCCATCATGCTCACTTAAGTGCTCAATAACCTCCTCTAAGGAGACTCTGAACTCTGCCCCCAGTGATTGCCTCAGGAGCATTTTACTCTACAAGTTCTTTTTTTTTTTTTTTTTTTGAGACGGAGTGTTGCTCTGTGGCCCGAGCTGGAGTGCAGTGGCCGGATCTCAGCTCACTGCAAGCTCCGCCTCCCGGGTTCATGCCATTCTCCTGCCTCAGCCTCCCGAGTAGCTGGGACTACAGGCGCCCGCCACTACGCCCGGCTAGTTTTTTGTATTTTTTTTTAGTAGAGACGGGGTTTCACCGTGTTAGCCAGGATGGTCTCGATCTCCTGACCTTGTGATCCACCCGTCTCAGCCTCCCAAAGTGCTGGGATTACAGGCTTGAGCCACCACGCCGGGCTGCAAGTTCTTATACTATCTCACTGGGGTCAGTTTTTTGGGTTTTTTTTTTTTTTTTTTTTTGTCTTTTGGAGTGGTGGGTATCTTTTTTCTAGAAATTTTTTTACTTTTTTTCTTGTACTATTTTTCTGCCCCCTAAAGGAATCCAGGAGGCAGAAATTATTTGTTTTCTCCTCAATACTAGTATCTGATTGGCTGACCAGCAATGTGTCTCCAAGAAATGAAAGCTGAATTGGGTGAAGGCAATATTAATGTCTCAAGGAATTAACTTTAAAAAAGGGTGCACCAGGAAATGCCTCTTAGCCTCAGGGCATCCACGTGCACACTTGAGAAGCTACACTCAATACCTAAGGTTGTCCTGTGAGAGAATATGACCCAGAAGCTGATATTCACTAGACACTGTAGCAGACATAGCCATGGTGGGTATCTTGGTTTATCCCCATACAGTACTGAAACCCAAGTCCAAGCAAAAACTGAAGGGTGACTGAAGACATATCATCCTATAAAGTTTCCAAAAGGAAAATCTGACCCAAAAACATTCTGATAAGATATCTGTGTCTAGGGAAAATAGAAGAAAAAAATGCACAGAGATATTTTACAATACAGTGTCAGGAGATTATTATTTGCTTTCTTCTCATAGGAAATATTTACAAAAAGAAAACAAATCTTTTTAAATGTGCCATCAAATGCTTTGTCAAAAAAATAATTAGTTGGCCAGATGCCGTGGCTCACGTCTGTAATCCCAGCTCTTTGGGAGGCCGAGGCGGGGGAACCATTTGAGGCCAGGAGTTTGAGACCAGCCTGGCCAACATAGTGAAATACTGTCTGTACTAAAAATACAAAAATTAGCCAGACGTGGTTGTGGGCACCTGTAATTCCAGCTGCTTGGGAGACTGAGACAGGAGGATCATTTGAGCCCAGTAGGCAGAGGTTGTAGTGAGCCTAGAGTGCCTCACTGCACTCCAGCCTGGGTGACAGAGGAAGGCTGTCTCAACATCTAAAAATAAAAATGATTAAAATAGGTATCAAAATGTACACTACAGGACAAATAGTTGCTAAAATGAATTAGGGAGGAGAAAATGGCATTTGGGGATGTCAGACAAAACTGGAAATTTAGTATTTTACTGCAAGCCAGAGTTAGGCTGGAGGAATAGGGGATGAGGGGTAGACTTGAGGCCCTGCTTGGGACACGTGTAAAAAATTCAGGGAAAAATCAGTCCCCTGTGGAGTGTGAAAATCATTAAGTGGCAGGCAATTAGATTGAGGTGTCTCTAGTCCCCGGATTTCTACTTCTGAAAATAAAAATCTAAACTCAAGAGCATTTTTTGGTAAATTACTACATTGGCAGAAACAAAATTTAGGCTTAACCAAGTATAAAATGCCAATTAAGCTCTGATTACATAACCAGGATATTTCCACCTTGATTGTAAAAATTAAGTAACGAGGCCGGGAGAGGTGGTTCACGCCTCTAATTCCAGCACTTTCAGAAGCAAAGGTGGGTAGATCACCTGTGGTCAGGAGTTCGAGACCAGTCTGGCCAACAAGGTGAAACCCCCGTCTCTCCTAAAAATAAAAAAAACTGACCTGGTGTGGTGGCAGGCGCCTGCAATCCCAGCTGCTAGGGAGGCCGAGGCAGGAGAATTGCTTGAACCCAGGAGGCAGAGGTTGTGGTGAGCTGAGATAATGCCATTGTACTCCAGCCCGGGTGAGAGAGCAAAACTCCTCCTCAAAAAAACAATACAAAACAGAAAAAAAAAAAGGAAACTACATAACTGTACCTAACAAATTACTGAATTTGGTTCTCTTTATCATGAACCTTATAAAAATATTTCCTTCAAGTCCTTTCATAGACCACAAATTACAAACCATAGCTGGGTGCTCTAAAATTTTTGAATCACTCTTTGATTATTTAATATTTTCGAGGTGACGCCCATAAATTTTTAATAGGAAAAAACAGGCCCTGGGAAGCCCACGGACTAAAACTCTTCCTATTCATGAACCAGCATCCCGAGTCGGGATTCTCCCCTGACAACCCTCCCATGGTCCCTGCACAATCTGGAAGAGACGCGGCGCTGCCGGTGCAGAGCTGCCTAGAGAGGGCTCCAGGCCAGGGCACAGTCACTGGGCAGGGAAGAAACAGGACGCCCGGAGCCCGGCTCTCAGAGCAGCCGCCATCTTATCGCTGAAGGGGACTGAGGCCGAGCTGGGCAAGGAGAACCCGGGGCACAGATCGTGGAGCTGAATACAGACAGGCCTGAGTCCCGCCACAGCCGCTTCCCACCGGTTTCAACCAGCCCCGTTCCCTCTCTCCGGACGTCGCACCTAGCACTCTCACCATTTCTAGGCTTCCAGGGGTTCCTGGCGTCTTAGCTGTGGATCTCCAATACCTGCAGGTCACAGGGCCACATAGGCTGGGCTTCCTGGAGCATAGGATACAGAGCAGTGAAGAGGAGACCTAGAGCTCCAGCGGCAGCAAGAGACAAAGGCCCCGCCACATCCCGGAAGCCGCCCTGTCTGCTCCAGCTTTGTGCCTGATTGGACAGTTCCCAGTTCAGCATCCCTGATTAGATAACGTTTAAGAGCCCGCCTTCTCAGGCCCTGAGTGACAGAAGATGTGATCAGACACTGGGCTGAACGAAGAAAGAGTGCCAGCCTAGGCTGCAGCCTTTTCAGGCAGGGCTTCCTCCCTGAGCTCAGCCAGGCCCACCTCAGAGCATGGGAAAACCCTGTCTCTTCTTTGCTCTCTTTTTCAATGCACTCAAAATGTGAATAAAAATATTTTATGTATATTAATAATACATAAAATTTTTGTTCCGGAGAAAATCAACTTTTACTTTATTAACAGTGTGTTATCAATAATAAAGCCAATTTGATAAAACATTGTAAGTCCCTCAACCAGGCACCGTGGCTCACACCTGTAATCCCAACACTTTGGGAGGCCGAGGCAGGTGGATCTCCTGAGGTCAGGAGTCCAAGACCAGTCTGGCTAACATGGTGAAACCCCATCTCTACTAAAAATACAAAATTAGCTGAGCGTGGTGACACATGCCTGTAATCCCAACTACTCGGGAGGCTGCGGCAGGAGAATTGCTTGAACCGGGAAGCCGAGGTTGCAGTAACCCTAGATCGCACCAATACACTCAAGTCTGAAGAGTAAGAGTGAAATTTTGTCTCAAAAAAATGAAAAATAAAAAATAGCTGAGCATGGTGGCACATGTCTGTAATCTAAGCTACTCAGGAGGCTGAGGCAGGAGAATCGCTTAAACCTGGGAGGCAGAGGTTGCAGTGAGTTGAGATCATGCCACTGCACCCCAGAAAAAAAAAAAAAAAGAAAAGAAAAATAAAATAAAGTACATTGGTCTTTTTGACCTCTCTAGATTTTTATATATATTTTATGATTTCTTATAATTTTTTAATTTTTTTCTTTTTTTTTTTTGACCGAGTCTTGCTCTGTGGCCCAGGCTGAAGTCCAGTGGCGTGATCTCAGCTCTCTGCAACCTCTGCCTTTCAGGTCCCAGGGATTCTCCTCCTCAGCCTCTCGAGTAGCTGGGATTATAGGTGTGCACCACCACATCTGACTAATTTTTTGTATTTTTAGTAGAGAGTAGAGATGCGGTTTCACCATGTTGGCCAGGCTGGTCTCAAACTCCTGGTCTCAGGTGATCCACCTGTCTTAGTCTCCCAAAGTACTGAGATTACATGGGCAAGCCACGATGCCGGTCCATTTTTTAACTTTTTATATTTTATTTTAACCTACATTATTTTTACTTTTTCAATTTGAAACAACCTTTAATTAATTTCAAAACAGACAAATGTTTCTAACTTTTTTCATCAAAAGCATATTTTTCTTTTGTTTATATACTCTCTATTTTCTTTTAATTTCCGAGATAGAAGCTTGTTCTGTCACCCAGGCTGAAGTGCAGTGGCATGATTTCGGCTCACTGCAACCTCCACCTCCCAGGTTCAAGCGATTCTCCAACCTCAGCTTCTGGAGTAGCTGGGATTGCAGGAGTGCACCATCATGCCCGGTTTATTTCCTTATTTTAACCAGTGACTGGAATTTGCCATGTTGCTCCAGCTGGTCTCGAACTCCTAAGCTCAAAATGATCTGCCTATCTCAGCCTCCTAAAGTTTTGGGATTACAAGGCATGAGCCACGACACCTGGCCTTAAACACGGTCTTTGAATAATTAGTTTTTTTACATCTAGTAGTCTTAGTTATATATATGTGTGTATATATATATATATATATATATTACATTAACTCTTTAATTCTTAGTGAAATCCCCTAGGAAGTAATTTTGAACTGTTTTATTTATGTATTCTAATGTTAAATACAGTGAGTTCTAAATTTCTCTTCAAAGAATCAGTATGTCAGTATATTCAGCTCTTATTCTTTATTCTCCATTTTAAAGTTTAACTTCTTCATTGTTTATGTCTCCAGTTTTAGTAAACAACCTTCCCACCAGTACTAATCAGTAGTTTACACCTGCTCTGACCTGAGTCACCTTTGGTCACCTGTTCCATAAAAGTATTTCTCGCCCAAACTGCTCACCCCACCACTCTGGCTTGTACACCTCCTCTCTTTAAAACAGCCAATGGGAATTAGTTTAGACTGTGCAGCCCAACCCTAGCCAACAGGGGAATGATACAGCAGTAGGGGCTACCTGTGTAAGGGCTAAGAACCCCTTTCCCTCCCTTCCTCAGGTGTGCTCTTGCTATTGCTCCATTCGTGAGATGCACCCTTCTATAAAAGTAAATATTGCCTTGCTGAGAAAATTTACATTCAAGTACTATTTCTTTTGCAGGACCAAAAATTTGCTTCTAACATTTAATAAAAGATGTTTTTTCCAATTTTCTCTTAGCTAACAAATCTAAATATAGTTAGCTTTTTTATAACATACTAAAGATTCTGAGCTGGGTGCAGTGGCTCAAGCCTGTAATCCCAGCACTTTGGGAGACTGAGGTGGGTAGATCACAAGGTTAGGAATTGGAGACCAGCCTGGTAAATATGGCAAAACCCCATCTCTACTAAAAAATACAAAAATTAGACGGGCGTCGTGGTGTGCACCTGTAGTCTCAGCTACTCAGGAGGTTGAGGCAGGAGAATCACTTGAACCCAGAAGGCAGAGGTTACAGTGGGCCGAGATCACACCACTGAACTCCAGCCTGGTAACACAGTGAGACTCCGTCTCAAAAACATAAAAAATAAAATAAAATTAAAAAATTCTGGTCAGGCATGTTGGCTCATACTTATAATCCCAGCAGTTTGGGAGACCCAGAAATGAAGACTGTTTAAGCCCAGGAATTTGAGACCAGCCTGCGCAACATGCCAAAAACACATGTCTAAAAAATTTTTTTTAATTAACTGAGCATGGTAGCCTGCACATTTAGTACCAGTTATTCAGGAGGCTGAGGAAGGAAAATTGCATAAGCCCAGAAGTTGAGGCAGAGTTTGCATTTAGCAGAGATTGCACCACTGCACTCTAGCCTGGGCAACAGAGAAAGACACTGTCAAAAAAAAAAAAGCAAAAAGAAAAGAAATATATTGGCTTGGTTCAGAAAGGCGGGACAACTCAAAGCGGGTGGCTTCCAGGTAAATTTAAATATTTTGTGGTTGACAATTGGTAGAATTTATCTGAAGACCTGGGATCAATGAAAAGGAAGGTTTAGGTTAAGGTAAAGGATTATGGAAACCAAGTTTTATTGTACAGAGGAATCTCTCAGATAGGTGACTTAAAAGAGAGAGCAGGTTGTAAAATGTTTCTTATCAGACCTAAACAGGTGCCTGGTTCTTAGTTGATTATCTCCTGCATCTGCAAAAAGAAAAAGGAATATAAAGGGGGAAGGGGATTCTCTACAGAATGTTAATTTTTCCCAAAAGAGACTTTGCCAGGTAATTTCAAGGTATGGAAAGGAAATATATTTTGAGTTTAAATATTTTTTTCTTGTCTCATAATGTTATGCCAGAGTCAGACTGAAAAGTAAGTCCTGACACATAAGGTCAACTAAACCCCATCTGATGAGAATTTGTGGTTTGTAGGGCATGAATCCCTAGACCCCTTATATAAGAATCTGGGCAAAATAAAAAAATTAGAGGGCAGGCACGGTGGCTCACACCTGTAATCCCAGCACTTTGGGAGACTGAGGCAGGAAGATCACAAGGTCAGAAGTTCGAGAGCAGCCTGACCAACATGTAGAAACTCCATCTCTACTAAAATTACAAAAATTAGCCAAGTGTGGTGGCACACACCTGTAATCCCAGCTACTTAAGAGGCTGAGGCAGGAGAATCACTTGAACCCAGAGGCTGAGGTTGCAGCGAGCCAAGATTGTGCCACTGCACTCCAGCATGGCGACAGAGTGAGACTCCATCTCAAAAAAAAGAAAAAAAAAAGAAAAAATAGAGCTTAGTCCTCAGTCCCTCTTCTTGGCCAAAAAGCATTCCACAGAATGCATATGCAGGCCAACAGCAGCAGGTCCCATGGCACTAGGAAGGGTTACTCCTAGAGTTGTCTGATCTGGTCATTAGGTGAGGTCCCACAATGCTCGGAAGGCTCAATCCTAGAGTAGTCTAGCTGGTGGTAATAGTTTTAAATATTAGCAATCTGGATAATGCAGGGAGGACATGGTATGACCTGATGTAACAGCCAATTGTTTAAGGGGTGAGATGGAGTCAGGTCAAGGGTATAATCAAAAACAAAAATAAAAGAAAAAAAATGCCAGATCAAATCTATTTTCGAGCTATCATGATTCAGGTCTTTAATTCTGCCTTTCCTTCTGCTGTATCTGGCATGATATTTACAAGAAACATATAAAAAGATGGCAAGGATTAGGCAAACAAGATTATAGGTAGAGTCAGAGGGCAGTAAACAGCCTAACCAACCAAAAAACCACTGCATGCATCTTCATAGTTTTTGCTCAGACTCACAGTGCATTTACCCTTCTTATCAAGTTATTTGGATCTTGTGATAAATGTTGAGAATTGTAGGACCAACATTAAATTAGAATTGAATAAATTTAATCTCTTTTCCAGCCAATTTATCTCCATAGGTATAGTATCCTGAGGAGTGTATAAATTCAATGCAAGAAATGCCTGGTCCTTGGTGTCTAAATTGTTATAGACTTGTTAACAGTAGACAAATATATTTTTCCCCCAACTTTTGTATTGCACAGTATACTGGTATTTGGGATAGAAAAGGTTTTGTCACAGGAGAAGTCATATAATTCTAGTGTCAGTTTTCCCTTGGCAAGATTCCCTATGGCTGAGGGCCTTAAGAGTCAAAAGACTTATAGCCAATTAAGTGTTCCAGGGCAGATAGGAATGGATGTAAACAGGCATTTTTTACTTCTTAAAGTTATTTTAGTAAAAAGTACAACGGCAAAACCAAAAGGAAAAGTTACAAGACTGACTTATATATATTTTTTCTTTTAAAGCAGTGGCATGATCCCGGCTCACTGCAACCTCTGCCTCCTGTGTTCAAGCAATTCTTCTGCCTCAGCCTCCTGAGTAGCTGGGATTACAGGTGCCCGCCCACATGCAGGGCTAATTTTTATTTTTTTAGTAGACATGGGGTTTCACTATGTTGGTCAGGAGGTCTCGAACTCCTGACCTCATGATCCACCTGCCTCGGCCTCCCAAAGAGCTGGGATTACAGATGTGAGCCACCACGCCCAGCCACAACTTTTTGAATATCTGATAGAATTGAGCTGTAAATGCATCTTGTCCTGAACTTTTCTTTTTGGCAATTTTATTTTCTGAGTTTTGCTTTGTCACCCAGACTGGAGTGCAGTGGCACAATTTTGGCCTACTTCAACCTCCACTTCTTGGGTTTGATTTTCCTGCCTCAGCCTCATGAGTATCTGTTACTACAGACACAAACCACAATGCATGGCTAATTTTTGTAGTTTTAGTAGAGACGGGGTTTTGCCATGCTGGCCGGGCTGGCCTGAAACTCTTGACCTCAAGTGATCCACCCAGCCTCGGCCTCCCAAAGTTCTGGAATTACAGGCATGAGCCACTGCACGCAGCTGGCAATTTTTTTTTTTTTTTTTTTGAGATGAAGTCTCACTTTTGTCCTCCAGGCTAGAGTGCAATGACGCAGGATCACAGGTATGAGCCACCGTGCTCGGCCTTATAGTTTTGTTTTTGTTCTCCTAAACTATTTTGGGTTTCTTGTTTGTTTTTGTTTTTGAGACTGAGTCTTACTCTATCACCTAGGCTGGAGTACAGTGGTGCGATCTTGGCTCACTGCAACGTACACCTCCAGAGTTCAAGTGATTCTCCTGTCTCAGCCTTGCAAGTAACTGGGATTACAAGAACCCACCACCACACCTGGTTTTTTGGGTTTGTTTTTGTGTATTTTTAGCATAGACTGGGTTTCAACATGTTGGCCAGGCTGGACTGGAACTCTTGACCTCAAGTGATCTGGCCTCCCAAAGTACTGGTAGAGTGTGTTCAAGTTGATGACAATCTTTGCTATTGACTGGGTGTGAATATAAGTTTCACAATCTTACCTGTGTGGTTGGCCCTGTGAGGTCACTTTGAGGGTGGTAAATGGTGTACATGAGAGTTGCAACCTGCTCTGCAAACTTTGTGCTGCTCTGGACCCATGATCTTATGTGGTCAACATCTCTCCAATTGGCTGAGTCCGGAAAGGAGAGTCTTCATGCACCTATGACCTGGGTTTAAAAATGAGTCGCCATCACAACTGCGGACCCATGTTCACATGTGATAGTCACAATTTTGACTGTGGACTGCATCTGTCCATGAGAATTATGGGTTTTTTCCATGTGTGAGGATGACAATTTTAAAAATTGGCAGGGTGTGCTTACATGAAATACAATCTAACCTGTTTGCTGGGTCCTGTGATGATATGCTCTGTACCATCCAAGTGCTTTATACAATAAACAAGAGAATGAGAGAACAAGAGAGTGGTAATTCTCTGCAACCTTCATACAGAGAGGAGACCTGGGATTCTACTTTTTTTTTTTTTTTTTTGAGACAGAGTTTTGCTCTTGTTGCTCAGGCTGGAGTGCAATGACACGATCTCAGCTCACTGCAACATCCGCCTCCTGGCTTCAAATGATTTTCCTTCCTCAGCCTCCCAAGTAGCTAGGATTACAGGCAAGCCCCAACATGCCCTGATAATTTTGTATTTTTAGTAGAGAAAAGGTTTCTCCATGTTGGTCAGGCTAGTCTTGAACTCTCGACCTCAGGTGATTCACCCACTTTGGCCTCCCAAAGTGCTGGGATTACAGGCATGAGCCACCATGCCTGTCCCCTTTACTCCTTTTTCTAAGCCTAGCTGTGAGAGACACTATCTCTTCTATTGGCTGGTACAATGTATTAGAGCCATCATCAAACCTATGAGCTGGGCCAAGATATATGTTACCAACGAACTTGTTGGCAGAAAGCACCCAGGAGAGTCACATCACCTGGATGCTGGGCCAATGATATGTAAATTTTTTCCCTGAGGGCTGTGGCAAGGCAGGGGAGTCTCATCATCTGGGTTTACATCCAGTGGCATGTTGCAATTTTTTCCTGAAAGTTATGCACATGCAGGAGAGACACATCACCTGGTGGCTGGTCCCTGCAGTGTGTCAAAATCTTTCCTGTGGGCAGAGTGCAGGCAGAAAAGGCATCATATCCTTTATGTAATGGATGCAGATACATATCACAAGAACACCTGTAGACAGGGCTGAGGCAGGAGCCTCCCAATTTTTAAGTGTTTTGCCCAGTGAAATGTCACAATATTCAGAATATGTGGTTGCTAGATAGAAGAGTCACATGACCTAAGTTCTGGTTTCAGTGATATGTCACAATCTTTCTTTTTCACAGGGTTCAGGGAGGACAGAAGTCATATCACTGAGATGATGAACAAAAATAAATGTCCCAATAACCCCATGCTCGTGGTACATGTGAGAGAGCTGAATCACACATGTGTTGAACCCAGTGACATATCAAAATATACAGCTTATGCAGGGCCCAGGCAGGAGAAGACAGTATCTTCACCTAAGTGTCAAGCCCAGTGATACATCACGATACCTTCTGTGACAGAGTCCAAGCAGTGGGGAAAAGTCACATTACCTAGATGCTGAGTCAAAAAATATGTCACAAAACTCACTGAGGGGAGGGCCCAGACAGGAGAGTCAAATTACCTAAATGAGGGGCTCAGAGATATGTTGCGATGACCTCTGTGGGTAGGACTCAGGAGAAACAGGAGAGTCACATTATCTAGGTGCTGAGTAAAGCTGTATGCCACAATCACCCAATTTGATAGACCCAGGCAAGAGAAGAGAGTCATATCACATAAGTGCCGGGCCAAGTGATGTGTCATATTCCTCATTATGGACAGTTCCTAGGAAGAAAAGGAGAATTGCATCATCTAGGTGATGGGCCTAGAGAAGTCACAATAAGTTGTATGAGCTGGGATCATGCAGAAAATTTGAATCACTTGTGTGTTGAGCCTAGTGATAAGTCACTCTCTTTTCTGTGGGCATGGGCCAGGCAGGGGAGGAGAGTCATAATACCTAGGTGCTAGGCCCAGAGATAGATCACAATCTCTACTACTGGTAAAGCCCAGGCAAAAAAGGAGAGTCACATCAAATAGTTCATGGGCCAAGAGATATGTCACAATGCCCCCAATAGGCAGGAGGCAAATTACATTGGTGCTGATCACTACAATATGTCACAATGCCTTTTAAGGGCAGGACCAGGCAAAATAACTTGCTAATCGGCATAGTGATATGTCATTTTTTTTTCTGGGCAAAATCTAGGAAACAGAGACAAGTCACATCAGCTCCGTGCTGAAACTAGCAATAGACATCATTATCCCACAGTGAACAAGGACCAGGCAGGTGAAAAGATTCACATCACCTGGGTGATTGGCACAAACATATGTCAAAATATCCCTGGAAGGCAGTGGCCAGGCAGGAGAGCTGTAACACCTGGGTATTGAAATTAGCTATACTTTACCATAGCCTAACTAGACAGGGCACGGGTTGGCAGAGTTCCATCAGGCAACTGTAGGTGCTGAGGCTGGGTGCTGAGCCCAAGGATATATCACAATGTTTCTGTGGGCAAGGCTCAGGCAGGAGAAAAACTTCTTCTTCTTCCTCTTCTTCTTTTCTTAGATGTAGTCTTGCACTATCACCAGTCTGGAGTGCAAAGGCTCAATCTCGGCTCATTTGCATTTCCCAGGTTCAAATGATTCTCCTGCCTCAGCCTCCCGAGTAGCTGGGATTACAGCCACTTGCCACCACACCCAGCTACTTTTTGTGTTTTTAGTAGATACAAGGCTTCACCATGTTGATCATGCTGCTCTTGAACTCCTGACCTCATAATCCACCTGCTTTGGCCTCCCAAAGCGCTGGAATTACAGGCATGAGCCACCTTACCTGGCCTGAGAGGAGAGTCACCTCTTTCTAGGTGATGAGGCAGGAAACATGCCACAAAGTCTCCTGTGGGTAGTGCCCGGGCAGGAGCCTCTCATCCCCTAGGTGTTGGGCCAAGAGATACGTCACAATACCCTTAATATTCTATGCCCTGGCAATAAAGGTGAGTTACATCACCTAAGTACTAGATCGAGGGATATGTCACAATTCCTCTTTCATGAAAGCCCAGGCATAAGTGGAGAGTCACAGCACCTGAGTGATGAATGAAAAGATACATAATCTTACCCCTGCAGGCAAAGCCCATGCAGGAGTTACATCACCTAGGTTTTGGCCCCAGTGATGTGTCAACATAAATAAAGTAAGCAGGGTTTAGGCAGGAGAAAAGAGTAGCATCACCTAGGATCCTGGCCAAGCAATATATCAAACTCTCTTTTTGGGTATATTTCAAGCAGTAGAGAGTCACATCACCTAGGTTCTCAGTCTAGCAATTATGTCACAGTGCCCCCTGTGAAAACGACTGAAGAATAAGAGAAGAGTAACATAACCTAGAAGCTAGGCCATGCTGTGTGTCACAATCACACCTGTGAGCAAGGCCTAGGCATGAGAGGAGAGTCACATCAAGTTAAGTACTGGGCCATGTGACATATCACAATCCCCATGTGGACAGGTTCCAGGAAGACATCACCTAGGTGCTGGGCCCAGGAACATGTGACTATGTCTCTTACAGGCAAATGCATGGTAGGAGAGGGGAGGGGATAACATCAAACATCTGATGGGCCAAGAGATGTGTTACAATGCCCCCTGTGGGCACAGTCCAGGCTGGAGACACATATCACCTTGGCGTTGGGTCCATGAATATGTGACAGTGCCTTCTGAGGGCAGGCCCAAGGCAAAAGAGTAACATTATGCTGCTGGGCCCAGGAGTTTGTTACAATCTCTGCTGCAGTTGAAACCTAGAAAGAAGAGAAGAGTCAGGCTCATGCCTGTAATCCCAGTACTTTGGAAGGACAAGACGGAGGGATCACCTGAGGTTAGAAGTTCGAAACCAGCATGGCCAACATGGCGAAACCCCGTCTCTACTATAAATACAAAAATTAGCCGGGCGTGGTGGCACATGCCTGTAATCCCAGCTACTTGGGAGGCTGAGGCAGAACAATTGCTTCAACCCAGGAGGCAGAGGCTGCAGTGAGCTGAAATCATGCCAGTGCACTCCAGCCTGGGTAACAGAGTGAGACTCCATCTCAAAAAAAAAGAAAAAAAGAAAGAAAGAAAGAAAGAAAAAGAAAAGAAGAGTTACACCAGCTAGGTGGTGTAATATGTCACATATTACACATGGGCCCAGCAATATGTCACAAGGTATTTTGTGAGAAGGAACTAGGCAGTAAAAGGGAGTCACATCACCTGGGTGATGAACACAGAGATATATGACTCCTGCAGGCAGAACCCAAACAAGAGAGTTACATTACCTGGATTTTAGACCCGGCAGTATGTTACAATGACCCATGTGGGCAAAGCAGAGGCAGGAGAGTAACATAACATAGGGGGGATGACAGTGGTATTTCACAATTCTCACTGTGGACAGCACCAAAGCAGGAGAGAAAACACCCATCACTTGGATGCAAGGTCTAGTGATATGTCACAATGCCCCATATGAAAACACAAAGGCAAGAAAATAGAGTCATGTCACCTAGTTTCTGATCCAGCGATATGTCATGATTCCATCTTTGGTTTAAATCCAGACAGGAGAGTAAACTCACTCAGGTTCTACACAGAGGCATGTGTCACAGTCACACATACAAGAAGGTCCAAGATGAGATTAACAATCCTGTACATATCCCGCTTCTGTGTGCAGCAGCAAGGCAGGAGAGGAGACTCACAATACCTGGGTGCAAGGCTCTGGGATATGTTATAATGTCTTTTTCGGGTAGCACCCAAGGCAGAAGAATAGAGTTATATCACTTAGGTGCTGGGTTCAGCAGTGTGGCACAATCCTATTTCTAGGCTGGGCCAATTCTGAAGAATCACATTACTCAGGTACTGGGCAGAAGTGTGTCGAAATCACACCTGAAGGAAAGACCTGAGATGAGATTAACAATCCTATACATACCCTAATTCTTTGTATGAGAGTCAACACCTCCTGTATGTTGGATCTAAGTACACAAGTCACAATTTTTAGAACGAATTGAATCACTGAATGAGAAACTCAATCCCTCTTACTGGCTGTGTCACCTTAGTGGAATCAGACAAACAGGTGTGTTCAATCTTGGTCTGAAAGTCACCAACTTACCTTTGGACTGGATTCATTTACGAGTGTAAATTTTCCAACTTGCGACTGTCTCTGCATATGAGATTCAGAACCTCCAGTGGACTGTTCTTGTGAAAAAATGATAATCTTTACTGTCAGTTGGGTGTACATGAACATCAAAACCTCAACTGTACAGAGTCTAGTTAGAACACTCTCTGTACCAATCGAGGAATTTATAAGGTATGCATGAGAGTTGCAATCTTTTGTGACCGGGAGACATTTGTGCTGCTATGGACCCATGATCATACCTGTGGCTCTATGCCCAGATATGAGAGTTAACATCTCTGTAATGGCTGGGTCCAGATATGAGAGTTGTCACCTGCCTATAAGCTAGGCTTACTAATGAGTCACCACCTCATGTTGCCTGATGTTCACATATGACAGTCACAATTTTAACTCTGCACTGCATCCACATGTAAGATTTAAGACCTCACCAGTAGCCTTTGTCCATGGATGAGGGTGACAATCTTAACAACTGGGAAACTGTGTGTATATAAAACAATCTCATCTGTTTTCTGGACCCTGTTATGACAGTCTCTGTACCACTTGAGGGCTTTATACAATATGTGAGAGAATGTAATTTTCTTTGACCTTCCTGCAAAGGGGAGAGCCAGAATCTTACCCATTTTCCTAAGCCCAATATGAGAGATAGTATGTTTCCTGTTGACTGATTTCAAATATGAGAGTCAACATCGCACCTATAATCTGAACAAAGACATGTGTCACAATCTCCCCTGTGGATAGGGAGAGAGCAGGGGACTTATATCATCTGCGTAATAGGCCAGGTATATGCCACAATCTTCTCTGAGAACAGGCACAAGGCAGAAGAGTTAAAAACTGGGTGCTTAGTTAGGCATATAGATTTTCTCCTGAAACCAGCGCATAGACAGTAGAGTCACATCACCTGGGTGCTGAGACCAGTGATATGTAACAATGTTCCCTGTAAGCAAAGCTCAGGCAGGAGAAACACATCACTTTTCTGTGCCAGAAGATAAGTCACAATCTCTCATATGAGGAAAGTCTTGGTATAAAAGGAGAGTCACATCAAATAGCTGATGCTCTTAAAGAAATGTCACAATGCTCTGTTGTTACGGTCCATACAGAAGACTCATGTCACCTTGTTGCTGGGCCCAGCAATATGTCACAATGCCTTTTCAGGTCCAGGCTAAGGCAAAACAGTGATGTCACATTGGTGTAGAGCTCCACAATATGTCTCAGTCTCCCCTGCCAGCACAACTTATGATGGAAGAAGAATCACATTGTTTGGTATGGAGCCACATGATATGTCACAAACTCCCCTGGTGAGCAGGCATCAGGTAGAAGACAGTCATATCATGAAGGTGAGGTGTGAAAATACATGTCACAATGCTCCTTGTGGGCAGTAGAGTTGCATTACCAAGGTGTTGGACCCAGCAATATGTCACAATTGCTTATGTGGTCAGGGGACAGGCAGGAGAGTCACAAAACCTGGGTGTGGGGCCCAGAGATATGTGACAATGCATTCTGTGGGCAGTACTGAGGCAGGGGAGGAGACTCTCATCACCTAAGTGCAAGGCCCAGTGATATGTCACAATGCCCCCTGTGAGCAGCGCCAATGTAGAGAAATAGAGTTGCAGGGGCCATTGAAAATAATATGCTAAGAATAAATAAGGCTCAAGGACAGTATCTCTAGCTAGCTGCACTTTTAATGAACTCCAGTAGTCAAGGATACTATCTCTAGTTGAACTTTTAATGAACTCAAGTAGGCACCAAGAAGGCGGAAAAATAAGAAAAAGTATGGAGACAAGGAACTAAGCAGAAGGTTACATCTGGGTTCAGAAAGTTTGTTTTGCATTGTGTTATTTCTGCTGACGTGGGGTTTGTGGAGTATAAACAAAGTGAGGCGGAGGCTCTAGGGGGGGCCGCCATGTTCTCTGTTTGTCTTTGTCTTTTGTGTCTGTTCATTTTCCACCACCCCCGGCATGGTCCCCAATAAGTGGCACAGCGAGCAGGGTGCACACGGGTGAGTAGTGGGGAACAAGAAGGGGAACCCGGTAGGAGCAGGTAAAACCCGGAGATTGTTAAGGGGAACCTTCTTGAGCTTTCATTGTGGGGAATTCCAGTTCCTTGGCCTCAGAATATTTAAGATTATTAAAAGGGCTTTTACTTTTGATTGGGGTTAATACAAAAGAGAGAACTCTGCAGGAATTGTTTGCTCATGTGGAACAACATTGCTATTGGTTTCAATATTAAAGTACAATTAAATAAATGAGATTGGCAACAGGTTGTTAAGACCCTTCGTCAAGCCCATTAGCACGGCGATGTAATGTCAGCACCTTTGTGGGCTCTTTGTGCCTCTATTACTCAGGCTTTGGAGCTCTTAGAGACAGACTCTGAAAAGGGGGAAGGCGGGGATGAGGAGTCTTTGAAGTCTCCGATAGCCATTTCCCCTCCTTTAGACAATTCTGTAACTGAAGGAGAAGGTCCTTTGTGTGATAATGTGTCTCATGAAAAGGAATCAGAAATTCAAAAGGAGCTTCAGCCAGTTGTACAATTGCTACAACAAATTTTACAATTACAGTTATCTCCCCCTCAGCCTTCTCCTTCACCCACTCCTGTTTTTACTTTTCCCATGGTTCATCCACCCCCATCAGCACCTACGGCGGAGGAGGAGGACAGTTCACCACCACCACCACCGCTGGTGGAAATGCTGCCTCGTTCAGGCACGGTTTTTGCTGTCCCCGCTTCTACTGCTAAGGCTGTAATTCCCCATTACTAGGCAATCTTTTGGCCCTAATAATCAATTTCCTCAAGGAGGTATAAATGTGCAGTATAATGTCCTTCAATTTAAATTCCTTAAAGAAATGAAAGCAGCTGTTGCTAATTATGGCCCTCAATCTCCTTTTGTTCTGAGAATTTGTTTTTGCCTCTTAATTGGGAGACCTTGGGGAAGGCTGTTTTGGACCGCTCTCAGTGGCTTCAGCTATGCAGTTGGTGGCTGGAAGATGCCAAAGAGCAGGCCCGCCGCAATGCTGCTAAAAATCCTCCAGGGCCAACAGAGGAGCAATTGACAGATACTGGTCAGTTTGCTACCGTAGCGGCTCAATCTGGACTCGATGATATGGCATTATCACAAGTTAAAGGACTGTTTTTAAAGGCTTGGTGTAAAGTAGAATCATCGGGGAAAGCTGCCTTGTCTTTCTTTCATTAAGGTTTTGCAGAGTGCCATAAACTTTATCTTGATTTTGTTGCTCGGCTCCAAGATGCTGTAATAAAGACTGTGGGTAACGGGGCAGCAGGCAAAATCCTGATAACCACACTAGCTTTTGAGAATGCTAATCAGGAATGTCAGAGGTTGTTGCGTCCTCTAAAGGCTACTGGAAACTTGCAAATAGAAGACTTTATTTTACATTAAAATGCTTTCACAAGTAAGTGGGAATTATGGGATTTAGGTCCCTCATGTAGTAGATTCTGAAACACTTGAAATCTGAAGTTTTCGGTTTGAATCCTGGCCACCACCTACTAGGTTGTAATAATCTAATACAAAGCCTACTTCATAATAAAGTGCTATCTCACCTAATTTATTGAATATTGTACTGAAAGTGAAAAAACAAAATGGTTGCACTCGAAATACTCTACTAAATGCATATCACTTCTGCACCACCACAAAGTGGAAAAATCCTCAAACTATTGTAAGTCAGGGACTGTCTACCTATTTTTCTTTTGCTGCTTTTAAGACTTTTTTCTTTTCCTTCGACTTTTATTTTTAACAGTATGATGTGTATAGGTGTAAAGTTCTTCATATTTATCCTACTTAGGGTTTGTTGAACTTTTTGAATGTGTAGTTAATGGTTTTCATCAAATTTGGGGATTTTCTGGCCATTATTTCTTCACATATATTTTCCATTGCTTGCTTTCTCTCTTCTCCTTCTGAGTCTCTAGTTACACCCATGTTGGTACACTTAACATGGTCCCACATGTCTTTGAGTTCTGCTCATATTTCTTAAATATTTTCTCTCTGTATTCTTCATCATTTCTATTTATCTATTTTCTATTTCATGGATTTTTTTCTATCTCCTATCTGCTGTTGATGTCCTCTATTGCAATTTTTATTGTATTAATTGTACTTGTTAATTTTAGAATTTCTATTTTGTTCTTTGTCTTTAACTTTTAAGTTCAGGCATACATGTGCAGGAGTGGGAGGGGCTGCCTACAATGCTCAGTTGTTTGCTGGAGCTTTATCTAAGGCATTCATGGGAAAAAAGCGAGTTTGCTTCCAATGTGGAAGGAGCGGTCATTTTAAAAAGGAGTGCCATAAGTTATCTAATAGGAGTGACTCCTCCAAAGTAGAATTTAAAAAGCTTCCTACTGAGCCCTGTCGTCATTGTGGCAGAGGGCGACACTGGACTAATGAATGTCACTCTAAGGTGGACAAAGATGGTAATCTTTTAACCTCCGGATCGGGAAACTTGCAAAGGGGCCCTTCAGCTTGGGGCCCCAACAACAATACAAGCCCTCTTCATTTGCAATTTCCAGTCAGCTCAGGGGTCCAGCATCAGCAGGCCAGTCAGCCAATGTTAACCCCCAATTTTCATTAGCTCAGCTTTTCTCTGCTACTTCCGGTAGCGCCACTGCTGATGTGGCAATTTTACAGGCTGTTGAGCTTACCCCAGAAATGGGAGTTGTTAAATTGGCTACAGGTGTTTTGGGGCCATTACCTCTACATACTGTTGGATTGCTTATAGGATGCAGTAGTAGCATTTTACAGGGTTTACAAGTTCATTTGGGTGTTATAGATTCTGATTATAAAGGGGAAATTCAAATTATGGCTCAGGCTCATAAATCTATATCCCTGAAAGAGGGGCAGCGAATTGCACAACTCCTTTTACTACCCTATTTTCAGTTTCCTTTCCGGAGGCAAGAAAGAACCAGAGGTTTTGGAAACACGGGTAAACATATTTTTTGGGAAACTTTAGTAACTCAACAAAAACCCTTGTTTCCCCTCGAAGTAGAGGGACAAATTTTTCAGGGCTTGGTCGACACTGGAGCTGACGTTTCCATTATTGCCTCTGATCAATGGCCTTTACAGTGGCCTAAGCAGCCTGTTGCTGTTTCTCTTACAGGATTAGATACCGCCTCTGAGGTGTATCAAAGTTCTCAAACCTTGAATTGTCGAGGGCCGGATGGTCAAATGGCCCAAGTCCAGTTTTATATTGTTCCTATTGCCATAAATTTATGGGGGTGAGATTTGTTGCAACAATTTGGAGCTTTTGTTTCTATTCCTCATGTCTCTAATTCTGCCAAGAATATGATGTTCTGCATGGGCTACAATCCCCTTAAAAAATCTTTAAACATGTGGCCACTGTTCAGCAGCCTCAAGCCCTTCCTTTGACGTGGAAAACTAATGTTCCTATACGGATTAAACAGTGGACTTTAACACGTGAAAAGCTTAAGGTCTTGGAAAACTTAATTCAGGAACAATTATCCTTAGGTCATATAGAGCCTAGCATTTCTCCATGGAATTTCCCTGTCTTTGTGTAAAAAAAAAAAAAAAAAAAAAACTGAAAACATGGTTTAAATTTAATTTCTACATAAGCAGTGCTCAGAGAGAATTTGTC